>NC_087316.1:12540377-12857924 GCF_037043105.1 Vanessa tameamea | reverse complement strand
CATTACAATTAGTGTATATAACTATTATAAATATTTCTCAAAGGTATTCCGGCCATCTAGTGACCTGAAAGTCGTAGGTTCGTTCTTCCGGACCTCCTTGGTCTATCCCTATTGTTATATTTTTTGCTAAATTGGAGAGAAAATAGAAGTATAAATAATACTTTATATATGTATTAACAGTACTATTATTTTTATTTTATTAATATTATTTAATCTATGTACATATTAATTTACTTTTTTACCAAAACTATTTATAAACTAGCATGCTCTCAAATAAGGCTTTAATACCCGTACCATACAACTTGTGAGACGTGATACGAAAATTAAAACGTCATACGATCAAATAGTGTTGGAACAATCACATTCTTTTCATATATTGTTACAAAAAGAGTGAAAAACTATGCAATAAATCACATGAGATTCTTCACCGACCAAGATTTTAATACAAAATTATATTTTAAGTGAAAATTATAAACGTAATGAGCAGACTACTATTACAATAGCAAAGAGTTTTTATTAAACAATGTCAGTTGTTAAAACATGTCATCGCTTTGTCTGTTGGTATTTACACGATTTTGAAGCAAATCGCGCTTGTTGAATACTTCTAATACATACATAAAATACACTTTTAATAATATTTTCAATAACAGCACAAACATTACGATTGAAATTATAATATTATGTTGTAATTAAAAATGTTATTATAAATAAAAAGCGGTGTCCTTTGTCCTGATGTAGATATACAAGTGATATTAATGTAAATGATACTAATTAATAGCAGCATTAAAGCATGTAATGCGAGGGTATTTTTTTTTTTAAATATGTTCAATCTCATAAAAATATCATTTTGATTCGTTTTCCCATGATTAGATATTCAAATAGGATATCTTCATAATGATTTAAAACACGGAAACATTATTTTGATAAACCAACCGAATGTGATCTAGTTAAAAGAAAGAACTGGCGAAAGAAACTCAGTTTACAATTTTCAATATAATAAAAATCACACCAGGAGGCAATACATAGAATTTTCATATGAATACAATTTTGAACGCATTTTGGTATCCTGTTGTAAAACAATATGCATTGTCACACTAAAGAGTCAATTCACGCAGTCGAGTATCGAATTCGGTGATCAAGTATGAAAAATTCTCACGAATTCGTTATTTTTCCGATATCATATAAATATATCGAAATATAAACTTTCCCCAGGAACGTTTCTTTCTATGCACGTAAGCGTAGAACTTAAAAATACCCTGACGTATTAATCTATGACCACCATTACATTGCAATCGAGATGACACACAATTAGTCACGTAGCGACGGGCGGTGCCGCATTACAAAAGATTTACTTCCCATGAATACGCTTTCAAACTTTAATGGAATTGGATGACGGCTTAATTGAATCATCCGAGACGAGCCATCATAGGGTAGTATCAGACGGATGTGACGCGCTGTTGCGACGTACGCTGAACTGATTGGTGCGATTGTATGTGAAATTATTTTATCCTATTTGCCCTTCTCATACGATACACAATTATTGTTGATTGAAGAAGTAAATACGAGTTTAAAGAGTATCGATAATTTCAGCAACCCTTTGAAACTGTGCCTGTACCTGTACCTGTCAAGCATTGAATTGAAATAATGAACAATTAATAAAAATGTTTTAAAAAATATCGAAAATGATGTAAAACTTCGAATCACGTGCTGTTCTTCAAAGTTTACATGGTGGTAGGTATATATTATATCCCCAAGTGATGCTTAGTATTCTTAGTAGAATATTTGTGATTCAGGTTAAATGGTGAGTGAGCCAATTTCACTATACGCACGGATATAACATCTTATTCCCAAGATTGGTGGCGCGTTGGTGATATGATGAATCATATTGGGCAGTGGTGACCAATAAGGTATCCCATTTGCCAATCCTCCTACCCATAATGAAATATAAACATGTATTTACATGTGATTCAATTTAATTATGTACTTTAATTATAATAAAAGTATAATTTAATATCACTGTGACATTTAAATTCATACACAGTCTAACCGCTTATTTAGTTTTGTGTTCTCATATAATCGTTAAACACGGGTGCTGTGGTTACCACAACAGCTGCGGTTACCGTTGCTGTGTGAACGCGCCCTATATTTCATTTATATACGATCACATTATAGGTTTTATTGAAATATTAATAAGTCTTTTTTCATTTATTGTCGACATATTAGCATAATTTAATGAAAGTAGATTCGAGTCAATTGCTTACCAAAGTGAGGATTAAATTTAATCCATATTTTACTTGTGATTAATTTTAATCCATATGTTTAACTTCTTAGGGTAAATTTGTACAAATTACATAACATGAAATATTTCAATCAATAGTAAAAAAATAATTGTGATTTTTGAAACAAATCCAGACAAGCAAGTACGACGGAAATTTACATTTGTTTAATTAACGGCGGTGACGTCAAACATATTGGGAGGGGAATCTTGTAAATTGGATGATATTCTATATGTTTACCTATTAGCGCGCCCTGATAAATTTAAAAAGAAATTTAAATAAACATTATTCAAGTTTCAAGAGCACTTTTGAATCGTCATTTTATAGTATTATATTCAATGTGAAGCTATCACCGGTTCTAAATGTAGATTATATCTATATAGAGACTCAGGTATTATAAGACGACGACCTTATTTGACGACCTCCGTGGTCGAGTAGTGTGTACACCGGTTTTCATGGGTACGCCTCTCCAAGATCCTGGATTCGATTCACGGCCGAGTCGATTTAGAAAAAGTTCATTAGTTTTCTATGTTGTCTTGGGTCTGGGTGTTGGTGGTACCGTCGTTACTTCTAATTTTCCATAACACAAGTTTTTAGCTACTCACATTGATATCAGAGTAATGTATGTGATGATGTCGAATAATAATTATTATATATTATAAGATGATAAATTATATTAGATAGACTATAAAAGTACGATATCTTTAAAGTCTTTACTACTGGTGAACCCTGGCTTCGCATGGGTGCAATGAATTAATAAAGAAAATTAGCAAGCAAGGAAATATTAAGTAAATACAATTATTCTATATTTATCAGTCTTTATAAGTAGGTCGTAAATATCAAAATAGGTTTGAGTCGTAATTTTATTGGGAAAATTAGATCAAAATTTGTCCACGGCCGATTAATTTAAATTTGGGAAATTTTAACTGCCAAGTCAAAATTTTATTGTAACAGTCGTTTCCCTAACTTCCGTTTCCCAGCCAACTTTTTGGTTGCACATAATTTGAAATCGGTGATATCTTATCTAAAGTGTTCACTCAAATTTTAGTCACATTACAATATGGTAAAGATATTTTTAATCTGCATTTATTAAATGTCCAAGGTAACAAACATATTTTTCTGAATAAGGAATTAATAATTAATTGGGGAAAAAGGGCTTATTTCTAATATCTAGAAATAGTTATTATGAGTTTATCTAAAAAGACAGACACAGTATCGCAGATTTTTCGAAGATTTTTTAACGGGCGTAAACAGTTTTTTAATAAAAATACTGTAATAGTTCAGTCGTTTTGTACAAAATATTTACATATTATATATTCAAATTTTCCTCGTTTATCGCTCTTTCTATTAGTGAAAACCGTATCAAAATCTGTACTATGGTTTAAAAGAAGAACGCAGAAATAAAAATAGACGCAGAAAGCGATTTTGTTTTATGATATTTATCGACATTTATAAAACAAATACATTATATATACAACTATATATATTATGTTTATGTAACGTTATTTAGGTAAAGATTCCCGAACCTTAAAAAGGTTAAAAATACGGTGAAATATCTGTATGCTTATATACGGTGTCCGTTCCTGCTTTTATCTCTTAATCCAACACGCGCTACGGGTTATTTAAGCTCGTATGTGCAATGATTTAAATGGGATTAATATTGGATTCTGATTATTGAAAAAGTACAAATTGTACTTGAGCATTTTTAATTCAATGATCGCAATGTCTTTGGATTCTAGTACCTAATTTATTTAAAAAGTAGCTTCTAGTCATGGCTTCAGTTATATGAAATATACTTTTATATTTTACTGTTTAATATATTATGTCGCGAATTTAATAGTATAAAAAACTTTCGTCGCTTATTAGTCTCTTCTTGAAACGTTCAATTCTTATAACTGAAACATTCAAGTGGGGTAGCTTAAGCCAGAAGCCTATATCGAAGGCAATCTTCAAAAAATATATTTTAGTACTAATATCTAAATAACTTCTGATATAGAGCTATATATATAAGTATGTCTTAATTGAAACTGAATTATAAAGTTATACTTATATGAAAGAGTACGTACAATTTACAAAATGTAAAGAATAATGACTTCCTTTTGCGAGGGATGTTGGATGACAAATTATTATGCAGGTTTCCTGACGATAGAATCTTTGCTAACATCGAAATTTTGAATTTCATCTATCATAAATTTCCATACCATCAATCAAACTTAAATTCGCATCTTTTGATTAAGATCTTCAAAGATCTTAACTAAATATAATAAATCTATTATAGAAAAATCCAAGTCAGTCAAACGTTAAACGTATTCTCCTTCGTGGTTAGAATAATTATACTCATCAGAGCGTAACGTAGAATTCGGAACAGTCAGGTTTAATACTACAACTATTGTGTCGTACAACTGGGGCGCAAGGCCGCCATCTTGGTAACGGACTGTCAAATGCATTTGGAAAGCATATTTCGATGGAAATTTAATCGGATGCATGAGTGAAAATGAAATTGTTGCGACTGATTTTAAATCGAGAAAATTTGTAGAAATTTATTTTTCATTTGAAAATTTTGTAAATATTGCGATTATGAGTATGTACGTCTGTATATATGTTTCGTCTTCTATACAAGTCTTATATAATCATATTATATACTTACATAAATGATATGTATATAAATGAAATAAAGAACAACTTCAAAAATGTATCCGTTCTTAGACTTATCTTAATCTTAAAAAAACTGCTGTATCAAATCATTATCAATACAAATAACCGCCTTTTGTAGAATATCGATACGAATCAATAAAATAATATTTATTATCTGTGAGTTCTAAACAGTTGACCTTTATGCAACTTACTGTTATCAAAACTAACATTATTTTTATTTTGTGTAACTCAACGGCAATAAGTTACTGTTGAAACGGAACACATTTGAAACAAATATGATCTAAATCTATTTTCAAACAGCAAAAACATAAATAAACATACGCACAATATATGAAGTGATATCCTTATTTTTGAACGCTAACCATATGTATATCT
Organism: Vanessa tameamea; assembly: GCF_037043105.1. Taxonomy (NCBI): domain Eukaryota; kingdom Metazoa; phylum Arthropoda; class Insecta; order Lepidoptera; family Nymphalidae; genus Vanessa; species Vanessa tameamea. The sequence continues at coordinate 12,852,618 of NC_087316.1, read as the reverse complement.
GCACCCAATTGGACGAACGTGCACGCAAAATTGAAAATAAACCAAAAATCATAAAAAAAAAAATTATTTCATTAAGTTTTGACGTCAAAACTTTTCGGCGCTATTACTTCACTAAAATGAAACGTGGTGTTATATTAAAAAATTGTCACCGACCTGATGTTTTGGGTCACAAAGCAATGAGGTCATTACAACAGACCCGTAAGCACAATTCAGTAACTTCATCTTACATGCATATTTTTTAATACAAAACGGAATAATAAAATTTTATTACTTAAAATTTACTATACATATTAACTAAGTATTTGGAGTAATATTAGCGGGTCTCCAATGTCCGAGTTCAATGTCATTGTAAATATCACGATGATTTTATTCTATTTTTATGCCATTTTGAACAGATATAAGCCAATAAATGCAGTTCCCTCCTCATTATCCAATGGAAATTCCAGCACGACAGTACGAGTTTAAGCTCATGACGAACTGCTTACGTTATCTTTGAAGCAACGGAATGTAAATAATTCCATCTTAAAAATAACATAATAAAAATAATTGACGGAAAACCCCTATATCTTTTCACAAGCCCCAACAAAAGTTTTATCTCAGGACCTCATATTCCGTAGTCTTATAAACTAAGCAAGTGGATTAGTTTATATAGTCAGTACTTCTGTTTAGTATTTTAAATCCAATCCAACAGATAATATAATAAACGCAGGATCAAAGGAAGAGTTTATGTTTTAGTTTCTAATCTGCGAGAACAAACCGCGGTATTCTAGCGGCTACTAACTATTTACAAATATAACCACTCTTAAAGCTCTATTTCAACAATCGAAACAATGAAAAGCTCGGTGAAACTTTTCAAATAATGTTAACATTTTATCTTATATCAAAGGCATCATACAAGCATTTGATAACTCAGTGTAAACTGTGGTACGGTAACTACTGAGTTCTACTTTAGGACATTCCAAACTACTAAAAACAAAAGCATTATTTGATCTTTATATTAATCAAATAAATGATTAAAAAAAAAACATAAATAATATTACATTTATTATTTTGAAAGCTCGAAATCCCACTCTTTACTGGTATCCCTCTTTTTATTAAAATGTGAGCTCTTATCTCAATATTTATGACGTGAAAGCGCCCTTAAAATATTATGACATTCAAAATCTCTTGCGTCCTTTTATAACAAACTGTGACATTTCTTGGATGAAATAGAATTAAATCTTCCTTAAATTGAACAAAAAAACAGGAAAAGGTCTTAAAATATATTTAAAATGTATCTATTTAAGACCTGTTTTAAATTCGAATAGGAGGCTGTCTTGTAAATGGTCTACTACAACTGAATAATGAGTTAATAATGATCAAAATTAAAGGATACGCGTTTCAAATTAGCGTAACAGTGAAGTCGACTTATGACATTTCGTAAGTAAAATAGTTCTAATACAAGAGCACTGCAGAGCTCAAAATGCATAAGATTATATGATAAGATAAGTTTCTTGTGTTAAAGAATATTCTTTCTCAAAGCGAATGCGATCGTATATGAGAATAATCTGTAAAGCTACAGCCACACCTGTTTGACCAAACAAAATAGCTTCAATAAAGAAACATCGCACTCACGAAATCGTGCATATATATCTTGCAATGTTTCACATCGTTTTGGCTTAACTTGGTAGTGCAGACGAACTCGATTCTTTAAAGCGTGTTTAGTGTATGCTTCAAATTTATATTCGTAACTAAGACAAGTATAAAGCAAAAAAAATATGAACGCATTAATCCCATGAACAAGTGCGTTAGATAATCGATTATATGCTATTGTTGTGCTATTAGCCGATGGCCTAGTGGTTAGAACGCGTGCATCTTAACCGATTATTTCGGGTTCAAACCCAGGCAAGCACCACTGAATTTTCATGTACTTAATATGTGTTTATAATTCATCTCGTGCTCAGCGGTGAAGGAAAACATCGTGAGGAAATCTGCATGTGTCTAATTTCAACGATTTCGACAATTCTGCCACATGTGTATTCCACCCACCCGTATTGGAGTAGCGTGGTGGAATATGCTCCAAACCTTCTCCTCAAAGGGAGAGGAGGCCTTAGCCCAGCAGTGGGAATTTTACAGGCTGTTAATGTATGTTAATGTAATATAATACCTCAATATTAAATATAGATTTTTAGCGGTAGTAGAAATAATAAGCGAATGGGCAGTATCCTCCTAGATAGGTTAAAAGTCCTACCACCAGCAAACTTATACTGGAGCTGTGTCTATTTAACACATCATTTATCACCAAATACCACTTCCTCGCCTGTCTTTCTAATTTAATAAAAAAAAACGAAATTTGGTAGAATAATTTATATATAATATTAGGCGTGTCTATCTCCCATGTCCAAAACACACGCAAGGTTGAAAATTCAAAGTATATTTAAGTCCAAAAATAAATTCCATAGCTCGAGAACAAAAAAAGATTTAATTGATGACATTTCAGCGCTGTCAATACCCGGTATAGGCACTTATTAATTTAGTATTCGAGGGTTCCGCAAATTAATTATTGCTGATTGACGGTTCTAGGACAAACCCTTCCACCGCGGCGAAATGTGTCAAAATATTCCCTCCTATTTATGCTTATGTTGAGATACATCCTCCTCCATTTAGTTTTATTATGAAGCGCTTTTTGCTTGTTGACAATGATATTTTATACCCTTAAGAGTAGATTAGGCATTTTCTGCCTCGCACGACCACTCCGTGGAACCGGCGGATACGACTTGGGGACCTTCAAGAAAAGAGCGTACTTATTCCTTAAAGGCACCTGCAACCCCCCTGGTGTTGCAGATGTCCATGGGCGGTGGTAATCAATCACTTTACATCAGATGAGCCTCCTGCTCGTTTGCCCCCTATAAAATTAAAAAAAAAAGAAAAGTTGAATGGATGAATTGTAATTATTTTGATGTAACATAATGCCAGAGGCAAGGATAACTTACAAATATTGACAGTGATTATATAAGCTTATATGGGCTTATAGAGCTTATTTTGGCTTGAAAACCATTTCACGTTTTTTATATTAAATTTTTTATTTTATTATAACACTATGTACATAATTATGTTTTTCAATTTGTATAACATATTTGAGTTTTGACCGCAGTCACACCACCTGTTGTGACGCTGACAGTTACGTCATGACTACGACGGGTACAATTTTTATCAAAACGTTAAGCAAAATATAAATAAAGGTATGATAAATTATATGTCATACTTTCTGCAAATGTTTTGGTGTTGTGACGAGGCCATCAGCTGTTCAAAACACGGAATATTACTCTAAGGACATATATTCTTGTATTTGTTCTCTCTGTGTATTTTATGTGAAGCGAGAAATGCATCAAATTAGGGTAAAAAGGAAGCACTAGGGCTTAACAAGAGTTGGCAACGAAACGCAATTTAATAGTGTTGAGCGTGCATTGCGGATGTTTACGAAATAGTGTTGATTCTATTTGGTATCTTTACCGTTTCTTTTACATCTTTACTAGCATTAATTTTCTTAATAAATAAGGAACGATGCATATCCCATAATTATGAAAGATAAAAATTATTCTACAGCGCTAATTTAACATAACAGCTCATCTAAATTTTATTAATGCAAAATTAACTTTGTCTGTCTGCTTGTTACCTCATAAAAAAATAACACTGAACCGATCGTAATAAAATTTGACGTTGAGATAACGTTGGACCTCTATAAGTAGTAGGTAGTAGCTAATTTTAAAAAGTAAGTCAACTTCGTCACGGTAAATAGCTGATTTTGGCTAAACTGTGAAATATTGGTAGTTTAGAATAAGACCACAAAATACTCATGTTTTTATCGCCAAGCATTTACAGGCAGTAGGCACAAACGATATAAAATTTTTAGTCACATGATAAAGATTGTCTATAAACTTCTAACGTTACTAGTATCTGGCTGAAAGGGGCCACTTTCCTTTAGGAAAATAATTCATCTACCGCTTCAAAAAAAGCCATCTGATGAAATGTCAAATGGCTCACAATATAAGGATCTTCGTGTTTAGATAGGAATGGGTTCAAAACAAAAGAAGCAGAATTCAACGAGCCTGAGGCATTTGTTTTTAATCTCCATATTACACAATGCTACATGAGTAATATATATGTTAACACGTCATCATTAAAATATCGTAATTAGACAATAATTAACATAATACAAATAGGATTGACCACAATCTCGAGATGTCTGCATCGCCTACTTGATTAGTGTTACAATGTGTAATGATAGTTACGTTAAATCAATTACTGGCATCAGCAACTGCTGGTGAATTATTGTTACTAAACGAGCCAATCATTAATTTAGTAATAGAGAAGAATAAATCTCCACTTTTGAGGGCAGCTCTGGCAGCTCTTAAGGAATGACAAAGATCTTCCATGCTCTGGTTTTGAGTTAGGTCTGCCAATTGCTTTAGGTAATATTTCCATGTGAAGAATCGTTTTTGCCAAACTGCTGCCTTGGCTATTGTTTTCGTCAGCTGGACTAGCCCTCGTCGATCGAAATACATTATGAGCCCACATCAGTTTGCTAATTTCAATATCTGTAAAGGCGGTTCTTCTCCGAGTAATTTTATTTAAAATTTGTTATAGATTTATTTTTTTAAATCTCATTAAACGATGACATACAATTTAAATTAATTGGTCTTTGATGACATCAAATAGAAATTTAATTATGTGATACAAAAATATTTACATACGAAAGCAATATTTTTACTTTTTCCAAAACATGGATAACACCTGATACCTGTTTACAAAATCACATTTATTAGTTATGATCCCGAAGTTAAAGCTGTACTATAAATGCGACGGTAGTTACCCAGCGCCTACCCGCTGTCAACCGCGTCACGGTATAAGTATCGTTCTTGATAAATCGCTGTGACGGCTTACCAGCGCAGCGACGCTGGGTAAGTACCGTCCCCTCCGATAGTAACGCACAAAAGAGATAAATTAGGATACAAGATTCACAAACAATAACTTTTATGATAATCTTTACAATTTATTTATTAAAAAATAGATATAATTATATCGAAGGATAGAACAATAATGGTGATGTATAAAACCTCAACTTTTAAATGTTATAGCATCAAAAAAAGTGTTTTTTATCTAGTAGTTAGGCAACAGAATGGTCACTATCAACCACAGACATGCTGCACTGTAAGAAAACTCATTAATTCCTTACATAGCCAATGCATAACCAATTTAGGAAGTAAGATGTTATGTCCCCAATGCCTGTAGTTACACAAGCTCACTCACCCTTCAAACTGAAACACAAAATTACTAATTATTTAGCTTTTGACGGAAGCATTTGTTATAATTATTTGGTACCAAATCAGACAGGTTTGCAAAAAGATCTACCATGAAGTTAATATTGTATAATTTAAACAATAGTTGAAAATGTATTAGATGAAAACAAAAGACCTCTAGAAATACCTTATTTAACGTAAAACAAACATAATTACATAAACAGATCCATATATTGGATGTAGTACTTGAAGGTTTCAAGTGGTATTTCCATCACATATACATATGTATGTGTATAATAATCATTGTAATTTATACTATAATTATTGTCATATTCCTCTTTTACCGTTTCAGCTCAAAAAAGATGGAGATTCTTAATTCCTTTATAAATATATGTTTTATGTTTGATCGGCTTTTTCTTTGTTCGTTACAAATTTGGGGATTATCATCATCAATCAGTTTTTTTTTTTTATATTTTCACAGATACATTGTCCGTATCTTTGGAGTATCTTAACTTTAATTTGACATGTTATTTCGTAATATACCTGCATATTTAATATTATGGTTCAGCATTAAGCCAATTAAGTCTCGTCCCGATTTCATTGTCATTGGTTTATTTTATTTGTATGAAAAAATTTAAACTAGTTTGATCCGAATCTAGCTTTTACAAATTGTTAAACTTGTAAACAGTGAAAAATACCAGTAACATGTAAAACCAGCTAGTAGATTCTACACGATTGCCACTTATGTGCTAAATGAGTTTCAATCCGGGCCCCATTGTTCGGTTTAAGAACATCGTAAAGATTTTATATCCACGCTTTGACGACGATGATAAAGGGGACTTAGTTGCAATTGCATTCTAGGCTACACGGTTAAGACATATTAGTTTTTTATTTTGTAAAAGAAAGATGAGTAGATGTGATCTTATGGTAAGACATCTTTGCTCTTAGATCTAATTAATTAACTTTTTTTTTTTACATTAACAGCCTGTAAATTTCCCACTGCTGGGCTAATGCCTACTCTCCCTTAGAGGAGAAGGTATGGAGCATATTCCACCACGCTACTCCAATGCGGGTTGGTGAAATACACATGTGGCAGAATTTCGTTGAAATTAGACACATGCAGGTTTCCTCACGATGTTTTCCTTCTCCGCCAAGCACGAGAAGAATTATAAACACAAATTAAACACATGAAAATTCAGTGGTGCTTGCCTGGGTTTGAACCCGAAATCATCGGTTAAGATGCACGTGTTCTAACCACTGGGCCATCTTGGCTCTGTCTCATTAATAAGTTATTTTTTTGACTGCTTCCATTGTTAGTGCCTCTCTTATAAGCAGATGCTGAGGGCATCATTTGAAACCCCAATTTAGGCCATTGAAAAACTATTGAGTTTTTCTGATACTTTACTTGGTGGCAGGGCTGTCTATAGTGGAGACCTCTAACCATGAAATGGTCCAGTAGTTCGGCCAAAAAAAAATCAATAGCAGTTCTGAGCACTCATATGCCGAGGAAATAATGTCAAACTGTTGGTCTTATGCCTAGACCATCTCTGCGTATGTGAAACAGTGTAACTACATATATAACGAATATAACAGCTTATAATATCTCCTGATTTAGCTACGTATTGGCTATGTAAGGAATCATTAATATTTCTTACAATGCCGATGTCTATAGACGATAGCGACTACTTACGATCAGTTTCATCAGTCATCAGATCAGTACTTATGACCAGTAACCCATATGCCAGTACTCCTAACTTTATAAAATATGCATATATATTATACTAGTATACCCGGCCACTCGTTGTTTTGGATAGGTTCTACATTAAATTATTTTGTACGATAATGTTTATAAGCCTTCTCTATAAATTGTCCAATATAATTATACAAATTTCATGTCAAAATATTCAGCGACTTTAGCGTGATGCGCGTTCGAAAAAAACAGCGACGTCTTTCAAGATGTAGACAGATATAATGGAAAGTGTTTTGAAGGACATCCTCATATTAAAAAAACTTTGTTTATATTAAATTCCTCGATAAAACGAATAGAAAATTTTAAATTAATGATGACTAATTACAATTATAAATAACTCAATTGATAATTACAAACTTGAATGGCAGCTAATGATGTATTTGTATTCAAATCAAACATTAAAGAGAATATGGGATTCGTTTTTGATTTGCGAATTGTAATTAGGTCACTGAATATAGACAAAGGCGTATTTGGCGGGGGAATAACTAATGATTGTGGTACTCAGACAAACGTGAGATCTTTCGACGAAAACCATTTACCTTGATTAACACCAGTACCGAACGACTCCATTTCATAAGCTGGAGTCGATGGTGAGACCCGGATAGATGAGGAATATGGAGAACAATACTTATGGAGATTTGAGCAAAATCACATATATCTCAAAGAAAGCGATTCAATAGTTACTATGTCTTGTATTGTGATGCAGCATACATTAACATCTCCTTCTTAACGTTCACCTACAACTATAACTTTACGTCAAATAATTTGACGCTGATTTTAAATAATTTAAAACTTTTTTTGCACATTTAATAACCATTTTTACACTAGGACTACTTTAAAGGCTTAAATAGCATATAACGCCTTAAAATGCAATTTGGTTATTTTTAAACCATTATTTTGAAGTTGGTTTGATCTTCCCTCAAATATTTTTAGTAGCGGATGTATTACTGTCGTCATAAACGCAGAGAAGCCTAAATAAAATCGCTTCTAATAATGTTATTCATATTTTAATATTAACAAAAGCGATAAAGAAAATTTTATAAAAACTGAATAGATTGTCCCTTGTATTTTATTTAAATTATAATCCAAAAATATTTACGTTAAAATAAAGAATTAGTTTACCTTAAATTCTAAATGATGTTTGAATAACCAGAATCTTTTAGTTTGCATCGAACAAGAAGTTTCAATTGAATACATTAATATAACACGCTAGATCTAAAGATCAAGGTTCAACAATGATTCTCGACATAATATATACAAGATTACGTAATAAATAGTTTTCGTATAACCGATCGGGTTGATTGGAATCCATTTCGTATAAAGGTTGTATAGTTTGGAAGGTATCCAAGACAATCAATTCGTTAAAATAAAAAAATAAGACTTCGAGATTTTTACCGCGTACTTCACTTCGGGTTTTTTATTTTTAGACAATTTTCGTTTTTATATTTCACACAATATTTTGGCAGTTGTTTGTAAGATTTACATCACAAATTCTTTCGATTGTTGAATTATGTTGATTTGTTTAATTATATTATTCAATACAATACGTAGATGGTTAACCTGATTGTAAGTGCCAACATTATCTATTGACATTAGCATTGTAAGAAATATTAGCACCATTAGTACTCATGGTTCACAGCAATGCTGAATAAGATGCCTATGACCCTTGTGCCTGTCTTAAGACATGATTATAGACTCTTCAAACCATAGAAAACTGCTTAGTCATATTAAAACAAATTAATGGGTGTTACCAACCCAGATTTCATAAAAACCTACCGTTACGCTGAAACATATTTAAAATTTTTTTTTTTTTTTGCAGAGGTGGAGCGTCTGCTACGGGAGTACCGTCAAAACCAAGATCTGGTTCGAAATATTGGATCACACTATTATCAAATCATCTATCCCGTGCAGCTACGACACCACGAGAAAATGGGGATTTCAACCAGAGAAATTGCACCAAAGGTAAAAACTATTTGTACTTATAATGCAATAACAATGCCTCTGATACCGCCCCACAGAATGCGCAGAAAATACACATAGCTTATTTCACTTGTCGTCTCCACGGAAATTTAGTTCATGAATATCACTTTTTTTTTCTTTATTTAAAGAGTTTATTCGTTAAAACGAATATGCCTCTCTGTAAAATTGACCATAAAGGTTAGTTTGCTACTAGTACTTATAACATTACATTATCCTTTCTTTTTTAAGGCCGACCTTAACCAATTTTAATAATTGAGAAGATTTTTCTATACTGGGTTCAGCTAAAATGCTATTTAAGTATCCCACACAAGATTTTAATTGCGATTTAAATGACATATTTTGCCTATAGTCCTCGTTCCAGACATACTCCATTATAATATGGAAGACGTCTTCTACCACGTTGCAAGACTAACAATTCGGGGAATTAACTTTTCTCATTAAGAATGCGAACTTCAATGGAATATGTCCAGAACGAAAACGCATCATGATAGTTAAGTCTGATCTATCAAACCGACTGTTATCTATCCAAGATGATTTAAGGGGATGAGGCTGGATCGTTTAATACCAAATACCTTTGAATATCATGATTAGAAAAAGCTATGAAGTCGGTCTGATCGATTTCGGTCACGGTGGTAAATCTAAATTGAAGACTAGCCTACCCATGACATATTACAGAGCACAAGTGGGTGCACCCTATATTCCCTCACTGTCTTAATCCGATGTGATGGTAATGTGAGGACCAACAGCTTCATCTGCTTTTTCTCGGGAGTGTAAACACTTCCAAATTACAGACTCCGAGTTGTTATTGAGAATTTTCCTACAGAAAAACGCAGTAACTTTTTAATGGCTTGACCTGGGACTTAAACCCAGAACACCTACATCTGTGGTCTTATATCTACTAGACCAACGAGACAGTAAAAACGGCTATACAGCCTTGATAACTGAATGGTATAAGCTGTTAACGTTACAATCTTAATCCTGATTCCACTTTTATCGTGAACACTTAAGTAAAGCCTGGACTTAAAGTAAAAACAAGTATTAGTACCAATTAGTACGAGGCTTTAGAAAAAAAAATGCTAGTATTATTTCTAAGAACATTCCAGAAATATTCAGAAACTAGAATCAAAAGATAATAATTAGGTCTAAACAGAGAATTCTAAGTCGGAGATGAGTGTAGGTCACGTGATCTAATTAGGCGAGATGAATAAATGGAGTGAGGTGTTCGCCGAGAAGTTCTTTTTGTAAAGGCAAGACAAGTTGTGTATGTGATTAATGTTCGCTCCAGTTTCTCGAGGTTTTCTATTAACACGAAATATGCCACGCCGATGTTTCGTACGTCTATATACTACTAGAGTACTAACTCTATAATACTAGATACTCCCCGCAGTTCAACACGATACGATTTCATACATTTTGCTAGATTGATAGACAGATAGATTGTCAATCAAATTTCACTTTACAAGTGTAGTACCGATGAGTGTTTTAAGAGTTAAATTTGTATTTACAATTTGTCTCGTGCGCGGAGGGGATCAAAGACATCACGGGGAAACATGTGTCGGAAGCAATTCTGAGGCGTGTATACCTACCGATCCGTACAGAGCGGTAGAAAAGATTAACTGCTAAACCTTTCTTCTTGGAGCATAGAAAAGAAACATTAAAGGGGAGTTACCACTTATGTGTATAAGGATTTAAACATGTGTAAGGATTTAATAGAAATAAATCAAATCAAAATACTCTTTATTGCACACCAGTAAACATAAAGTTGAATCACATTTAAGAAAGACGCACAAGAGGCAGCCTTATCGCTAAACAGCGATCTCTTCCAGGCAACCTTAGGGCAGAGGAAAGAAACAGATATAGAAAGAGGTAGGGGTGTACAAGGCAGACATAAACATAATATATGAATACATTACAGTGAAATAATAATATATTTAAAATAAAATAATGTACAGTACCCGGTAGCTAACAAACATACATATATGTATGCTAAATATCATAATAAATAAATGCAGCCAGCACAAAGTTCACTTTTAAAGCTGTAATATTAAATAATTACATCAAAATTACATTTATTTTTTATTAACTAGACGATTCAAAAGTGTTTTTATGAGCCCAATTGAATTAAGATTATTTTGATTTCGATCAGCTAAACACGTAGGCACATTAAAAGACCATACGGTAGGGTGAGATGTGTTAGAAGTTTATTTTTTCGTTACGTTTTATTCGTATCTTAAGTGATTTTGGATATTTAAAGATATTTTAACTATACTCCTTGACTACAGGTAGCTTGTATTTTTTTTTTTTTTTGTTATAATATAAAGGTAATTATGACTATCAAAACTTATACAACGCTCCTGTAAATACATTGCTACTTGCAATAGACAGGTACGAGGAACATAAGTTTAACCAAGTTTGAGATTAACTCAAGCGAATATTTTGTATTTATAGTTTCACAAACATTATCCCTATTTATCTAAATATAATATGATTAACATTATAGTAAGTTATAGTGGATATAAATCGATTAATTCTCTATGATTTTAATACATAACGAAGTTCGAGTCTCGTATAATAACGAAGATCATACCCTCCTGAACGATTTTAATTTTTACGGTAAAGCATTGAAATTATACTTGATTATGAAGTCGAATTTTAACATTTCACAAATTAGATATGAAAAAAGTAACAGTCTACTAATTAAATATTAAACGTATTCCTCTACCGAACGTATAAAAAATTAAATATATCTATAATTTAACCGCTCAAATGAACATATTCTTTAATAATACTCTTTGGTAGGGCTTTGGAGTTGCAAGACCGTCTGGTTAGGTATAGGTACCATCCACTCATCTATACATACTTATAATCTACCGCTAAGCAACAATTATTTGTATTATTTTGTTCCGATTTGAATGGTCAGTGAGCTACAGGTCTGTACCAGTACAACATAACATATCAAATCCCAGGGTCGGTGGCTATGAGCAGTAGTACCACTTACCATCAGATGATCCAATTCCCTATCCGTCATACATATTCTTAATTTAATAAGAAAATTCCAATTTAAATGTTATTGTAAAAACCAACTTTAATATTTTGATTTGGTTGTGCTTTTGCTATAAACGTTTAATTAAATTGATACATTAGACGCTATATTAAATGCGATCTAATTAGTTCAATTTAATAGCATTATCTAGCGTCTAGTTAATTTGACTCATATACCTAAATACCCTTATCGATAAACTGGGCTATTAACATGTTTGATAACTGGTTCATATATACTCATATTGCTGTGAGACACTTGAGCCTGTTTACGCGTTTTTATAGTTCAAGTAATGTTTAATACATTGGCTTTTCTATTCTTGTCTACTGTATAGACTTTATAATATTTATTTTTTTGGTTCAAATGTGAATTAAATTTAATGCTTTATTGTTTTTTTTATTAAATTTTAACTAATAGGTAACAGCTACTAATAATTGGTAAGGACAATAACCTTTAGTAATAAATGAGGAGACGTATATATGTGTAATGCCTACAGCCTACTTTACCGATATATAATCAACTTATGCCAAAGGATACAGCATGTTTCGAAGAAGGTTTAAGTATTTAATAATATTTTATAACTGCTTGTGCTTAGGAGTTTTACCCTTTTTAAATTTAGACTATTCACATGACTATTGACATATCGTGTTATTGCGTCAAATAAACGAAAATTGAAATTTCTAGAAGCTTTAAAATCTTTACATTAATATATTTTCCAGTGCTTACAAAATTTAATCCTTATTACTTATTTTTTCAATATCCATTATAAGCAGTCGTTAAAATATTCCATCTTGTTCAAGCTTACGTAAGCAGATTGCTTCGGCCTTCGACTCTACGTATATTTTTCTCGGCATCTCGTTACAATATGACTCATGAGAACTTATCATGATATTGCAGAAATATATTATTAGAAGTATTAAGAATAAGGATATAAAATTATGCAATCATTTTGATTAAACTTAACTATACGTAAAAATATTTTTGCAACATGAGAAAGAATCAAAACTCCCCACCAAATACGTTACTCGAATCAATATTTAACTTTAAATGTTATAATGAACATGTTGTTTTAAAAAGGTTCAATATTGATCTAGTTTTATTTTGTGGTTTATTTTTAATTTTGGTTAAATTGATTGATTTTGTTTGATTTATAATCTTAAAATCGATCCATTATAGAGATGACCAGATTTTAGACAAACTGACCAACCACTATCCAGGCCAGCCAATCAACAAAGACAACAAAGACTCCGAGTCGATGAAGAAGTTTAATGCAATCTTTTCGACATCAATATGCAATCCAAAATTCAAATTATGCGACCTTTCAAAAAATTCCGGTACATTAAAATAAAATAATTTGATATAACAATTATTAATAGAATAACGTTACAACGGCAGGAGATGCCGTCTGTGAAGATTTTGTAATACTCGTCTGCTGCTGACTTTGCTCAGCTATAGTATTTTACCCCTTTTTTTCATCTTTAATTGATACTCCGTTTCTATTAATTTCTCGATAAATAGACTATCTAGAACTGAAATATTTTTTCAAATGAAACCAGTAGTTCCTGAGATTAGTGCGTTCAACCAAACCTTAATAACTATAATATAAGTATGGGTAAAATATATATATCATAGTGTTAGCGTTAAGTTACATGTCAACCAAATGATATATTATTGGTCTAACAGTCTAACCCTCCAAATACCGAATCTGGATGCAAACTCCAAAATGGACCGCTTATAAGTTGTTGGGTTCCGCCCAGAAATTTTCAGAAACAGCCCCAAGTTTGGAAGTGTTAACATCTGTTGTTCGACAAGCATGTAAAGCTATACATGAAATGTCTATAATTGAGTCAGATCGTCCTTCGTATTAAGGGAACAGTGCACCTGAGTTTGCGCACGTAGTTTATTCAACTGTTCTTCGTTGAAAATAGCCTTAGTGAACGAAATTGGTCAAGACATCAGCGTCTTCGATAGCATCGTATAAACTATTTATAACGAACTACAATAGAATAGAGAAAGTCTTTTTACGATTGTATTTTTTTTGTAATGTTAGTAAAAACTCCTTCATTTATAAAACGATTTGGATAAATATTTTAGTATCAGTCGCATTTAAATACGAAAACAAAATGATTGAAGTATGGATGATTTTTTTTATGGACTCCATTTTTATTTCTCATTCATTTACACAGACTATTTTTTTATTTCGGTTTTTGTTATATATAATTAATTTATTATTTCAACTCGTTGTAGGCGGTGATATTCATTCATAGGTTTTCATGATAAAAAAGTAGTCATTTCCTTTCTCAGTTTGCTTCATACAAAATTTCAAAAGTGAACCGTGAAAACGTAACAGGCAGACAGAGTTACTTTCTTTATTTATATTTTTACAATTCGCATATATAGATCATGTATCTTTAAAATGTCTATAAATGTTATAATACATTTTGTATTGGTTATGTAATTTCACTAATAAAACAATCCAACGTTTTTAATAATATTCAATAAAACGAACTCGAACACAGTCTCCTGACAAATTGCTCGTGCGGTTTGAACTGTTCGAGACAAAGGCGAGGATATAATATGAAAATCTCTCCGTTTGATCTGAAAGCGAAGTCAGTGTTGCCATACATTTGATGTGAGTATAGAAAATTTATTCGGAGCAAATACCTTTTTTTTTGAGGCTTTAAAGGTCTTTGTAGTGATCGAATGTAATATAAATTCTTTTTCACAGGGAATGTAAATCAAATCGTTATAAATTATCGATATGAAAATGTTTTTACCTACTCAATTCAAGGAACTAAATTGTATGAGCAGAAACGTTTACGATGTACAGGATTAGTTGCTCACTATTAGCCCGTTGGCTTATCAGTATCTTTTGATAACGATTCCTGAATGCAGATCATTAGTAACACGCATAATGAGAATTTGACAAAATGCTGTTTCACTATTAATAAAAAGAAAGAAAAAACAGTGCGTGTATTTTTGTATAAGAAATTCTACGTCTTTGGCGTAATAACCTCGGATAACCACTCTGTGGAACCAGCTTTCGCCGGCGGTTTTTCCGAACCGATACGACTTGACCTTCAAGAAAAGAGCGTAATCCTTCCTGAAAGGCCGGCAACGCACCTGCAAGCCCCCCGGTATTGCAGATGTCCATGGGCGGTGGTAGTCACTTTCCATCAGGTGAGCCTCCTGCTCGATTGTCACCTATAACATAAAAAAAATAAATTAAAAATACTTTTTTGAATGCAAATAATTAACCCTGTAATTAACTTGTATCATAAAAAATCTCTCATCATTTATAATAACGTGCCAAATGAAATGTATCTTCAAAATATGGTATTTTTGTAAACGTCATCTGTATTATGGTGAAAGCAAATTATACTTTAACTATCAAGTACAATTGATTGCATCGGTGTCTCATCATAACTTAAAAATATATAGACAGCTGATAGAGCTATTCTGTAAGAAAACACTCGAATCTCACCGCAGAACACGATACACGCATCAAGATTACATATCACCTTAAGTCTGTTAACAATAAATATGAAATACATGATTTCTTACCAATTGGGATTTGTTTAATTTTTTATTACAAAATGTATAAATAATTTTCATTTTTATTTATTGAAGGCATTTATTGTTCCTATATTATTACTAATAATAACAGTTCGTTTGATTTACTTTGTCAAATACTTTTGTTTTATATCTTGGTTATTATTAACGTGAAATAAATGAAAAAAAAAAACGACTGGAGTAAAGATTTTTTTACAAAATGATGTATTTCAGTTTTTCAATCTTGGTTCGAATGCAATATTTTTAGCATTCAAGAACCAGTTCAGATATTCTCCTGATACATACGTATACGTATTGAATTTCTATAAACGTTAGATTGAATGTTATACAGCGAATTGTAAATATGCGTAATATTTTGAAATTGAATGTTCAAGAAAAATATATTTTATAATATTTAAATATATAAGTAAAGACATATATCTAAAATTGGTGGTAATCTGTTGGACGAAATTCGAATGTAATTCACGAAAAAAGACACGTCAATTTATTTATTTGTTTATATACAAATAAATAAATTGTATATAAACAAATAAATAAATTGACGTGTCTTTTTGTAATATTAAAATTTATAAAATTAATAAATGTGTATGAATATTTTTTAGCTCAGCTGAACGATACCTTGTCATTAGTACCATAAAAATAAACCTTAAAAAAAAACGCATAATCGATTTTAAAGTTTGACATGACGGTTTTTGTTATTGGCAATATGAACGTGAACTATGAACGTATTATTTTATTTATGACTAGCTAACCCGACTCCACGCGGGAACACTAAGGGTCTATATACAAGTTGTGGATTGAAGAACATACATAAAAATAAAATTCCTTGTTTGTTTTCTGGTCTTTCCTAACCTTAAGCATGCATGTATTGTACTTTTAAACCTTCCACTTGAATCACTCTGTATATTGATGAAAACCGCATTAAAATCCGTTGCGTAGGTTAAGAAAGAGCGACTACGTTTAAACTATGTAGATATTACTTTACAAGTTTCGATCCAATTTAGTTATAAGATATTTTTCTTTAAGAGATATATTAATTTTTAAATGAATTAAAAACAAGAAAAATAAAACACTTAAAACATCAAAACTGTTCGTTCCAACTACATCTCAAAACTTGAATCTATCGTCACCATTTTAATTACGACGAAACTAGAACGAAAGAACTATTCTTCTATATTTACATTTAAATACGAGATTTAAAAGCAAAATTTCGTTTTCACTTTATTACGAAAGACTTACAGAATAATAATTATATATATTGTTTTATTGTCATTGTTAAGGTAACAAAGCTCATTCCATTTTACAATAGTAAACGAAGTAAAGGACATGCATACATTTATATACATATAATGCAAACGTAACAGAGTCGTCTGTTTATTGAAACGTTAATTGTTTTGTAATTACATTTTGATCTGAGTTCGGCCATTAGATAGAGCACGTGCATATTAATCAAATTACAAAATACACATTTATTATTTAAGTGAAATTAATTTGTCATATTGAATAATATTTCTTCTCAAATTCGTAAGTTTAAGGTTGAGACCGACTCGCATGAAGCCTATCCTCTATACTCTAACTCATTATTTGCGCGTGGTGTCTTCTTCGTTGCTAAACATATTATATTACTGTTTTAAGATATATTACATCGCTATGTTTATATATATATGTATATAAATCTTTTGTATGTGTGTGTGTGACTGAATTTCTAAACGATTGAACCGATTTCGAAGATTTCATTTATCTGTACTTGAGTGGGTTTAAATTGTAACCGATAGATGGCGTCGCGATCGGGAAATAAATACAATTTCTTATTTGACTCGAACGAAGTCAGGACGATTTGCTAGTTAACTATAGAAAGTCAACTTACTGAAGTCGTATTAAATAAAAATTTATTCAAAAGTTAAATTAAATATAATGGTCTGTGTTTTATAAAATATATTAATTATTACAGTACATCACCAATGCGCCTTCAACTTTGAGTACTAAGATGTTATGTCGCTTGAGCCTGTAGACTCACTGGCTCACACACTTCAAACCACAATACTGTTTGGCGTTAGAACTTATGATGAGTAGGTGGTACCCAGACGGGCTTGCACTGAGTCCTAAAACTAAGTACAGCAGTAGAAGTTTTTTAAAATGAAAGCTAAAAAAAGCAATGTTCGAAAAACTCGGTTATAACTCGCGCCTTATCAAGGATGTAACCCCGCAGACAGAACGCATGTCTTTTTACGATCTCGGATTAACATTTTACTTACGAGCTCAGAGTATTTGTTTATTCCGAACAAATAGTAACAAAACACATCGTTCGTTGAATTTCTTTGACATTGCTATCTTGTTTGCTGCGAGACAATATTTCGATGATATCACTACATAGTCTTAATGTTATTATTTTGTATACTAGTCACGTGATTGTAATGTGGTCAGCTTACTGGTGATTAAAGACGTTATACGTGAGTCTGTATTCGGTTAAGATCACCACGGGTCAGACCGTCTTTCGCTTTTATATATAGTATGCTTCTACACTTAAATCTATTCTTTATATACAACAACTGATTTAAATTTGCTTAAATAACAATTACTTTTGTTGGTTTGCTCGTATCATAATAATTTTTATTCACTATACAAATTTGAAGAGTAAAACTAAAGTTGTTAGATTGATAAACCCTTTGGCTTTATTGATGTTCTATTTAATTTAAATTTTATTTTAACAACAAAAATTATAACAAAATAAAAAAAAAACATGTAAACTTTTACAATTGTCTCTCTTTGGAATATAAATTCTTCCGAGAAGCGAAAAGAAACTCAGTAGATACTCTTTAATTTAATTTAATGGGTAAATAAATACGATTGAATTATTTTTTATTCACGTTGTTGTCTAACTCGAATTAAAAATTATCAGATTTTGAAAATTGATTATTAAGTTGAAGTTACTAGAATCAATGTTATTCGAACTTAAATACTTAATATTAAGTTAACAGAATACAATAGACAAATTACATTCGACTGTAGATAGATAAGCGATAAGAGTACCTCGAACTAGAACTAGGCTTGTTTTTGACAAAGTTTACCCCCCATTCCTGTCATATCTTGATAGTTTGTGGGTAGCTTGCATAAATTATCCGACATCAAATAGTTTCGTCTTTATAAGGACAAAGTTCCAAACCGCCATTTCCTTCGTAAAAGTTGGTAAGCTGTTTCGAATTCAATAAGTGTGGAGACAGTTGTATTATGGATAGATGGAAGATCGTTGAAGAAATTATACTCGTCAGAAAGAAACTGAAGGGTGTTAGAACGCAAATTTACGAACTTGTACTCGATTGAGTATTGCCACAAAGTGAATAATTTCAGTGTTAAATATATCGATTTTGTTCACAAAGTTCAAAATTTACGAGGTGTCTTTGATAGTCCCTAGAGGAATTTCTTAATTTCCGGCATCAAAAGTATTACCCAAATATGTTGACCCAAGATTTAAGATATATATATTTAACGTTTATATATTTCTTTAATGTATGTAATGTAATGTACTGTAATATTCCTTTATATCTAATCAATCTCATAGTTCTATTATTATTTGTAGTATTAGTTCTTAAAAAAAAATCAAATTATTTTAATTTTAGAAACGACGTTCAACGGCTGTACTCCGTAAATTACTTCTTTCGTGACTTAAACGTTCACTAAAAAACGATTTTTGGAAATTTTTACTTTAAGAGAAATTCAAATTTAAACGGGAGGAGTAAAATTGTATTAATTTTAACCAACTAATATTAATGTAAACACCTTCTTTTTCCTGCCCTTGCCCCAATCTATTTGGGGGGGCACAGCATGTTTTTTCTTTCCATTCTCCTCTATTATTCGTCATCTCATTGATCATCCATCCCTCTCATATCCTACCTCACACACTCCATCCATGTTTTCTTAGGTCGTCGGCTTCCCCTCCCTCCCTCTACACTCATCCCCATCATACCCAGTAACGTGTGTCTCCTTCCTGTAATAGTAAACACCATTACGTTAATTTTATTAATACATGAATACGAAAATGTTTTTGTAATTCAATAATAATAAATAGCTGATCTAAATCCAATTATTCACTGAATAATGCTAGTACAGAATTAATAATAAAAAATCATAACCTGACTGCTACAGTTAAACTTTCCCCAACTAATCCGCTAACCCCAAATCGTATTCCGGTGAACTATTCTACAGGTAACAAGACCACAGACCGCTTGCTAACACGACGAGTTTCGTCCAACTTTACATCTTGCTGAGACTATTGATAATTGAAATAAGGAATGCGTTCATCTCATTTACAACACAAATATTTCTGAAGATGTAATTTTATTCTACAATTTATTTTAACGTAACAACTGTCAAATATTTCACTGCTAGGTAAAGACTTCTGCTAAGTAGAGGGTTTCGAGCTTATCCCAGTACTTTACACTGCGGATTGGTAGATATTAATATATAACATGTCATGATGCGCAGTTCGACATGTGCAGGTTTCCTTCGCCGCTGAACATTAGATGAATTTAAAAATAGTCAAGTACATCAAAACTTTTTGGTATCTCCTATGTGTTTACAATCTGTCATAACAGATGTTTTAGATCCACTTATTTGAATCAGAACAACTTTCTGTTATCCTTCAGGGTTGTAACTTTTTATAATAGTTCAGTTTTTATGACAACTTTGCCTCTGACAGTCTCCGTACACAGGATTGTCTCCAGAAGAAGGAATTATTTAACGGTCAACAGTATAGATAGCAAAGACGTACTTTTGTATACATCAAAATGTTATTAATATATTTGAATAATATTTCAAGTATTTTTTCCACAATTTACCGTAATGTGAATTTCCAAACTTAGTCGCAGTAAAATAAAATCGTTTTCTAGATATATATGTATAAATCTATTTTATAAACAAGAGGCTCATTCAAGCGTATAAGTATATAAAACAAAATTTAATCATAAAATTTTCAGCACGCAAAAAGTTACATAAAAAACGAATATTATTTAGCCCCTTAAAGGGGTTCATTAAACGAAATATGCTTATTTCGTTTAAAGTTAATTTAGTCCAAGCAAAAGTTCATCTGATGAAATTTTTTTCCTGTATCAAAAAGGGTTCGCCGAAAGAAGGGAACGTAATAAAGTATCCAATTTCCTCTGTCTCTTAAGGTAACAAAAGAAATATTGAGGGTCAAGTCTCAAGGCGTCTTACGCGGCCGTTGATGTTAAAAATGTTGCTCCATTTTGGTACAGACTGGAAAGTTAATGCAATTACCTTTTTTATTGAAATAGACAGGCAGACTGGCAAATGGAATACAACATGAACAGTGGCAACCACTGCCCATAGACAAAGGCACTATAAGAAACATGAACCATCACTTACATCGCCTATGTGCCACCAACATTCGCAACTAAAACGTTATATATCGTGGCTCAATCATACTTTAAACCAGACAATAACCATAATAATTACTTCTTTTTGACGGTTAGCCGAGATGGCTCAGTGGTTAGTACACGTGCATCTTAACCGATGATTTCGAGTTCAAACCCAGGCAAGCACCACTGAATTTTCATGTGCTTAATTTGTGTTTATAATTCATCTCGTGCTCGGCGGTGAAGGAAAACATCGTGAGGAAACCTGCATGTGTCTAATTTCAACGAAATTCTGCCACATGTGTATTCCACCAACCCGCATTGGAGCAGCGTGGTGGAACATGCTCCATACCTTCTCCTCAAAGGGAGAGGAGGCCTTAGCCCAGCAGTGGGTAATTTACAGGCTGCTTGTATGTTTATGACGGTTTGCTAATCCGATAAGTGACGAGTGAGTGGTACCAACCAAGGTTGACTTGCACAAAGCCATATCACCGACGACTATTACGTATGATTTAGAAAACGATGGCTGAGTACGCGGCAGCGATCACAGTCATCAAAATCATTCTTTTACCTGTCGTCAAATGTTTTATTTAGTACGAAGATAGATTTATGAGGGTTTAGGATAGGTTTACTGTTCTCTTACATAGTGTAATGTTATGCTTGCTATTAAGCTCCGTCATTGTAAGTCCCAATTCGCATTCCTTACATTGTTAATACGATTCCAAACATCTA
The DNA here is from genome assembly GCF_037043105.1 of Vanessa tameamea. Classification (NCBI taxonomy): domain Eukaryota; kingdom Metazoa; phylum Arthropoda; class Insecta; order Lepidoptera; family Nymphalidae; genus Vanessa; species Vanessa tameamea. The sequence continues at coordinate 12,830,892 of NC_087316.1, read as the reverse complement.
AGTAGTCTCCTGTGACTGTAATTATTGACTTGTGGTCGAAATACTGATCTCATTTATGGAGTTAGTGAAGTGATCTGGCGAGTGAAATTCTATAGATTTACGTATAGTAAATAAAACATATTGAACTTCGTAAGGTTAACATTTGGAAGTATTTTCATATGTTTTTGGACTTATAATTCAATTGTTTTTTTAATGTGGCAAATCATTGTTTGACTACGTATTGATAGTATTGTGAAATGTGAATATTATTACCTGAAGTGAGGAAGAATAGTGGAATGTGCTCATAACTGTACCAGCGGTTTCGTCTCGGTACAATCTAATTTCCTAATCGGTGGTAGCTTTAAATTTAATTCAACGGTGTAACATGACGATTCAAAAGTGATTTTATTTGCCTATAATAAATAATATTTTGATATTGATCTTTATTTTGATTGATGAAGCTTTTACTTACAATCAAAATAAAGAAACAATCGCAAGTCGCTTAAAGCTGTCTGTCCCTATGTATGCTTAGATCTTTAAAATTACACAACGGATTTTGATGCGGTTTTTTTAATAGATAGATTAACTCAAGGGGAAGATTTATATGTTTATTATACATGCTCAATATAGTAGAGAAACACTGATAATTTTAGAGATTTCTGAAGTGATGTCGTAAATAAACACTTTTTTTGCGCTTACTTTGCAAACGCTGGCTGAACCCTACGAGATAGATCAAAATAATGTACTACAGTAATGTACTCTATTTTTTTCAAAAAAGTCTGTAATTTTATAAGTCATTTCTTAGGGATAATAACCAATAAATGGTTATTGTGGGTTATCCTTTACTTTTTACGAGAAATAATAGCTAATTTCATCATACAATCCTTATCCAATTAAGTACCTTAAAAACATTGTACATACATTTAATATAGATCAATATGGCCCTTTACAGTATATAATTCAAATTAATATATTCGATGATATTACAGATTTAAAACGCAGGGACACAGCGGTTTGTATTGTCTAATGACTGAAAAACTGAACGCATTGCACCCGTGCGAAGCCGGGGCGGGTCGCTAGTTATTTATTAAAATAAAACACAACGTTAAAACGTCACTGTGGAATATTTTGGTAGCGAATGCTTCAAACATTGCTTACTAAAATGTTTTTATGTAAAGCTGAATAAAACATCAGTTAATCTCATAAGTGTCAGTAAGACGGATTACCTTTCAATTGAGAACACTCATAGTATTCAGGTGTTCCCCTTTTTTTATATAAGAAATAGTAAAATCGTGTAACGATTCTTGTACAAAGGTTTTTAAGATTATGTTATTATTGTATACTCATTTGTAATTTCCATTGCAGGGTCGAGGTCCTGAATACCAACAGGGGTCACGGTTGCGATCAAGGGTGAGTCTAAAAATATATTTATACACATAAATACAGAAAGATTGTGAAATTTTATCATAAATTATACTCTTTAATTCGTAATTTGCAATGTATAATTTTTTGCTTAAATAGACGAAATTCCAGAAGCATTTCGCAAACACACCGTTATTTGGCAACATAACGGGACCGCACATTGTCACGCGCTACCCACAAATCGTCTTGTTGGCAACACAAGACACAAAATGTAACAAATTTCGCTGCGGCCCAAACTCAACTGTTGCCTTAATTAGGGACAAGATTAAAGGCACGTGTGCTTATCTATGTGGTAACCTTTTCACCATAATAAAGAATGGGTGATCAAGCGAAATGTGAGCGAGACGAACAAAAAAATTGGGGCTAGGACGTGACCTACGCGGCGCTTTGTCAGCCGTACAACAGCTGTATTTTATTGATTTGTATTAGGTTTTAATTTATACTAACTCATTTTTATGAATGCTTTATATTTTATTTATATTTATGATCATTATTATCTTGTTTTGTATTCTGATTATACATTCTGAAGATTCTATATTAAATCATGGAATAGTCTTATTATTATTATTATTAAATATTTATAATTGTACTAAATGCGCAGTAAATTGTTGTACCTATTGCCGTGAATGATTCAATATCGTCCTGATAAACTGAATTAAAAATTCGCAACGTAAATGTACGCATCGATATTGTGTTCGGAAATGTTAAAGATAATATTATAAATATTTCGTATGAACTTTAGAGCGATGAAGCTGAAATATCTTTTGAAATTAATGTACTCTCTTGAATACACGCTTGTACACGTGGAGATAATCTCTTATAAAAGTCAACTTAATTAACCACGGTTACTCATTAAGCGCGTTCACTTCACCACTTCACATAGAATTATGATACGGATTTAATTCAACGCGGCATCGCTGTTAATCACACCTGACAACACCCAACACGTGTGGATAGTTACATACTTCATTTGCCTTTGTGCCTTGACTTAATCCCAAACTAATATCACCCTTAAAACAAATGACACAAAGATCCCAACCGCGTGTACTCGATAACAAGCCTCCCGTAATGAGAGATTGGTTACATGCTGAATTAATTCGTCCCCAAGAAGCGACGCTTCATCGACAAAGGTTGCCCTAACGAAGTTGAATTCGGTTATTGGATAATAAACTTTATTATTAAGTGGAAAAAAGTTAGTTTGATTCGTATTTGTATGGTTGTTAGGTCGTTTCTGCTTCGTGTCAAAATGGATATATCGAATTCGGCATACAATACAGCGTTGTTAGTATTCGAAGCCGCGTAGCCGGTTAAGCCTCGTGTCTCAGACTGGAATTGACGAAGCAATTTATGGATACTTTTCCATAGCTGAGATGACAGCTGGTCCGTGCTTGAAAGCATGTATGAAATCAAAGCAGATGGTCCGTATAACTGCTGTGAAAAGCATTGCGGCGTGCAGCGACACGACCAGCGTCACCACAAATATATAATAACAGAACTAACGTGATAATTATTATTTATATCCAATATACAGTTAATATCATCACGAATACCGCTTATGTATTGTCATTGTGTACGTGTATAATATAACACAAGAGTATCATATTTCTGATATTCTGTGAAACGGATTTAAATTGATAGTCATATTCCATATATTTATATATATATATTGTTATAACTATGCCTTATTTATTATTAATTAGTAGCTACCCGTCCCGGCTTTGTTTGTAAATAAGAATCTACATAGAATGTTTATATTATTACAGGCTAGAAACTCCTCCTGTCGTATTCGTCGACGTGTGTATGTTGTTAAACGCAAAGAGGGCAAACATACTAACATTAATTTTCTATTTGTATAGATTATTATACGCTATATTTAAAAAAAAAATTTTTTATGAAATAGGCGGACCGACAAATGGACCATCTGATAAGTAACCACCGTCCGAAGACATTGGCCCTGTTAGAAATATTAAACATCCCTTACATCGCCAATGCATCACCTTGGGAACTAAGTCTGTCATGTCCCTTATACCTGTGTAGTGGCTCACTCACCCTTCGAACCGAAACATAACAAAACCAAGTAATGTGGCTTGGAGGCAGAATATCTAATGACTGGGTGGAACCTACCCAAGCTTGCACAAAGCCCTACCATCAAGTAGAGACCAAGTTTCCTAAGAGACCACACACTACTTGCCATAACTTATAATCGCTATGCTATAAAACATGATACTAGTTTTACACGATACACATAAGGAACTTATAATTAAATTCTTCTCAATACGCAATAACGGTATCTCTTTGATAAAACTAACCCTCTCCCTGACGGCTAGAGGTCTGAGTCCACGATACCACTTCATCTTAATTACGTCTCCTACGTGATCGCTGAGGACGTAATTATTTCTACCTTTACATTATTTTGCCTTTATTGGAGAAAAAAAAAAAAAAAAACGAGAAATTCAATCATAGCTTCTACGAATAATTTCAATCGGCCGGTGTTATTATACTCGTTCCCCTAATTACAACGTTGAAAGGGAATCGTCTGTCATTTCGTCTATTTTCGTGCTTATATTCGTGGTTAAACAAGTTCGTATTCGGTAAATATATATATATAGATACGACTGATTTGTAGAGCAATCTAATGTCACGTGTCAATGTTACAGAAGTGAATACAGTGTTCGTTGAAGATTTAGAACACAAATTATACTTGTCTTGACACAAAATAATTCAGTCTTAGCGATTAAAAGAATCAAATTAAAAATATATACTCTTCATTCAACTAGGCTCCGAAAAGCACTTTAAACGTCGTTTTAACTAATTAAATTAAATGTAACACTACGATGGAGCGAAATAAATAAAAAAAGTTAATTCGATCAAGCGTGAAAATCAAAGAACATGTAATTTCAAAATATATTTATCGAGATGTAATTATTGTAAAACATTTAAAAGAAGCGCTGGTTTCGAATACTCAAATATTAAATAAAAACTATAATGAAAACATTGATCAAGTAGAGCATTACTGTCAAATCCTTCGGAGCTAATGCGCGTCGATTATATGAAGTAACGAAGCAGATCGAGCTATTATGCAGGCTCCGTCGCGGTTAATGTCTTAGAAAATCGTCATTCCGATCTGAGATGAGGCTGATGTCAACGTGGTGTTCAGTAGCATTTAATGTGGAGATTAGAATGTTACGATAAAATAATTCTATTGATACCTATAGTGATTAATTACGAACAGGTTAATATAATATAATTAATATAAATTATTAATAATATTAAAACAAATAATAATATTAAATTTGAAAACGATTTGTTGATACCTAAATTAATATAAGCACAGAAGACATATTGATATACCTATGTTCCATTAGATATAGATGAAAAATAATCTTTATTATCTGTATTTCTACGGTTAAGTTTTATCAATTTTCTGGGTCTCTAACCCACCAGATATGACTACCAAGCAGTAATACTCTGTAAGTGATTCTTTGAAAGATAATAAGGGAATTGGATTACATGTTTGGCTACAAATTTATAGATCAAAAAGTATACTTCTTACAAGTACATAGAACCGAAAGCGATCAACTATCAGATAGGTCATATTCTTAACTATGTTTCTATAAACTAAAGAGCCTCGAGGTAACCTCAAAAACTACCAATCGAATTTTTATACAGTGTACAGTAACAGATGGGATGATGATTTAATGAGATTCACGAGAAAGGTATAGGTGAATAATAATTAATATGACTTTGGCTAAATTGTCTGAAATATGAAAGTGATTATTGAAGTTGTTGGCAAAAATATGCCAACCAATAAAGATATATATTACGATAGTCGTTTTATGTAGATTCCTTAATCTACTCGTGCAAAGCCGGGCCTGGTCGTTAGAAATAAAAACTTTGGCAGGACTGATTTTTAAGTAGGCGATGTCCATATAAAATTAGAATTTCGTCAAAAAGATATCAAATTATAGTTACTAAACCAAGTTACATTTCGTGACTCGAAAGTTGATTTAAAAAGAAATCAGCTTATTATCCTGTAAATTCTTCTTCAAGATGAAGAAGAATTTACATATTTCAAAAATATTTGGTAGGTATAATATATTTAATTATGTCGGTTATTAATGTATTCCATTAATTTGGACTACTTATAATCTGTTCCACCACGAACTAGTAACACTTAAAATTGCTGTATTCTGGTTTGATGGTTAAGTGAGCCAGTGTAAAGTTACAAGAGATGTAACATGTTATTTTTAAGGTTGATGGCGCATTGATATAAGGTATGGTAAATATTTCGTACAATGCAATTGACTGAGCGGTGGTGACCATTATGTAACAAAAAAACATCATCTTAAATTTTTCGTCCGCAAGATTATAAATATCAAATTGTTTTATTATAGCAGATTAAGACACCAGCGTTAGCTGGCTCTAATTAACGTCTTCTTTTTGTCATTAAACCTTCCCACGTTAACCTTCTTATCGGACTGAGGATTTGAGAAATATTTTAAGTTTTTTTTTCACATAATGGCTTATTAGAGAGCCGAAAGGTAAACACGTTGGATTCTTCGTTAAAAAATTATAATATTATTTAAAAGAAAGGAGGTAGAACTTTTGAGTAGACTCGTCTAGGTAGATTCCACTCACTCACCTGTGTTCTAAATACCTCTGCTATATTTATCGTTGAGTGAAAAAGTGGTACAACAAGCACAAGGGATATCTTACATGAAGATGGTGTAGAAAGTGGATCTCTCATAGTGCCAGTGTCTATTTACAAAAGTGGCACTTACCTTTTACTTTTAGTATATTAGATATAATTTATTTTTATTGTTTCAATAAGTACAAAGGGAATCTTAAACAAGAATCGATGAGTCCCGATAATGGAACTTCTAGACAGAAAAACCCAAAAGCCATGAAGATACCTGGATATTTAAAGATCACCCCCACGCTCAATACGTATTGCAAGCTATCTCACCATAAATCAAGACCACCTGAAACTGGACATGCGAGGCTTAGATTCATAGCCTATCGGCTAATCCCCAACCACCGGGTTTACTTCTAAATCTACCGTAAGTGGTCGTATTATTATTCTTATTACAGTTACTCTGGAAGTTACATTGGAACTTACGTTAAATCTTAATATTTATTTTAGTTTAGCTATCAAGTATTAGTTAAGATGTTTAGAACTTTCTTTGTCTACTTCTCTTTGTCCTTCCGAATCGTGACAATGATTTCTGTCGAATTAATATAAATATAACCGAACCACCTATTAATAGTAGATCTAAATATAAGTATTGTAGAGATTTCAAAAGATTGATGGTTGTATCTCCATTTCCTAAATCAATTTGACCAATCAAGCTTAAACCTCTTAAACATTAAGCACTAATAGATGTAAGGGCTCTGTTATTTATCGAGAAAGTGATTGATCGGACGGGAATTAAGCCAGTCATGTCGGGAGACCGCATGACTGATTAGAAGTACATGACAGTTACGGATGGCGTTAAATTAATAAATTGTAGTCATTTATTTCGTGCCTAAGTGAAAATGTTCGGGGCTTGATAGGAAATTCGACGGCGTTATTCGTTTCGAAAGTTTGAATATTAACGTCACGATCATTTATTTCACCGAAACGATAAAATAATTTGCTTTTGAATTTCAAAATATAGTTTATAAAATATTGTTCAAAATCTTACGTACTGTTACCATATGATAGTATAGTTTAGTAGCACATACAATATACAAGGATTGGATACATTTATATAATCAATTTTCTTTGAAGAGGTATACTTATAGAATGCTCTCAGAATAAATCAGCCTCGTATAAGGTACAACAATCCTAAATGAGAAAAATATAAATAGAAAAAGGGATACAAAGTATGACTAACAAAATTCCATTCATTCGACGTTATTTTTTCCCGTGGAATAGATTCCTGATTGACGTCGAGGCCACTAATCTTTAATATGATTGTGCTGGAGTACAACAATAATGGTTACATTATTGTTGTGCTCCAGCAAAGCCTCGTTTGGGAAAATCTATCGTTTTCTATTATCAAGTTATGATAAGTAGAGTGAACTAATATTCTTTTTTTAAAACTTTGTATTTAGTTAATTGGTATGTGACGATGTTCTCCTAGTAGATATCGGGCTTGTCATCATTGTTTAGTTATCCAACTAAGCAGGAAATGTTATAGTGCCTAAATATGTGTGCAAACACAAATGCACTCTTTATTCCCTCACTCTGATAATTCGAAAGGACGGCGAGTCGAATACGACTAAAAAGAGTTTCGACACGGAACTGACAGAATAAACCAACTGAGAGTTTATTATAATAGTAAGTATGAAAACAGAGAGTATGCCACTACTGTTGAAAGTTCTTTCTGCCAACGGAAATACTTAGAGCATAGTTCACCACACTCTGTTGTCGGTTGATACACTCATGATAACTTTTCATTCAAAGCGGTTAGTTATACATAAAAGTATTATTTTCTCATTAAATACGTACAGCAAAGCTAAAATATTAAAGGTATTAATACGAGAATCGATCACTCCGTTTCGAAATTTTCCACACGAAAATTTTATTTCTAATATTGCAATCTGGATAAATCGTTGCAGATAAATCTCAGAGAATGAATCGGCTCATATCTTACGGGCACTAAATTTTCACCTAACGTTTCGTCACTGCACCAATAGGCGTCCGTATGATTTGTTGCCCGGTACAACAATTTTTCATTTTCCCTGTCGTCACTAAATCACACTGACAACTCTTCGGAGTACAACTATTGGATCCTTATATTCTTTGAAGCGATTTTGAACCCTATTGCTATAATTATAAGAATGATATTAAATTTATAGTGTTATTAGTTCATGTTGAAAAATTTCTGGTCTTACTTAAAATGATATTCAATCTAATTTATTGTGGAATAAGGTCCATTTTTGTATGCGTGATCTTTTTAAATCAGTGTCAAGGCCCTCACCCTATAATATTTATCATTTGTTTATTGACATGTAATAAAAAAAATTTGATCTATGAACGGTATATTATGTTAAACGATATTAAGTTTCAATTGAAATTTATATTTATCGTTTATCGTTAAATATCTGTTCAATTTAATATTAGATAATTATTCAATTTTTAATTATCATAAGGACAAATGTTTTACGTCAGATAAACATAATATTTTTATAATTAGAAGAAGAATTCAGATTTTAATCCATCACTGACATAAAGTGAAACTTCTTTCAAATAATTTGATCTGACCCTCGATAAAACGTCAATACGACGAAGAGGGGAAAAAAGTAATTATTTTATTGCATTCCACACGTGTTCTTTAGCTTAAAGGACTTTATTACTCATAAAGAACCTTACAGTTCACTTTACAATGAGCAATACATAAAACTTATAAATAAAGTAAGTTTTAGTGGAAGAACCTGTGGCATACTGCCACATTGACCCAAAAAAGAAAAAAAAAATAAAAAAAATAAAAAATGAATAAAGAATGTCAAAATTTAAATTTCAGCAACATTAATGACGTCATAACGGTGTATTGGTTCAGAAGGTAAAACAAATTTTTGAAATCAAGATTACCCATTTGCCAGTCTCCTACACATTTGAATTAAAAAAATCCTTACAATAATATATATGAAATATAGGTACAATATATATAATTGCTTATATTGCAATAGCAATCATAATTTAAATGTAAATGGTAGGAATATAGGAAGGAACATGAATCTCTCGATCACCTGAATTGTTTTAGGTGATCGGGATACTAAAGGGTTATTTAAACGTAACTGTTTGCTGAGCAAACCCAGTTCAACTGTTTGCTCGGGATCTGTTTAACATTAGCATCTTATAACCCTATATGGCCAATTGAACCCTGATTGCCCATTTTGAACGGGGTCATTGACATCTATACATATATTGTTTAATGTTGAAGGCTTTGCTTTGACATTTCCTTATTTTAATCAAAAATCAACATCAAGTAGGCTTTTGCAAGTACTTTTGAATCGTCATTTAACAAACTATATTAACTATAAGATCTGATTTTCATCTTATATAATCAGTTTCCCATTGATGTTTTATGTCATTGAGAACGAGATGAATATTAAACACAAATTAAACAAATGATATCTGGGTTTGAACCATTTGCGTATAAAAATCACGTGTCGGCCACCGTTTTTTTATTTTTATTTTGTAGCCCAGTGGTTAGAACGCGTGCATCTTAACCGATGATTTCGGGTTCAAACCCAGGCAGGCACCACTGAATTTTCATGTGCTTAATTTGTGTTTATAATTCATCTCGTGCTCGGCGGTGAAGGAAAACATCGTGAGGAAACCTACATGTGTCTAATTTCAACGAAATTCTGCCACATGTGTATTTCACCAACCCGCATTGGAGCAGCGTGGTGGAATATGCTCCATACCTTCTCCTCAACGGGAGAGGAGGCCTTAGCCCAGCAGTGGGAAATTTACAGGCTGATTATGTTTATTATGATTATGTTTTGTAGTTAATATTATTGGCACCATTGCCCATTGTCTCTAGCATAGAAAGAAGAAGAAAACACTTGGAATTTAATATGCTATGTCCCTTGTTTTATACACACACATAATATTAGGTAAGTTGTAACACACAGACGAACTTGCACAATATACCCCTCCCACTTTAACTCACATAATATTTTAAAATTAAAAGAAATTAAAGGCAAAACCGAGTCTTTTTTCCAATACGATCAGAAATGGTAATCAGCGAAGCGAACAGGAAGGACGATTCGGTGCGCTCTGCTTAGCACATCTGTTACTTTGATCAATACGATTATTAAGCTTTATAAATTTTCACCAATTTTTTATATCATACACACCAAAACTGAGTCATAATATTAAGTTTTTAACTGTTGAATTCATCGTATGCAACGCTCACTGCTAGCGTTCTACTATATTGACTTTGCGAAGTTAATAACTCGGTGTAATAATTTTACTTTTATTTCTTGTAATAAATATATAATGAGCTTCGCCGATTCCATCAAATTATACATAATATTCATAACGGTATATAGGTGTATTATTTATGTCATTAGTAGTCGGACTGACAAATGTGCCACCCTATGGTAAATGGTCACCACTGCTCATACACATTGGTAGGTACTGTCAGAACTAAGTGGCATAATATGCCTGCTTTTACACTGACTCACTGACACTATCAAACCGTAACGTAACCATAATAAGTACTGCTGTTTGGCGGTAGTATATATGATGGGTGGGTGGTACCTATCTTGGACAAAGCACTACTACAAAGTATGACATGACATGAGACAACACTAACAAAATAATCATTTATTTGTCTCACTTTTCTATGATATGCCAAATATTGCTATATTTTGAATGAGCCCATTTAATTCCAATACTTTTTCTACTTATTCCAGCTTCTCCATACATTTTTACATTCAAATTCTTGTCCATATACTCAACAAATACTTGAAAAAGAAATACCAAAGAAACCCCAACTGATCTTATCACAGGCCAAAAATCGAATGTTCTCGCTGATAGTGAGAATAACGCTCGATTTGGTCCGCAAAGTTAATCATTTACGGAGTAGGTGAATTTAGACCTTATGCCCTTAAATTAGGAACTTTTTGGAACGCTTAGTATCTGGTGGGTGAAGGACGAAATGCCTTATTGAAGGTACAAGCGATCGACCGTGTAAAGTTTGTTAGAAGCCGAAATTGATTATGTTACGCCTCCTCTATCAAGATTTAATTATGGGGATATAATCAAGAATGTCATTAAAACAGCTACTATTGCGTTTATTCAATGCTCGCTGTATTTTGGTATTTATTAATTTAATCATATATTTAAATTCAAACTCAATTTAAGAATAAATTATTCGTATACACCGTAAGACGCTAAGAAAATGCACACATGTAATATTACTTTTAAATTTTGAAAACAAAAAAAAAAAAGTTATATATAATATTTAATACACAAATATATTCTATATTCCCCATAAACATACGTTCATCCTACTTAATATCTCTGCAAGATTAAGCACGCTTCCTGTGACCATTCACGATTCGTACGCAAAGTTTGAGAAAGCACATACATATTTCACGCAAATGTCAAATGTGTTGGCAAAATTCTGTCAACGATTTTAGTGTAACGTAGCGAATAATATTTAAATTTCACCTGGCGAGGAGATAAAATCCGTTACAGCTCTCTTGAGATGCATTACTGAAACGCAAATCTCGCCCAAGACAGGCAAAACATTTTGTCTAAAAACCCAAGACGCATATAGAACACTTTACCTAAAACGCGTAACCGACGTATATTCGCGGTCGAAAAAACTGTTCAGCTTTTTGTTACAACTAGTTAGTTATTACAACGTCATAATTTATTATTATTTATTGAGTTTTTTACAGATAAATAGTTGAATTTATTGTATATACCTAATTTAATATTTAAAAAAATAAATTAAATCATATGAGAAGAATGTGCAAAATAATTCATTGAAATGCGGTACAAATTACTCTTGCCTTTTTTTTAAATGTTTGCAAAACAAATGTATAATTTCTATATATCACAATACAAACGAAAAACCAAGCTCAGGGAGCTTAACTACAACCCTTCAATTACATTCAAGCCATAGGAGATCTTATGACGTAAAATATAAGACAGATATTTCTACGAAACGTTTTATTCTCCAAGTTGTCCCGGGATACATCTCCAAGCGTGTTTCCTCCGATACTCAAGTATTATGGCCTAAGCGCTTATCTCGAAACAAAGTGCTGTTTTCATGCACTGAAATAAAATTCTCTGTAAGTGTTCGGGATGTTTTTCTTTCTTAGATCTTTTGCTTTTCTGATTGTTTCTTAAATGTTTTGAAAATGAAATTATTCAAGAAATAATTATCAATATATTTCTTTTTATTTTAAATCTTAACTAAAATAGAATAATAGCATAGTTCGACGGTGCAAATCGCCTCGAACCTATCATTTCGCAAATAGACTAGCTATCGTCAAATTCGTCCCAGGTCGAAATAGACCTGTGCCAAAGTTAATTGTTAAATACAATTTTAAGGAACACTTTTGTTTAGTATCCTTTCAATGTTAGATGGGATTTATTTTTAACGTTTGCATCAGTAAAAAGTATTGTACCGTCCTCTAAAAACGGGGTTCCTGACACACTTACGATTAATTAACGATCAAAATGATACTTTACATTAAATAGCATTTTTGACCATGCAAAAACAATGAGTAGACGTAATATGTTGACGCATAGCCTAACCCTCTTTGGCTAATTAAAAACCGGCCCCGTGACCCAGGCCTAAATCAGAGCACTCCTGAATTGATTCAGACCCGAGCCGGTAATGTTTTCTCCTCTGCCGGAAATTTTATCACGGCTTACCCAAATAATGGTCGGGTGTGTACACGCTCTCGTATCTTTCGGGTAATAATTTACGAAGTGGTTTTAGAAAAAGTGGAAGGAACGGCTTAAGTAAAATCTTGTTATCTATGGTAGTTCCTTTTGCAGAATGGTTACTTTCGATGACTTTATGTATACTGTTAAACCTAAAACATAACTCAACTAATAGTTTATTTTAAATAAAACTGATTTTCTTAATATTTATACTAATAATAACATTGTTAATGTTATTTACGCTATCAAAAATAAACATTATGTACGCGACTACATTTACGAAGAGCATTTTTAAACGGAATACATATAAATCCAATAAACCATTGCTATTCTCACAGTAAAATTGAAATCCGAATAAAATCGACGACAGTTCATTAAATCGCCGTAAATCTTTGAAGTCATGTTTAATTTTAAATATCAATGTGCAATTCAGTAACCAAAGCCAACATCAAACTTTTTATTACGCGGGTACTCACCCGACCTCGATGTGCGGCAAATTCACCATAAGGGTCGTGTTTGCAAAACCGGCTGAGGACAGGATGATATAGAGGGTACGTTCAATCTTTTCCATTATTTACGTTCGACCGTTTTAAATGTCCCTTTAACGGCGTCCTACGCAAACTAGTAGCCTACATTCTCATACAAATAGACCAAGAATGGTTGAAACGGTGTCACTTTAGGGAAATAACGGCAAAGTGTGAGAAACCTATCCATTTAAGCTTCAAAGATCTGAACAATCTTTGGATATCCATTGAGGAATTCTTATTTGTTAGGGATTGTGGATATAACGTTAAAAATAATATCTTTTATGTTTTGTTATTCCTATTGTATCGGAAGTATTTGGGAGTGAAAATAAAATTGGTTATAACAGTAAATTTTTAACAGTATTGCGATTAACTACTGCACGAAATACTTACATATCATTAAAAATATAAATATTTTTAAATTATATGTCCCAATAATGAGCTAAAATTCTGATCTTAGTGTTTAAAAAAGTAATGAATTTCTTACAAATCAGACTAGATTTACCCAAAAAATACTGAAAAGGTACCAATTATATGAAATATATGCAAGCGCTGTTAAAGAACATCTGCTCACATCAAATAAAATAAAAGAGACAAGAAAATATTTATTAAAGGAGATCCAGAGAAAGTTCTCGTGTTTTACTTATCTCCACATTCAATTATCAAAGTTCGTCCCTTCAGATAGAACTACGATAGAATAGTTCCAAACGCAATCAAGCAAGAAAACTTATATTAATTGCAAAGTTGTACTTAGGACCTAGTATTCAAAATTTATATCTCAGATTTATTAAACTAGTCACAGCCCGAGGCTTTTCCTATTGCTTGTGCTCTGGTCTTCTTGCAAAATTATGACTATTGGATTTGCAGGTGTAAGGAATGGAATGAATGTGCTATTTCACACAATTAATCTATCTCTGTGCCAAATTTAATTCAAATACATTTAGATGTTCTGGCGTGTTTGAGAAAAAAAAATGCATTTATAATATCAGTAAGAAGTAAGATTAAAAAAAAGTTTTGATTTTTTTAATTTAAAAAATGGAACCCATTTTCTGTCATCGTCAAAAATCTTCGGTGTTTTTGTATAAACAGCGAAATGGGTCAAGTTGTCAATTCAAAGGCTAATGATTCTGTCAAATTATGATTCACAAAGACTTTTCGGTGTACACCACATACAATATCGAACCAAGACATCGTATATCACTAAAATTAATAAACTATTCTTTAAATACTAATACATTTTATATAAAAAAATATCATATTCAGCCACGAATCCATTATAGTTTTATTGGTACACGCAAATTAAGCTTGGCTTACATTATACGTTTCGCCTTCCAAATAAATCAATTTCGTTCTCATAAATTTTAATACTATATTCGTTATGTTTATCAATTTCTACCCTTGTTTGTCTTATTTATATTCCATCAAAGAATTTACTTAAGGTCCTCAGTTTTTCTCTCCCGGTGCTCCCGTTTCAACTGAACTAAACAAGCAATTTATTTCTCAAGGACTGTAAACAATATAAAACTATTGAAAGAGCTGTTAGCGAAGTCTCCTAGTTACCATGAACAAAGGCGAAATTTACTAACGAGACGATATTCAATAACTATAAATTTTCCAACTATAATAAATTATTTTGACGCCGATAACTTTTACTCTGATATTATAATGCTTATAAAATCATTTTATTTAAGGGTCCTTTCAAGAAAATGGAGGAATCACATTTTCTGGTACAGTATACTTAAAACCTACTAATATATATAAAATTCCTACTTTCAAAGTCTATAATTCAAATCCTAATCTAAATTATAAACCTTCTTTCTCAAATTTCGTTATTAAAACTGCTAGTTTAAAAATAGTCCGCTACATTGTTCCGTCTTTCAACAATGGGTAGTGTAATCACGCTAAAAAAGCAAAGACCTCCCCTTAGACGAGAGAATATTCTAGAATCCATCATCTTACCGAGAAGGTCTATTTTAATGCCTTATTACAAGTAATAAAGACGACCGCCTCCAGATAATCTCAAAGATTAAGTCAGAGCTAAGATAACTGGGGAAAGATGTCTGTGACCTCAGCAGCAGGCTCATTGAAATTATGATTCAAAATAATTATTCGATTCAATTTCATTATATTTCAAATGTATTTTAAATTTAATAGACTCTTATGAAATTTGGTTACAGATAACTTTGAATAGAACCTAAATATATTTATAACCAATTTAATTATCAGAAGGCAAACTCGAACGATTTAATTCGATGGCCTTTCTTAGTTTAATATTTGGTGTTTCGTCTAAAGAATTATTAATAATACTTACTTTGAAACATTTTCGTTTAATAATTAGCAGAAGGTATATAATTGAATAGAACTTGTTACAAATATAGAGAAAATTTTGTTTTTCATTAATATAAAGTTATATATTTTAATTGTTGATATTTAGGTTGCCCTCAAATTTAACTCGTATCACATACAAAAAAAAAAAAAATTACGAAAAGATTTATTCGACGAAAGTTTGAACGAGAAAAACATCGGCAAAATTTCCAAACGTAACACGGTTAAAAGTTATATCGTAAAGTATAACATCGTGTAAATTTTATTAGAGTATCGGAGCGGAGCTGTCAATTCGTGTCTTGCGGGTCACTAGCGATGTGGGTCCTAATTTGATAAGCAGTGCCCTCGGAAATTAGTGTGTTGTTTTCCACCGTGCGAGTGTGAATAACGGAATTCCATTAATATCGTTAACGCTGACACTTTGTTGACTTGTAAACATTGATCTTTATGTGTACGATCTAATGGCGTAGATTTAATTTAAGATACGTAAATTCAAATACTTAAGGTTCCTAGTTTCAAGACCCAATAAAATCAAATTAAGATTAAATTAGTGACGTTGGCACTTCTATAATTCAAACACACACAACGAACACATTCCAAATAGTAATTTAACTATTTTGAATAAAGGTTATTTGGAGATGAAGCAGTGGCTTGATTCTTAACCGAAGATTTCGGCTTCAGACCCGGCTAGCACCACAGAATTTTCATGTGCTTAATTTGTGTTTATAATTCAACATCGTGAGGAAAGCAGTGCTGAACCTTCAAAGCATTCTCTTTATAAAGGAAAGGTCTTATCCCAGCAAAAAAAAACATGTCTATTACGTTACCTTTTTTATATACCTAATATTTTTAATTGCTGTTATTAGCATTTTCTTTTACATTCCTTAAAGTCAAAGTCAAAGTCAAAAATCTTTATTCAATATAGAAGTGTTTACACTTGCTTATTGATTGTCAAAAATCTACCACCGATTCGGAATTTAGCACCTCGAACCTGAGAAGAACCGGCGAAAGATACTCAGCGGGATATATTTTTTTACTTCTTACATCTCCAATGCGCCTCCAATCTTTGGAACTATGTCATTATCCCTTGGGCCTGTGCTTGTTCTGGCTCACTCACCGCTCAAACCGGGAGACAACAATAAAGAGTATTACTGCTTGGCGTTTACATATCACTACCATTACCTATCACTACCACTGGATACCTACCCAGACGGGTTTTCACAAAACCCTATCTCCAAGTTTCTTAAGCTCGTTTTAAGAGGGATGGCGATAACAACTTAAGACTTAACGTAAAGCCCGATTTTTAGATTTCCAAGCATAGTGAGGAGAACCGTGAAGCATTTAGCTTAAAATTTAGACGCTTGTAATGTTCATGACGTAAATATTTTCTTGAACGAAGTGTTATAGTTTAGAGCTGTACAAAAATAAATAAGGCACATAAAGACGTATTATTCTCATTTCCACTTAAGTATGCAAGTAAGTGCTTAATAAACGAGTGTACGATTCGAGATATTATAGTTTTAATACTTAAAAGCTAAAATGATCGCACTTTCTTGAAAGTTTCTTGCAAGTTTATTAACTGTTTTGTCCTTTGGTAGTTTTCAAAATTTCGCTTACGCTACGTACGTAGGTACGCTTAATTTAATATGAACGTAAATATGTATTTTTATAATGTATCGTATGGAAAATATGAGTATTTTCAACTACTGCAGTAACCGTTGGGTATTTCAAAATTATAGTTAGTTTATTAATTCACATATATTTGGTTTGCTATTTAACATGACTTTGAATTTGATACTTAAAACGACGTCCACTAACTCAATTTAGTTGAGTTTTTTCTTTCCAAAAATAACGAACATTTTGGGTAATTGCAAAACCAAATATAATCATTTCCAGTAAACGCATGACACGGTACTGTTATTACATTTACAATATGTTTTAAAGATAGATAGATGTCAAATACACTAATTGCCTTTTTACAAATAAAATATGCAACACAAGCAGGATTAATATTATTAAACGAATTCAACTGAATTTATATAAAAAATATAAATATAATTTATATTTATTAACTCGTAGACAATAGATCGCTAATTATAAAGAAAATTTGTAATGAATTCTCCAAAAAAATATTCAAAGTCTAACGTTGCCTAAATCAACTTTTTATTTGATATTTGATTGACCTTGATTTGATTACGAATACATTTTGACTTATTTTTACGTTTATTACGCTTCGGATTTCATTTGTTTTTCCCTCTTGTCCTTTTTGGTTCCGTATACACTTTAAAGTGAAGTGTTATCTTTCATATTGAAGTCTTTGATGTCTGAAGTGGTTCGTGAGCGTATTGAAATCCTTCTTAAGGTAATATTAGATATTAGACATTGGATTCTAATATTGTACTCCTGGTTTCAACGGAGGAATGATTAAGAGTACTTATAAATATTAAAGAACTTGAGTTTGTTCTTCTGGAATTAGTTCGCAGATATTTTTGACTAACTGCAAGTTAGTAAAGTTGAAAGTTTTACGAAACTATCTGAACCAGAAACCTAGTAATAAAATAATATTTTAATACGTAAGATAGTTCAAATATAATATAAATTCATATACATAGAACATTTACTCGTTTCTAGGGCTTTGTGCAAGTCCGACTGGGTAGGTATCCTCTCAGTATAATATAATGAGAGGATTACATTATAATCTTCCGGCAAAATTTAGACTATTGACGTTCAAATGAAATACTAGTTACTTAGTTAATCTGGGACAATAATTTTACTCGGTGGTTGGCATTTTAGAAGCCTGTATGGGTAGGTACTCCTCATTCGTCAGACATTCTACCGCCCAAGTATTAGTTAGTATTTTTGTATTCTGGTTTGAAGTGTGACTGAGCCAGTGTAACTATACCTATGTACATGAGTCGAAGCATCTTAGTACCCATGTTTGGTGGCACATCAGCGATGTATGACTGTGGATAATGGTAACTACTTTCCATCAGGTGGTACAATTGCTTGTCAGCCTACTATACCGCTAATTATACAAAAATACATGACCTGAACCATTAATGGAATTAAACTTATTTTGATAAAGTGATTAAAATATATTATTGTACATATTAAACAATATATTTTATTTTATTTTATATTTATTTGAAGGTAAAGCATTCTAGTTGTAATTAAAATAACTAAAAGAAAAGCTTCCTATCTTGGGAAAAATGTTATTATTATAATAACACCTTCAAAGAGGCGGTCCGAAAACAATACAAGTTTTCGGTGACGCTCACCTTGAGGAGTGCAAACTCATTATTATCAAAAAAAATATCATCACAGGAACCTAGACTCTATTCCAAAGCACTTAAGATCTAGAATCGTATGCGATTAGAGAAACAAAGAAACCGGATCGACTTTGATATCGCTCTAAAAAAACAGCTACCAAATTAAATTTTCCACGTGCCTTAAGTATTACTTGTATAGGATGAAGTACTGTATAATTACTCCCCCATGAAAGAGAATCGGTTATGAATTCGCCGTCTCTTTCCCTCAACCATTGACCTATATCACAAACTTGTTTTTGCTTTTCAGGCCAAGAGACGCCGAGGACTGCGAAATTCTACATATAGCCTATGTACTTTTTGAGCTATGTCAATTTCCGTTGTAAAAATAATGACTGGAAATATGTGTATATGGAAACATAAATATTTCGTGTCGTCGTTACCATTGAATTAGTTCATATAGCTTGAATGACCTTGAAAATTTATCAGTAATAATTAATTATTAAATAGAGATATTTTTTATTTTTAATTCAAAAAGCACACTGGCTCACAAATCGACACAAACCAATACAAAGCATTTTTATTTGTCGATATCATATAGCGTAGCAAAGCGTAGATTTGGTATAATCGCGGTCTTACATGAAACATTTCGTAGATTTTTGGATCAATATGATCTAATTCATTTTAAATTACTAAAACTTACATTTATAATACTCTTCTACTAATCGAAACCAAGTTTCATTTATATCAGTAGCCCGATACGTTGCCAATCTAATAATTATGAGGCCGTTTGAGTCTGCAATAATTTAGTCACACACACATACACACACCTTCGGAATGAAACAAAATATTCCATTTATAATAGTGGTTAAATACATAATAACATACATAATCAGCCTGTAAATTTCCCACTGCTGGGCTAAGGCCTCCTCTCCCGTTGAGGAGAAGGTATGAAGCATATTCCACTACGCTGCTCCAATGCGGGTTGGTGGAATACACATGTGGCAGAATTTCGTTGAAATTAGACACATGCAGGTTTCCTCACGATGTTTTCCTTCACCGCCGAGCACGAGATGAATTATAAACACAAATTAAGCACATGAAAATTCAGTGGTGCCTGCCTGGGTTTGAACCCGAAATCATCGGTTAAGATGCACGCGTTCTAACCACTGGGCCATCTCGGCATAGTGGTTAAGACATCTGGTAATTCCTAAGTTTCTTAAGATGACTCAACAAATCAAAATATTGTTCTTTTTAGAAGGCTGTTGTAAGCACTTTTTGAATGGCTATCAAAGATTAAATTAAATATAAAGCGACCACAGTGTTTGTTTGTAGTCTCTACCTTAAAGAAGAGGCAAGAAACTCATTATTAATCTTTTTCTTAATTTCATACACACATGTATTTATATCCAATTATAAATATATGGTTGCTATTTCGAATTCAACGAATACCTTATTTCGAATATATCTTTTTCCACTAATGTTATTTTAACATATGATTTAAATTAATTACATGGAATTAAAAATATGCTAATTATGTAATGAAATAGATACCTTGCCCTTCCTGGGAGAGTATTTATATAAGGTCAATACCTATAAATAATCAATACCTTATATCATTTTGTGGAATCGGTGACTTGGTTTTATAGGTTCATTTTTAATTATAGTGTTTAAACAATTATTGTCAGAAACACTATTAAAAATAGTCTATAGTATTATACACAGTATATGTATCTCATTACTTACTGTGTTATTCCTTGAAAGTGACGATATAGCACAAATCACCGAAATTGTAATAATTCGAAAACTTAAAACATTAAAACGAACAGCGCCATTTGGCTGCAGATCGATCACGATCAAAACGAATTTATTTTGTGCCAACTCCCTCTGAAGATGATATGGTTTAATACATATTCCTTGAATCGTATTTCGTAATCACGAGTAAACATCTATTTACGTCAAATATATAAGCAACTGATTGACTATATATTTAATTTAAGAAAAAAAAAATCTATTGAATTTTTTGTTGATTCTTCTCCGGGGAATCTACATTCAAATCCGGTACTTCACTCAGTTCAATCGTGTAAAATGTATTCAAAATGCTTGTGAAAGTCTATTTAAATATGGAATAGTTTAGTTTTAGGTATCGAAATGAAGGCATCTGAGGCATCCTGTACTTTTTTTTGGAGATTATTTAGCCATGCTGCTCCAATGTGGGTTGATAGATAGTCATGTGACTGATCTTCATTCACACAGGTACATTGAGTTTTCATCATGATATTTTCCGCCAAACACGAAATAAATAATTAACTCAAAGCAACCCTACGAATATTCAACGGTGGCCAGTTTTGAACTCGTATTCTTTTGTTAAATCTCACGTGTCCAAACCACTGAGCCGTCACTTGTACAAACGTTTAAAATCCATGCTACACAAGTCAATGAGTTACGCCCAACATGGCCGTATCGAGTGAACTCCATTTAATTTTGTTTACCTTTGCACTTTCATTCGGAAATATAAATTTATAGATTCGAATAAAATCCACGGTCGAATGATCGCTCAAAGGCGGTTTTTCTCAAATGCACCTGCGTTATTACGGTACTCTGTTGAATACAACTTACCTCCGTTTTATTAAATTTGTATTTTGAATTGAGGAAAAATATGTGTATTATGCTTGAATCAATATCACTCGATACTGTGTCGTTTGTTCTCTTCGGAATATTTGTCTTTGTGAACAAAAATACATACCAATAAATATACGAAGTACAGATATCTATATATACAGATACAGATATATATATAAATATATATATATATATATATATATATATATATATATATATATATATATATATATATATATATATATATATATATATATATATATATCCATCTGTCGTATACAATTTATGAAATTGCTGTAAACTAAAAAGCAATAAAAATAATATTTTCCAATACTAATAAAATTGAGATGGTACTTAAGTAAATAAACAAAGAAATACATAACCCTGAACATGAACTAAAAGATATAAATTATATTCAGACGAATTGACTACCTTTTTGAAACCGGTAAAAAATACGAAAAATGGGTAAATTTGATAAATATTTTAACAAATTACGTAACAAATACTAGTTTTAACTCTTTTGTTTTACAATTGAACGTACATCCATCAATTTTTTTTAAAATATTGTTGAAACTCTCTAAATGACGTGATAAAACATATCTGCTACTCGCCGAATATTCTATCATCATAAAGGATATTTTATATAACTGTTCGGGTTTTGCAGGTGAGTGAGTTAGTGTTATTACTGGCACCAGGGACACCTTAGAGGACGATGACCTTGGCGACGCGTTGAAATCGTAATTTTTAGCAAGTTTTTACAGTACTAGTAGACCATGATTAAAGACACTACCACCACACTAAGACTACTTCTCATCAACTGCCCATATTTTCTTTTAACTTAATAACGTACAAATATAAACAGACTCATCATAATTAAGACGCCACCCCAAGATTTCGTTTAATAGTTATAAAAAATAAATAATATATAACAATCCATATATATATAAAGAAAAGTAATCTCCATACCTAAATCATTTTACCGAACAGCCTTTCAATTGACGTGTTATTTAAAATCTAAGATTACTTATATATCTAGAAAGATTTTCAGACTACAAAATAACTAACACTAACCAATTTTATTACATCGGTGTGTGTGATAATTACGCTTGACTCTCGTCAAACGTCATTGTCGTTTACATAGTATCCTAACTGTTGGTTACTATTTTTCGTGATCTATTCTTTTAGCTTTGATAGTCTATATAATGTAAACTGTTCGCAAACTACTTCTTAAAATCTATAAAAGTAAATTATTTGACACGATCTGTAAAATGCTTTAAAGATTACTCTAAATGTTACTTTGAATATTTATATTTAAATCGTTTGAAATCCACTTTTGCCGTTTTAATTAAAAAAAAAACATGTATGTACCCATACGAAAGCAATAAACATTACTACGAAAAATAAATAAACCACGAATTACGTTGGTAGCAGTACGATGGTTGAAAAAACCAATTACTTAAAATGATTTATTCAAAATTACAATTTATAATTAAAACCATATTTCTAATTAAGACTAACTTCTCGATTGAAGTCAAATCCAATAATAATTTACACTGCAAATGGATTAATAATGCATCCTCGGCTGATGCAATATTTCACAATATCCGTCCTAAATCATTTTACTTAAACAAATAATAAATTGCAATCTAAGCTATATACCTATACTATTCTATACTATGGTTCTAAGTAACTCCTCCACCCACAGAACGACAACTATTTGATGAATTTGAGCGAAAATGTTGGCGGAATGTTCGAAGGGTCTTCTAACTTCAAGACGGTGCTGGGATGCTGATGGTTGTCCTTCGTCGACTTTCCTCGTAATTATGTGTAATCTTGGCGGCTACAATTGAGTTGTACATGTGGTTTGATATGGGAATGAGAGGATGTAGTGCTTATCGTCAAGTTTCTCCATAGCTTCCCTTGTTAGTGTAATATTTGTAAATTGGCAGTAGTCTGGTAGCAATTGATTGATAATGAGCTCTTGAATACAGTCAGGTTTGGTGCTGATTTGATATGTGATGTCCTTCTCGCATAGAAACCAGTTGCTTAGCTTCGGACATTCTGTCGCGATGTACCCGAATGACATCTCGTTAATTGCAAGGAAAGGAAGGGGAGGAATTAGAGCCTGTGCTTTTTTATTTGGAACTACTGCAAGCTTATATAAGTCATACTGGTCTCTACATAAAATAGTAAATTTAAAAATGAAAACTTTTTGCCTATCTATTTAATACGAGCCAGATTTTATGGTGTCGTAATAGTCTCTTCATTCTAAATTTAAAACATGTTCTCTGCCGTAAATAGCTACAAGCTTATTAATCATTATTCTTAACATATCTGTATCTATCATAGAGTGGTGTGTTGAACCAGCTCGTATGAAGGCTAAACTATTTTCTATTCTAAATATTTCTTGCATTAAATCTTCTAGATTTTCACTAGTAATTTCTAAAAGTTGAGCGAGTTTAGCATATTTAATTAAATTATTTTCTTTATATATATATTACTTTTTAGTATTTGTTCTATCGTGGCGTTCTAATATATTACTATATTTAGACATCCAATCTTTACTTAAACTAATGTGATTATTAAAATCTAATACTATTTTATCTTGATTATTTGTTAAAGTTTGAATTGCCTCAATATATTTTAACGTATCAGTGTGATCTAAATTTCCAGTGATGAATTTAATAATGGAACCTAGTCCGTCAACGAGACCTCTTTTGGCTCGATTAGATTCTAAAGATTTTATTTGATTCGAAACTTTGCCAAGCTTGTCTATTAAGTAATTTATTTGAATTTCATATAAAGAGTAGGTATCGTTAGTCATTAAGTCATTTAAAGTCAATAAATCAGTTTGTAGCGAATGACTTTTATCCTCTATTTCATTTAGTTGTACGTACTTGAAAAAAAGTATGGTGGTAAGTAGTCAGTCTCATAGGTTTGGACCTATATAAACGTTTATAAGGCAATTTCCTGGTCCGTCATCTAAACTCTCAAGTCTTATGTCTTGGGATGTTGCGATTTGGATGATCATTAGCAGAATTCTGTAACAAATTGACTGCTTTAGGGATTCTCTTAAGCCTTGATTTTGCTATAGGGCCACACTTTTTTGATGTGTATATATGTATTGGTAAGTCGGCGAGAACAGTGTCTTGTGTATAGCGTGGGGCTGTTTTTTGTCGGCTAACTAGAAGATTTTTAATAAAGACCTGTTGTTCGGGGGCATACTCATTTTCAAGCTCACGCGTCTTATTCCTATTCTCAATCAATGCAGTTCGATCAGCAAGAGATGTGTTGTTAATTATATCGTATACCTTTTTCATTTGTTCCCTGTGAGTTTGAACATATTGTTGCAGTGATTGTTGTGTGAGGTCAATGTCAAAACAGTATCTGGGGTAAAAGTGTCCAGTACGCAAGTCAAAGGGTCTACATTTGGTGAAACTATGGATCATATGCCCATATCCATATATGGGCATATGATATGAGATTAACTATGGGTTCATCTTTATATTGCAACTTCAATATACTAAGATGTTCTAAAAGTGTTGAGAGAAATCGTTCAATATTTCCATTATCATTAGGTGAATGTGCAAGTATTCTCTGGTGGTTAATTTTGTGAATACGAGTAAATTCCATGAATAATTGATTGGTAAATTCTGTTCCATTGTCAGTAATAATTGTCATGGGGACGCCATGGTGAGTGCAGTACTGTAAAAGGGCTTGTAATATAATAAAAGCTGTTCCATCATGTAGGTGATAAGCCTGGCCATACTTAGTAAAGACGTCAATGAAAGTAACGTATTTTTCATTTTGTACCGTAAATAAGTCCATATGTATAATTTCGAAAGGTTTAGTGGCTGGGGGTACGACATTAAACTGTGGTCTGATGGGATTTCTATCACGTTTGGCTTGTCCGCAAATGGTATATTCATTAATGAATTTTGCTATCTGGTCTCTCATCTTAGGCCAATAGTATTTGCGAGATAAGGCTAAGTAACATTCGTTAATTCCACGGTGGTTAGTTTTACCATCGTGATAATGACGAATTATTTCCTGTTGTCTCAAATATTCTTTAACATTTTCTAATTCTACCTTTGTGAGAACAAGATTCATAGCAGAGCTTTTGAATTTGTCTTGTAAGATAGGAATAACTGTGTACATTGCTAAGGTTAGGTTGTTAAAAGGGCTGTTTTAACTTTGGGGTTAACATATTCTTTTACGGCATTTATTAGGTCTTCTTCTAAATTTGACTCTGATATCTGAATACTTGTATGTGTATGAGTGTCGAATGGCTTAGTCACTTTAGGTTTTTTTTTTACGTCATTAACTATAGTAAAGTGTATTTTTCGATGAAATTTGTTAAGAGGTTCGTCAGTATTGGGTATTTCTAGAATGGCATTTTCGTTGGATGTATGTATGTTGGCAGTAGAGGATCCTGATGGTTCGGGTATAATTGATAAGTTAATTCCACATTTTTTAAAAAGGGATTCACTCTCCTCATTATACAATTGAACGCGTGATAAGGCATCGGTTTTCCTTTTTTATAAATAATTGTTTAGTCATATTCACTCAGTTTAAGTCGCCATCGAGTAAGTCGAGAGTTGGGTTCTTTCAAGTTCATTATCCATTGAAGGGACTTATGGTCAATAAGAATTTTAAATTTACAGCCAAATAGATAAGGTCTGAAATACTTAGTAGCCCACACTATGGCTAAATATTCTTTTTCTATAGTACTGTAGTTCTGTACGCTGTTATTTTAGGTTCTAGAAGCGTAACCGATAGGTTTATCGGAACCTACTAAGCCTTGGGAAAGAACGGAACCTATCGCTACATATGAGGCGTCTGTCGTTAAAATGAACTCTTTCGTAAAGTCAGGGTATTGCAGTAAGGGATCGTTGGTCAGTAAAGTCTTACATCTTTCAAAACAGTTAATGTATTCGGAATCTTGGGTGATTTTATTGGATTTTTTGAGACATTTAGTCATGGGCTTAGTCACACGAGCAAAGTCAGGTATAAACTTTCTGTAATATCCTAAAAGTCCTAAGAATTGTTTTATTTCCTTTGGAGTTTTAGGCAACGGATAGTTTTCAATGGCTTTGATTTTATCGGGGTTAGGTTTAATGCCATCTTTGCTAATTATATGCCCGAGGTAAGCGGTTTCTAACTTTAAAAACTCAGATTTATCCATTTGTATTTTAAAGTTAGATTCCCGTAACCTTTTAAATACTTTTTCGAGGTTTACCATGTGCTCTTGAAGGGATGTGTTGTTCTAATGTTATGTTTGATTTTATTAGTAAATGTTAGGGCTTCCCCTTCTATTTGGAAGACGTCCGAGTACCGCGAACAAAGAGTTATAAGGTTGGCTTTCTCTTCTTCGTTTAAATGATCTATCCGTAACCGCGCTATCACATCTTTAACGCGTACATATGGTTCTTGAGTACGCGTGCACTCAGTATTAAATAAATCAACACATACCGGACGGTCGAGCGAAAATATGATATCGTTCGGTGTCGGGTTTTCTACTTCTATGTATCCGCCACTATTCAAAACGGTGGTGACGCATTCATGAATTATGGAATTACAAATGATTTGTTATTTAATAAAAACTTCGCCATCAGATGTATTGATGGGAATTCGAATTGTTTTTGAGGTATAAATTTACATTTCGCGAGTTATACATTTTAATAGGATTTGACGAGGTTTGAGTGATTAATTTACATTCTTTTAAATCTATCCGAGCTGCCCATTTGGTTAATAAATCTAAACCTATCAACCTGTCAAAATAATTATGAAAACGATAAATGAAATATTTTATATTATTACAATCATTGAACTCAGTAAAACACGGTAACATAATTGAATAATTATTACGTCTGGTCGCGTGTATATTTGTTACCTCGAAAGGATCGTAATTTAATGGAAAGTTATAAAAGTATTTCTCGACGGCTTCAGGACTAATAAAAGATTGGTTTGCGCCGGTGTCTATAAGTAATTTCAATGGAGGGTCCGCGATTTGAATGTAAGGCAACTGCCTCTGAGTTTGGAGATTTAACTCTGTCTTGGTTTTGGTAATATCGAGACCTTCTAAAAATCCTACTCCTCACGGTTTGCTCCTGGTTGTGTTTCGTCAAGTGGTTGATTACTTTCAGTCAAGTTGTATTGGGTCGAATTGCAGGGATAGTCGGGGTTAATACCACTACTATAGTCTGTATAGTCGTCGTAGTAATTGTACTCCGGTTATATGTAGTAATAATTATAATATAAGTCGTCGTTGGACGCTAATTCATTCATGTGCATTTCGCGTGTTTTAAAATAATTACTAGGTGGCGGGTTACCGAATCTATTCCAGTCATGTCCATTTACTGTTTTAGAGTGTGGTAAGGGTTTAGGTGTAAAATGGTGTACTCCACTCATGGGTTGTGGTGTCTGTTGGGCTTGCGGTGAATTATGTCAGGGTTGTAATCTAAACAAATTACTTCTGGGGTTATAGTTAGGTGGTGAGGCGCCGAAAACTCTTTGTGTATTAGACGGCATATATTGTCGAATCGGTTTAGAGAATTTGAAAGCTTGAGGCGGAGGTCGCAAAGGGCATTGTCCATCGGGTACAGGCCAGTTGGGTACCGGTACGTGGTAGTTATGTAGTTTTATCGGTGTGGAACCTACAGGGGATGTTTGCGACGGCATGTTAGAGGGCTTTACAGTATGTTGAGTTCTAGTAGGTTCGTTTCTTTGTTGCAAATACGTTACATTTATTTCTTCTTGTACGAACTCTAACGCCTTTTCTATTGTATCGGGACCCATGCATCTAATACATGATCCTAATGGTTCTTTTAAGCCTCGATCAAACGCTTGCATTGTTACTTTCTTATACAAGTCTCGCTTCGCTTGGATAGTCGTAGGGATAGTCTCATGTAAGGTCACGTATGTCATAATTGTACTAAACAAGTTTTGGCAATGTTCGTAAAATTCTTGCGGGGTTTTATTACGCTGCGTGCTAACGAGAGGTCATTATAAAGTGCCGTTTCATCACGCTGATCCGAAAAATTATTAATTAAGGCAGTTCTAATACCTAGCCAACTATCAGGAATTCCGTTAGAATTAATTGTGCAAGCGGCTGTGCCTGTGATCTTATTTAATATTCCGTTTAATAAACAAATCATTTAAAATTCCCGGTGCAGAATTTAAATATTGAATAGCTAGCTGTCACAATTTAATAAATCTAGTCAAAACATTTGGGTTTCCATCGAATTCTGGAACAAGGCAGGGGGCCTTAAAAATTACATCAGGGTCGTGAATTACTTGTTCGTGGGCCATCTTATCTAATTCAAATAATGTATCTAAATTTAAATCTAAATCTATATATCTGTTACTGTCAGCTAAATTACGACGGGCCTGACGAAATCCAGGCTTCCGAGACCTATAGGCTCTAGGGTGATCAATTTTGAAATTAAATTAAGAACTCATGAGTAGAAGGAAAGCAACACGAGAATTATTTTAGTGTACTTGCATTAGTTGCATCTGATTTTCTTTCGATGAATCGATTTCTTGATTCCCCTCCTGACTGCTGCCGATCCGTAGATTCAGGATACTCAAGCTGGAGCAGAACCTCCCGGGTTATCCGAGTATTCCTCGATGTATGAGTATTGTAGATATAACCCATGAGTATCCTACCGAATGCGCCAATTACGTTGGTAGCAGTACGATGGTTGAAAAAAAACCAATTACTTAAAATTATTTATTCAAAATTACAATTTATAATTAAAACTATTTTCTAATTAAGACTAACTTCTCGATTGAAGTCAAATCCAATAATAATTTACATTGCTAATGGATTAATAATGCATCCTCGGCTGATGCAATATTTCACAATATCCGTCCTAAATCATTTTACATAAACAAATAATAAATTGCAATCTAAGCTTTATACCTATACTATTCTATACTATGGTTCTACGTAACTCACGTATCAGTTGAACGAAAACAATAATATCGGCAATCATTGTTCCTTTCCCCTGATCGGGCATAGTTGGGTATCAAATTTGACCGCCATTAGTGTAAATCAACTCCTATCTACGATATTAAATGTGATTGAACCAATAACACGCATCACAACTTATTTATCGTGCAGTTTATTTTAAAGCATAATATGTTACCAAATTCTAATTTGATATTGTTTTTGTTATAACATTGTTAAGTCATATTTTATTTTTAATATCAAGAGTTTTTGTTTTATTATTGTAAAGGTACGTTGACTGGCTGATGATGAATAGAATCTACTACTATCTATTGTCGTTGCAAGAAATATTAACTATTCCTTAAACCACCAATGCGCCATCAAAATAGGAAATTAAGCTGTTACATCTTTTAAACCTGCAGTTATACTGGTTCAGTCATCCTTCTATCCAGAATACAACAAATAAATTTTGCTGTTTAGCGGTAAAATAGACTTGCAGAAGGTTCTACCACCAAGTGCCGTGATCTTATACTAGATGCTGCTGTTTGTTACATTACCAAAGTTACAATGAATGTATGTTAGTATGAAACGTTACAAATTAAAATACTAATGATTATGCTACCTTTGTACAGTCAATATACTGCAGCCCTTTAATAAATATATCAGTGGGCAGATTAGACTTTAAATTATTATCAAAAAGACATGTTTTTGATAAACAAGTGAATATAAAAATTTGCCGAATTCCTTTAATTTAATTTTAATTAATTTTTATTTTATTTATTATAATATACTAATTTTATCATTATTACTAATTTTATTTTATTAAAAATTATTTTTTTGTAAAAAATTAAATTTATAAACAACGTAATACAAAAGTGATCAAATAAAACTTGGAAACTATCGGCAATATTAATTTGACATTATTTGTTTCAGACCGGCAAGCACTTTCATCGTACATCACTTCTCATCAAAGCCTTCAATCACAAGTTTCGTCTTGACCTCGAGCTTAATACGTAAGTACTTATATAATATTTAATAAGACGACAAACTATTTTGTCAAAACTACATAATAAATTACATCGTCTGATGACTGATGATATAAGTTAAGTTACTTTAAGTGATATTTGAAAGTATACAAGTGAAAAGGATGTAAACGTCCCACTGCTGAGCTAAGATTTCCTCTTACTAAGAAGATTCAGAGTTTATGCCTAGATTTGTATACTCAATATGCTAATTTTCTAATTGCTGAACCATTTCGGCTCAGAAGTAATCTTTTATTGCGGCAAAAAATATTTAAAAATCTTAGTCGTGATCACAGAGAATATTTTAACCTGTTCAAAGATGAAGCATTTTCGTAATTGTATAATTTATAATGATTACAGAGCAGATAAAATAATATTGAACTAAACGCTGATATTAAAACTAGGCTACATTTGCCAATTGATGGTAAGTTGCCTAGTGACGTCTCAATAGTTTTCGAAATAGATATTCTCCTGAACTTACCAAAAATGATATTTGTTAAAGTAAAACATAATGACATTAAGGTTATATTTATGAATACAAAAAATCAAATAGTATTACGAAACGTAGCTTGAAATTGATGGATTGATTGCCAAATGTGGAATCCATAAATTTCCAAATCTCTTGATCTTTGCCAGAAAAATAATAAATCATAAATATAAAAGCAGCACTTAGCGCTCAGACACACGCGTTCTTACGGCTTATCATAAAAATGAAAGAAATCCAAACAAATGATCCCGACATCGTTTTCTGAGTAAATTTGCAAGTTTCAAGCGTCCCTTTCACACTTACATATCATTGCATCTGTCTCGTTCTATTTTTATAACTTTGCCATTCGTTGATACTTTGATATCTCATTAGTGTGCGTCACGAAATGTTGTTATGCGACTTTTAGTAAATTGTTTGTCATCCGTGGAATGAAGAGTTGTTTATCGATTACATGGAAAGTGGATTTTTTTCTGTTGCGAATCAAACTATATTTAAATTCATCGTAATATTATCGCCATTTACATAATACTTTAGAAAATCAAAATACTAGTATTTCTAACGCTTATAATTTCAAGATTTAACTGTGAAACCAATTCGGCTTATAATATGCTTTTTGATTTTATTAAAAAAAATTATTTCGATCACATTTTCATTTGAAGGAAAACCATCTGTAATAATATTTTTTTAATTGAAGCTTCAAATAAGCCTGTCCAATTTCTTCACTTGAAATTGCTTGCACTGAACAAACAAACAAGCAGTTCAAACGACATATCCACTCTGTCATTGACGTATAAAAACGAATTTAGTACGCTTCGAGCTTTGCAAATTCCAGAGCACAGCGTACAAAGAATATGACAAAAAGTAAATTTACACTACGTAAAAGGAAACGTGAAACCAAAAAAACCGACCACAACGTCGTACACTGAAATTCAGTTTTTACAGCTTTGAATTTGATTGGCGCACAAAGAACAAACAGTATGTTTACCGCCTCTCGTGTTTGTTTTTACATCGTTTTTAATAAAGTTGTCACGAGGTGGCCATTGTGGATACGGTGAGGCTTGAGCGTGGTCCTCGTACAAATCCAGTAATTCCACTGCCAAGATTTATACAAATTCATTTCTTTCATCTTTTAACGATTTCATTTCGGTGGCAATTTAAAATTTGATTACGTCTTTATTAGTCTAAGCTGTAATTAGTAATTTTAATGGAGGAATATATATAGGAACAGAGGCTTCGAATTTTTTTGCTTTAACAATATTATAGATTGTAACAATTCTTAAACTAGCTTTAAAATTAATCGATTATAAAACCAAAGGCAGGAGGCGCGTACTCCAACGCGGAACGTTATAGTGAAGCATTACGTCAATAGACTGGTTACTTTAATTATGGACGTATTAACGAGGAGACGCGTCTTTTCGCAATACCGGACTTTATATTTACTTTTGATGTATAATATGCTTTTATTACTAACAGTATTTAAAACGGGATATTTACCATGTTTTTTATTTTTATTTGGTGGAGCTCGATATTTCGACATTATCTACGAATGTCTTGTTCACGAGACTGACGTTTGCGGGTAGATGTTGATGTTCAACATAATAAAAATAAAAAACATGGTAAATATCCCGTTTTAAATACTGTTAGTAATATAAATAACCATGTTAATTTAAAATCTAATATGCTTTTGTTGAAAATGACAATTAAAAAAAAACCCCGCTGAGTTTCTTTTGCCGGTTCTTCTCAGGTATTAATTTCCGAACCGGTGTTAGACTTTTGACTACCAATAAGCAAATATAACACTTCTATACTGAACACAGATTTTTGACTTTGTTGCTTCGTAAAAAACTCTATGGTGACCTAAGTCTCATATGTAATAAATAAATAAATATTGGACAACATCACATACATTACTCTGATCCCAATGTAAGTAGCTAAAGCACTTGTGTTATGGAAAATCAGAAGTAACGACGGTACCACATACACCCAGACCCAAGACAATATAGAAAATGAATGAACTTTTTCTACATCGACTCGGCCGGGAATCGAACCCGGGACCTCGGAGTGGCGTACCCATGAAAACCGGTGTACACCCTACTCAACTACGGAGGTAAATCTAAGATTAGAATCAATTGTCAAAAGATTACAGCATTACTTAAGAGCTACAACTAAATTTCTTCGTTTACTAAATGTAATATTTACTCCCAATAAAATCATAGATTAACATAACACTGTTCGTTTGTTAATCAGGGGTTTACAATCGCTAAATTATATAGTTCGTCTTGTTCACAAAGGAGATGATTAATCTTGAAGTATGTAACTCCAATAAGTTTGTATGTAATCCTGTTTTAAGATCCTTCCTTTGTGAGATGACGGAGTAGTTTCTGTCGTACATTATTCAATGAAATTCTGTTGACTTAATTTAGTACGTACAGATTTGAAAATTTCGATTAACATATATATGAATATGTTTGAGCTCACAAACATTCTAGTTACAAAATACTGCAACGAATAACTTACCAATGATCTAACTGTATTACAATTTATTTAATTTCAAATCGATATTTATTAAACTGAGGGTCAGAGAGATACATTCCATAAATAAATTTGAAAACGAACGCCCGTATCATTACCCAAAATTGAACCGTCGCTATCCGATTGCCACCTTAAGGAGAAGCTTAGAAACGTCACGTCGGATATACCCCAACTCATATTCTCCCTGGAGCGGCAATTTCACCTTATTTACCGTCTTCCCGGTAAAATTTCCCGTAATGCGTCATATCACAAGGCACTAAAATTCACTCTTTACGATACTCTAGAATATAATAAATAAACGTGAAATTTTATGACGCGTTACTGGTTACTCGGAGATTCACTTTCATGTAACGAAGTTACAGGATATTAATATGTTACAAGTTTTTGATATGACACTGATACTTTTGTTTACTTTGTGGTAGGGCTTTGTGCAAACTCGTCTGGGTACCACTCACTTATCATACAATCTACCACCGAACAGTAGTACTCGGTAAGGTCGTATTCCGTTTTGAAGGGTGAATGATCCAGTGTAACTACAGGCACAAGGGACATAACATCTTAGTTCCCAAGGTTCGTAACGCATTATTGATAAGGGGAATGATTAATATGTCAAGTACTATATGCAGAGGTAACTAACAGGTGGCTCATTTGCCAGTCGGCCTGCCTATATGTCATAAAACAAAAAAAAAAGTGATAAAAATCTGTGATTTCTATTAAGATAATGTCAGAAATGAACCATCCCCTGATTCCATTATACACGTAAAACAGAATTTAGATGGAAACTCGAAACGAAATGCGAAATGTTATTTTTGTAACCTAATTAAAGAGAACTAAAGAAGGTCGTAAGTCGAAAACATAATACTTCTGTTTTTCATTACGTTCTGGAAACGAATCGATTTAATGATTTCCAAGAAAATGTAATTCAAAGAAACAAAGACTGTTTTATTCAAAACTAATATGCTTTAGGACTTTTTACTGTAGATGTTGTTGTTAGTGACCTTTGAACTGGATAAACTCACTCTTACTTTGGTATAATAGCAATGTATATACATATAGTAACTAGTTGTCGCCCGTGGCTGCGCTCGCGTTTTAGAGATTAGTCTCTTTAGGTGTTAGGCATAAAAAGCAGCCTTTATCGTTGGAATGCAAGCTCGCTTCATACAAAATTTCATCAAATTCGGTCCAGTAGGTTGGCCGTAAAAGAGCAACAGACACATAGTTACTTTTGCATATATAATATTAGTATATTAGGCAATAAACACCCACGTCATTAGCATTCCACTGCTGGGCGCACATACACACACGTGTTTTAAGGGAAAAGTTTGTAGCTTAACAAACCAGTTAAAACCAACCAATTTTGGTTGCGTTTGACCTGACAAATGTATGTTTTCTTACAATCACAAAATGAATTTAACACATAAAAACAAAATTTAGTGGTAAAAATCCGGTAAGATTTACATGCTAATGCTCTAACCCCTGAGTCAAATGGGCTCTTTATACCACAATATTTCACTTAATATAGTAACCATGTACTCGTACCTCAGTTATTATTGCTCCCCGATGATTCAAAAAATATGATAAATATAATAAGGCCGAGATGGCCCAGTGGTTAGAACGCGTGCATCTTAACCGATGATTTCGGGTTCAAACCCAGGCAGGCACCACTGAATTTTCATGTGCTTAATTTGTGTTTATAATTCATCTCGTGCTCGGCGGTGAAGGAAAACATCGTGAGGAAACCTGCATGTGTCTAATTTCAACGAAATTCTGCCACATGTGTATTCCACCAACCCGCATTGGAGCAGCGTGGTGGAATATGCTCCATACCTTCTCCTCAACGGGAGAGGAGGCCTTAGCCCAGCAGTGGGAAATTTACAGGCTGATTATGTTTATGTTATGTAATAAGATTCACACTTGACTACTTTTTCCATATAATGTCGCTTTAACGAGAATCCGTTATTTGTAAATACGTGTCGCTTTTACAACATAATTTGATTGTACACATGCAAAATAATATCTCAATGTTTTTTAATAAATTACGTTTTGCATTTAACATTTAATGTATATCCCAAAACAGCTGTTATTGCAACAGCGATCGGTCGAGCGCTTGTCTCTCGGTGTTGGCATTTCCACATTATAAAATGTAGTTTTCGGAAATTAAACTTACTTTTAATTAAACAAATATTTTTTACCTTAAAATGAATGAATGAATGGTTATTCTTAATTAAAAAATATAGTGACACTCGGGGTACCTCGAGGAACCAAATCAATGACAATGACATACTACGTAATTCAAATGATGGAAAACACTGTCTACTGAGGTTCTTGTCGATTCTTCTCGGTAGAATCTAGATTCCGAACTAGTGTTAATTTTGCATTTAATTATACTGTAACATGACGATTTAAGAGTGCTTTTATTAGTTAACTTGAATAAAGAATATTTCGATTTTCATAATTGATTTATAAGCTATGGTAGAATAAAAAAACTCACATAACTTTTAACTTCTGTCTTGTATCATTTAAAATTGAACATAAACTTCCCAAAATTCTAATCCATTTTATTAAATATGAATAAATTCAGATTTTTGACCAAATTCAAGTTGATATTCGGAACACCTCGGAATTTCCACTGGTAGATTTTTAACAATTCATCTTATATTCTCAAAGAGGAGCTCGTTTACGTCACGAAAGAAGTTCTGAGAGATTTATATCTGCCAACGTTAAATGCTACGGTATTGTGTACTAAACTCTATCTATTCCTCAAAATAACTCTTTTATTAAGCAGCCAGATATTTAATATGTTACTGTCGATGTATAGGGATGTTCTGTAATATAAATACTTTTTTATCGACAAACAATTTTTCATCATATAATGACGTGTAACGTTCAGTCATCGAGTAATATATTTTTGATTGCATTTATTGCATTGAATTGATTAATTGTCAACAGATGTGAAAGTGCGGTGGATACAGACATGTTATAAATAATTTAACGTTTCAACTTTTCTTTTTATTTATATAGAGGAGAGTAGTGACGACACTATTTGTGAGTAATAAGATTTGGAAGAATTTCATTGCGTTTGTTAATCGTTTTTTAACTCAATTCTGAAATGTTAAGCGTTTTGTAAACAAATAAAATAAAAGGCTCACTAATAAAACGTTTCATGTGTATGAAGGCAGAGAATAATTTTATTTTTCTATTAAATAATATTACAACCATAAAATATTAAACTATGATATTTAATAGATAATTTATGAACGTTTTGTGAAGTGATAACTTCTTAGGGGCGAGTAAAGCGCTTCGTTACGTAACGCGTTACGGCAGCGGTAGGCAAGCTCCTGCTCTCTCATTCTAACACACAGCGCTAGCCGTATGTCGACAGACTTTTTTTTAAGTTATCACTTCTGTCGGGCTTTTCACTTATTTATTTCTTTATAAATTACGTAAGAAAGTTTTATGAATTTAAAAAAGGAATACTGAAGTCTTATTAGGATCAGTCCGAATTGAGGAACTATGACCTTATCAACTAAAAAACATTTAATATAGAGGTGCCATATTTTTACCGGTTTGTAAAATCTGAATTCCCAAGCGGTGGTAGTTTCATATTTAATATAGTGTTGTAAAATTACAATTTAAAAGTGTATTTTGAAATTTTCAAAGCTAAACGAAGAGTTAAGGTGAGCATTGATGCTCATTACAAAAGGAACCCCGTTAAACATCCGCGCTGCAAATACTGGGATCTCCTCGGAGTTCTCCCTCTGTCACACGATGGACCTGGCACCCGCACTGTAAATCCATGAAATACTAAGAAATTTGTCTCAAATCTAATATGTTAATATAGGAAAGATGCAATGAAACGTCAAAATAGAGAAATTAAATTTTTACGTGATTTTGATAGACTGATTTAGAACGAACTCATTCTTAAAATGGCTAGCTAATTAAAAAAAAATACAATTTTTATTCGAAGCGCGCGTCAGAGCGATCCGTATTTCCACGAAAATTTAATTTTTTCATGGGCTGTTGAATTTGCCTCGCTGGTATTACGATTATTTTGAATTTAGCCGACGATATGCTATTTACCGCCTTAACTAACTACCTCATTCGCTCAGTGGCTAGATTGTTTGGCTGCGGCTTCTGAGTTCCTAGATTTATTCACTATTGTCGTTATTTTTATCAATCACACAAACGATCATAATTATAAGAAATAAACTTAATTGTATAATAACAAAAATAACTTTCGTTTTTCGATTTATTAAGTAAAAAAATAATAGAGACATTTTCTGTCACGAAACGAATACAATGATACCTTCGTGCTGTTTTTGACAATTCATCGTTTAAAGTTCCTAATTAAAAAAAAAAAATACCTAACTGGGCCAACGCTTTTTGCGTTCAATTCAGCAATCATTATTTTGTTTAAGCGTGACCAAGACGATACTTTATGATTATACATAAAAAGGTTTTTTTTACTTTCGTGCGTTATTTGTCACTGTTTCTTGATCTCGAATGTTTTTCAGAATATATATCAAAATTTATCACGCCTTCATCTACGTGATACACTCACACGTTCATACACGTGACCCTCCGCTTTTATAACCATATCTTGTACCTCTATTTGGAGAAATAGTAAATAGCCTCTGATTGCCTTGTTGGTCTTGAGGCTTAGAAGGACGCAAATCCCTCGGTACAAAAGGTACACGGTATTCAAAAAAAGAATGAAAGGTTTTGTGCTTTCGCTTATGTTGTATTATATATTTTATTTTTTATTGCTTATATTATATATTTAATAATAGACACAATTATATAAATTAATAACTATTGAGAATAATAAAATAACTACAAACAACATTTTTATTAATAATTCCATGGGAATCACAAAAAGAAGTTTGAATGAAACTGTATATAAAAGAAGGAGACAAAGAGAAAAAGAAGAGATGGAAGGTCGCCTGGAGTTAGCATAACGCTTTTTCCATACGTGACGATTTAGCCGCGTAGAAGAACTTCGTCCCAAAATTCAGCAGAAAAAGCCCCAAATTGCCATCGAAAATCAAAAAGCACGTCGTTGCCATCTCATCCCGTTGATTATTATATTATCTTTGATCAAAATATCTAAATGTAATTGATTTTCGGCAACAGCTTTAAATGCCTCGCTACACATTAAAGTCCCCTATAAAATTTACGTATACGAAATTATAATTATTTATGCGACCAAACTACGTGTGTCATTGCATTCAAATCCAATATTACAGAGGTAATATTCATTTCATTTCGAATAATAATTATAATATACCTTTTAAATTGTACGTATTCGAAATCAAGCTGCTTATTATAGTTTTAAATGAAATCACAAATTTAATGATTATACCTTCCAAAATAAATTGATGCTAAAAAAAATATTGTACGGAAATTTTAACGTTACATTTTTAATCTAGGGTTTATCCGTGTAAAATTAATAGGGGGGGGGGGGCTCGAGAATATTCACCATACGGATAATGTTAACATTTATTTGTACAACATTAATCATGTAGATATGTATCTCTAAGTATGTAATATAAAACATTGGTAAATAGAGCCGTATTATTCGATAAAATAATATATTAGATGGCTTATTTCTCGCGGCCTCGTTCGTGTTTTAATAGTTGTTCGTCAGGTAGCCCCTGTCTTTCGTTTTTTTTTTTTTTTTATATTAGAGGTGGCAAACGAGCAGGAGGCTCACCTGATGGAAAGTGACTACCACCGCCCATGGACATCTGCAACACCGGGGGGCTTGCAGGTGCGTTGCCGGCCTTTCAGGAAAGAGTACGCTCTTTTCTTGAAGGTTCCTAAGTCGTATCGGTTCGGAAAAACCGCCGGCGAAAGCTGGTTCCACAGAGTGTTGGGGTTCTAACTTGCATCATACCAAATTTGGTTCAGTTAAGTTTGGCCGTGAAAATGTAAATACAGACAGACAGATTTACTTTCCCATTTATAATATTAGTATAGATAAAAATTAGTATTTGTACTCTCATGCAAGATAAATAACAATTTAGCTCTGCGAAAGGATTACTTCGGAACTTTTTGGTCTGAGTTTCTAGAATGAATGCTTGAACTCAAATAATAAACTAATGTTTTTATCCTAACACCTGACCTGACCAATCACTAAAAGGCGAACGAAGCCGCTTGCAACAACTAATATAGAATATTTGCGACTATAAAGGACACAGCGTTTACAATACAAACACTGATCGTGTAAAAATATGTGTAAAATATTGATCTTCACGATCTTTCTTTACAGAGTGATCGAAGCGACAAACCGTACTGTATTTGGGGCTCATATGAAGCTGTTTATAATATTGCCAACCGGCGAAGGTCATTTATAGCCATAAGTCATAATAAGCCATAAGTAAGTGGCCATTTGTCTGCCTTTCGTACATAATTTAAAAAGAAAAACAAAAAATACCATCACGAGAACCACTTACCATAAAGCTGTTCTAGGTGCCTGTTAGCTATTTCACTTTTGAAAATAAAAAAGCACATTTCGTCGCGTAACTTTTTTATCTGTTTTTTTTTTTCAAAAGTTTTACTTCAAAGAAATTCATGTTGGCACCAGGGTAATATTATGTTTATTCGCGCTGAATTTATAATCCAGACAATTTAGTCTAAATTACGTGTTTTATCGTGATGAAGTGAATAATTCTGAATATATTACATATATATTTCTGATGATAAATTCAAAATCACCAAAAACGCCAAGAGTTAATCTGAATTATTAATTATTGAATGTACAGATATACTTTCAGAGGTACGGGAGTGTTAACACTGGTAACTTCTAGACTAAATATTTTTCGACAAAAAAACCCAACAAATATTTGAATTTGATTTTACAAACTTTCTAAGAGACTTGAGGTAGGTACCTCCCACTAAGCACATATTCAAACGCTAAATAGCAATACTTTGTATTGATGTGTTTTGGTTGGAATGGTAAGTAAGCTAGTGTTATTATACAAGCACAGACACAGGCACAAGAGACATAACATCTTAGTTCTCAAGATTGGGGACGCATTGGCTATGTAAGAATTGTAAAAAAATTTATTACGCCGTCGATGCCTATGGGTGATCATTTACCATCAGGTGGCCCATTTGCTCGTCCGCCTACTAATATTATAAAAACAGACCAACGAAACAGTCCCACCCACGCATACAAGAAATATTTATAAACAAACTCACTTACCCGTATAACATATGGGAGGAATATTGGCATCAAGCATCAAAATATGATATCACGATTCCAATATCAAAATACAATGTTAACTACCCAAAAACAATTCCCCCAATTTTCGCCATAACCAAGCAAATTAGCGAAACAACAGCAATTAAAAATGAATGCCATGTTTAAACGATGCACGATTGAATAAAATGAACTTTACGACATTAAACCACTAACTACCGTTTAAATGGAAATGCCGCCATCAATTTAATTTTCCACTTTCGCGATAAAATCAGACGTTTGGATCGCAACACGCGATGCTGTCCTTTTTATCGTCAAATATTTGCATAATTGCCGCTAGAACGATCTTTATATCATTTTTCCCGTTTTTAATTGTTTAGTATTTATCTGTTTCACATTGTTTTATCTGTTATGGTTGTGACGTATTTAGGGGACGTTAACAAATACAAATACAAAGAAAAAAGTAAGCTGTAAATGTTCAGTTGAAACTTTTCCCACCACACGCTCCAATGCGGGTCTGTGAGGAATTGTATATGACATTTCATATATGGGAAAATATCGTAATCAGTATTATTTCGATATTCTCCCTCATTACCGTGCTTCTGCGTTTCTTCTTGTTCTTTCGTGCGTTCTTCGTTCTTCTTCGCTAGGACAGGCGAGGATACACGTGGCCAATGGGCTGTGTCATAAAATTATAAATAATTTGTCTAGAAACTCGGTATCCCGATAGGTTATTTCTTGGACAAACAGGACTTAGTAGCCCAAAAAAAAAAATTATACATATTCAAACGAATATAATTTTGTATCCTATCTATACAATTACGTGAGCCGACCTCGTTCTAAACACACAGTACCCATTTCCTTCAAAAGAATTAATTCCAAAATACAATATTGAAATTAAAAAAAAACATAACGAATAACAAACAAAAGTTTTATACGAATGGAGTTACATTAAAGTTAACAATAGAATTCTTGATTCAATACACAAAAATGATTCCACATTCACATAATGGCTAATTAAAAGTTTCTACCCTTGTTTACAATTGACCTACAAACGGAAAATCTCATATTTTGTTCCGTCCCTTTCGTGCACAACGGTCTTTATAATTGCGTCTCTGTCACTCGTGGAGTGAAGATACTCAAGTTTTAATTACCATTGGTGTGCCATAGAGCAATATAGAACGTCAATAGATTGCATGGCACAAAATATCTAGATATTTTGTTATTACTTGATGATAAGTGAAAATTGTTTCGTCGGATTTTTTATTATTAATACTAAATACTCTGTAATAATAATGTCACGATTAGGGATTGAACAGTTTTGTGTCATCATTGATGTCGACTAAAACCGTTTATTGGTATAAACTTGGCAAATAAAAAAAAACACTTTCTACCCGACTAGGTTAAAGTCTGAACCTAATTTTTTGACCAATATAATAGCGTTAAATAATCGGTGCCCCTAGCATCCCTTGGAGATGGATTTTCTCACAACAAATACGGTTAATGCACAATTCAAATTTTAGAATCATATTTGAAAAGCAAAACGGAACATCAAACTGCAAAAACCAAATAATCGAACTAGGAAATTAATAATACTATCAAAAAAAAAAAACAATTTATTAACACCCAGGAAAATATAATCCAAAGTTGTTTAATTATAGAAAACAAATGAATCCGTTTAATAAAACAATTGCGCCGTAAGACGGGCTAAAGCCAACCGCTTAAAGTACGGTTTTCGTAGTTACACTTTTATCCCTTAATATTTCAGAGCATATTTAATTCCACGCAAGTTAAATTACAAGAAACGGCTACTTTTCTTACCTCCTTGCATAACATCATAAAATGAAACATTGTATGCATTTCTTGTTCAAGAAAATCTGGCGAGAGTCTTGTTGCTCTTGCAAAGTAATTTAAGTGTTACAGGATTTATAAAATGAAGTATTATGCATTATTTTAACGTGGGTACTACCACACTATTTCATTTTACTAGCTGAATTTGCAGCCTTGTATGCATTTTATAAAACTCTGCCTATAGTACACAAACCGTCACCCCCATTTTACCCCCTCGAGGAGTGATTTAAAACAGCTATCTTATTTCGTTTTTCGGGACCCAAAATATCCACACACGAAATTTTATCTAAATAAGTTCAGCGGTTTAAGCGTGGAGATGTAACAAACAAAGTCGCTTTCGCATTTATTATATTAGTATAGATTATATTAGACTATGTGTATATCATTTTTAGACTTTTCTCATATATAATATGTATAGGGCGTAAGTGGTCACTGTCGCCCCTAGATATTGTGGCTAGTGTAGGAACTATTTATTTATTTATTTTATTTATTTATTTAATTAACTATGAACGACTCCTTGCATCTCTAATGCGCCATCAAACTTATGAGGTATGTGATGTTATGTCTCTTGTGCCTGTAGTTACACTGGCTCACTTGCCATTTAAACCGAAACACAATAGTGCTAAATATTGCTGTTTGGCGGAAGAATCTGCCAAGATACGCTTTCGCTCTACCGTTAAGTAACTACGTATACGGTTACGTGGTAATTCTAATACATGAAGGCGAAGAGTTTGTTTGAACGCTTCAAATTAATGATTTAACAATCGAGTTCCAAAAAATCTTCCTTAGTTTGGTAGCCATGGTTATTTATTAAAGTTTTGCACACTATATACACCACACTTTGGCTAACGAATGCGGATAAGTCTCGCTTACATTTTAGATTTGGTGAAGATTTAGGCGATATCAATTCTGGATAATGCACCAATCTGATTTTGTGTGATATAGCTGTATATTCTTATACAGAAAAAATGTTGCTCTATTTATATCTATCTACATCCCTTGGTCGATAAAAAGATATTTCAAAATCACCCGAATAAAGTTCCAGATTGAGGACTAAAAGCTGTAGACGTTTCCGGATCACGGGAGACATCTCTAGCTTAAGAGAAACACCCATTACATTTTATAGAACCGTCCAGAAATTCGAATCCAGCTCATGATTTACAACCAAAGAAGGCATTAACCAGATGAACAAGGCACATAGATAATTACGTAAATAGGAATGTTAAAAGATATATTATTTAAATAAGTATAATCAAATTCAACTGTTATTTTGACATATCAAAAAGGGCACGGAATAAGGTTTCTTCTAAAAGTAACGTTGTCATTAGTATTAAATTTTGCCAATTAAGGCAATCAGGTCGTTACTCGCTCCCTGCCTCTGATTCTATTTGACTCTTGATACCTTTAATATAATTATATATGAGTATTGTTAACATCTAACACACACATACATACATACAATACAGCTGACGCTTGCCCCACGCTCACACTAATGTAATGTAGATACATATAGAAACACACATACTATTGTAAAAATATCGTGACGGTCGAAGTCTTACAATTATTTCAGAATATTCGCAAAATGTCTGAAAGGAAACCTCGATCGAAAAATTGACTTATTTAATGGTATATCTCTGTAACGAATCTTATTAAATAATAATTTCAAGAATATAAAGTCTCGGTATCATGAAGACAGTTAAGAAAAAATGTTAATATACGTAAACTGAAATTAGGTCAACGAAACCTTAGCGGTCTCTCAACTGATCAAGTTTTGCTCGAAACTTTTTCTTGTAACCTCGGAGTGCAGTGAAGTTAAAAATTCCTTTGGTTAGTTGTTTTAAACTCTAAGTTTGCGCTAACATTGATAACTTTGTTTCTTCGGCATTATCTTGCATGTTGCGTTTCTGCTGAGATTTCAGAAGATTATAAAATCCTCGTTTGCTATATATATATTATAACTTCCTCCGTAATATTTTATTAAATATAATTGCATTTTTGTAACTAGTTTTCCTTGCGTTAATTTAAGAGGCGACGGTATACGGTACTCTATGTCTTGGTATGATGCCGCCCGGTCGATTTCGGTCAGCTCAGCAATTTTATGGTAAACAAGTGTCTGCGTAATCACAGATGCATTTATTCCATCACTCTCATAATCAAATGGGACAGCAAATCCGACTCGACGAGAAAGAGTTCAGGTGCAGGACCTTTGCGTACTTTGCGAGGCACAGGAGTGTACAAACTTCCAACTTCCTGACTTCGGATTGTTACTGAGAGGTTTCGACAGAAAAATCCAATAACTTTCAATTGGCCCAACCTCGGTGTGAATCCAGAACCTCGGGATCTGTGTTCGGTTCCCATCAAACCACTAGACTAGAGAGTCAGTCAAGTTCGGTACACGTGCGACGTATATGTA
Organism: Vanessa tameamea; assembly: GCF_037043105.1. Lineage (NCBI taxonomy): Eukaryota > Metazoa > Arthropoda > Insecta > Lepidoptera > Nymphalidae > Vanessa > Vanessa tameamea. The sequence goes on along the minus strand of NC_087316.1, from coordinate 12,785,893 downwards.
AAATTGTACAATGTTCGATTCAGAAGTTAATAAGTGAAAACGTCACCTACCCTTTCCTCTTAATGAGAAAGATTGAAGCGTTTTCCTCTTCGGTGTTCTAATTGCACAATTAATACACACGGGAGAAAATTCATGTAGGTTTCTTTGAGATATTTTCCTTAATAAACTCGAAAATAATTGCAAACACTTATTCGCCAGGTACAAATTCATAGTTGTATATTATTTACATACATTACATTAATAGCCTGTAAATTTCCAACTAGCTAAGGCCTCCTCTCCGTTTGAGGAGAAGGTATAGAGCATATTCCACCACGCTGCTCCAATGCGGGTTGGTCGAATACACATCTGGCAGAATTTCGTTGATATTAGACACATGCAGGTTTCCTCACGATGTTTTCCTTCACCGCCGAGCACGAGACGACCTATAAACACAAATTAAGCACATGAAAATTCAGTGGTGCCTGCCTGGGTTTGAACCCGAAATCATCGGTTAAGACGCACGCGTTCTAACCACTGGGCTCATGCATGTTATTTAATTGTTCTTAATAATAATTTAAAAGTAAATTGTACGTTTCGTAGTTACGTTTATCTTTTATGTTTTACAAGATCCGTATATCTGGAAGGTGCAAAACAAATAAATCCGCTCGCAGCGTCAAATAACATTATGTAAAGCGCACGCGTTCGTGATGTGTTGATCCAATTTTCTTACTGGATACACCTTTATCGTAATAACGTTTGGAAACATTTTAGGTGTATTTTAAGCTTGTTAAAAAATATTCTGCTTCTATGATTTTTTTAAAGTATTACACATATAAAATGTATACAACGATTATTGTACGAATCATTTTATAGAAATATTAACAATCAACTTATATCGCCCCCTGAATACGTCCCGTTTATCTTGTGTAGCTTATACGGCTTTAGATTTTAAGCTCTGGAATTTGAATTCGAGCAGAGATATATCTCAAAAGCACGAAGTGTTTTGTAAGTACTTTTGAATTATTTTTATATCTACCACATAACCGTTCCTTGATATTATTGGATGTAACTCAAATAGCGTTACCAACTTCGATACCATCGCGCACGAACGACTCAACTCAACTCAACTCAACTTTGGCAACTCTTTTCTTTGTCGCACCGCTAAAAAATGGAAATCTACCAGCACACGTGTTCTCCTCCTCTTATAACCTGGGTGCCTTCAAACGAGGCGTGAAGAGGCATCTTGCGGGCTGGCATGACGAGGACGACTAGTGCAGTTCATTCTCGCCGACTGTACTGGCCGTCTTCGAGTCTCTACTACCACTTACCACCAGGTGGAGTGGAGTCACATGCCTACCCGGATTGTACAAAAAAAAATCATGGCAAACATTACAATTTCTCTCATGATAAATGTAATAGGAGATCAGCAATTGAAAAAAGTATTTACTATATGTTACTAACAAATAATGAAGAGACACTATAAACAAGTCTAGATATACTTACGCACACGTATTACGACAAACGATACATCGTATACAAATATTTGTCACTAGCTACACGTCCTTCGTACGGGTAAGATAAGGGACGGAACTTTACATAGAATATTTATATTGCAGGACAAACGTATAAATAAATCTTATTTGTTTTAGACAGAACCTTCGAGGGTACATCCCTAACTGCAGAAAAAAATCAGCAAAAATCATAAGAATTTGATAAATGATTAAACAACAAATTAAAAAAATATATTCGTTTTTATTTATCAATAAGATTAGCTGATTTCTAATTGAAATCAAGATTCCGTGCAGTTAATCAAATCAAATCAAATCAAATCAGAATATACTTTATTCAAGTAGGCTTTTACAAGCACTTTTGAATTGTCATTTAACAAACTATTTAAAGTAAAGCTACGGCCGGTTCGGAATGTAGATTGTACCGAGAAGAACCGGCAAGAAATAGATGATAAGATAAGAAATAATGGTTAGGTCATCGGCTGATCATAACAATTTTTAATTTCTATCCGACCATTAACCAACCTTAAAGCCAATATTGAACACAACGAACCAGATAATTGGTGAGGAAAGCAAGCGGACCAATTAGTGCATATGTACCGAACAGCTACGTACATATGCAATTAGTTATGGTAATCAACGTAATTAATAACTGGTTCACGGGATGATTGATAGGTTGATGACAGACTATTTTACAAGAATATGAATAATAATACCGACGATACGGTTGAATACAGCAAAATACAATAGGGTTATGTGACGCCATGTTTAGATCTGGTATCTGATCGGATATACGGGGATAGCAATTAATTATTATCACGTGTATATCTGATTTAATAATATTCAATACCAATACGTTACTGTTTCGGTTGTAAAGGTCGGAGTGGATATTTGGTAGCAATTATTTGATAAAGCAATAATTATTAAGATTTCGGTACTTAGACTTGTATTCGATGTCATGGAATTAATACACAAGCATGAATTAGACAAAGAATAAAAAATCTAACCAACTTTTACTGGGTGGTAGGATTTTATGCAAACCTGTCTTGGTAGGTACCACCCACTCATCATATATCCTACCCCCAAGCAGCAATAATTAGTATTGTTGTGTTCCTGTTCGAAGGGTGAGTAAGCCGGTGTAATTACAGGCACAAGAGACATAACATCTTAGGTCCCAAGATTGATGGCGCATTCATGATGTAAGGTATGGTTGATTTTTCTTACAGCACTAATGTCTATGGGCAGTGGTGACAGCTTACCATAAGGTGGTCCATTTGCCCGTCCACCAAACTATAACACTATCCACTTTGTTGTAGCCGTTGACGTTGTCGGTAGGGCAGTTGTTGTCAGTATTGTAGTTGTTTAAAATTAAATAAATATAAAAGGCTGCAACCAGAATAGGATATTCGGAGTTTTCTTTGACGGAGCAGTACACCACTTAAATAACATTGTAACGGCTACCGTTCACTTTATATTGGTATTATAAATAGCAAAAGATAAAAAATAACAATACAAAATACTTTAACAATAAATATAGTAAAAAGTAACTTCTGAGTTTTTGTCGGTTCTTCTTGGTAGAATCTACATTCTAAGCCGACACTAACCGGAAACTGTATAATGGCGATTCAAATGTGTTCCTAAAATCCTACTGGAATAAAGTATTATTTGATTTGATTTGTTTATAAGCCGTTGCCCAAATAACAAGTAGTCTTGTTTCTTCGCTGAGACTTTGCATAAAGAGCAACTTACAAAAAGTTGTCATGTCGTCTCAATCTTCTTATACTTTGCGACACAACATTGTATAAGGAAAATATTTTGCTATTAGATAATGTATTTTTTATAACATGTATATTGTAGATAGACGGACTGCCGAACGGCCTACCTGATATTCGACATCGGTACTGTAAGAAATATTAATCATTCCTCATATCACCAATGGTAACTAAGATGGTACCTTGGTAACTAAGATGTTATGTCCTCGATCCTGCAGATTCTGACTCACTCACCCTTCAAACCGGACACAATACTAAGTATTACTGTTTGGAGGTAGAATATATATTAAGTGGTACCTACCATAAATTTTTGGTTAAAAATTTTATTATGAAATAATGTACTTTTATTCTTTGGAATTAAATATCATATCGTATTGAGCTTGGCTTAAGCCCACCGTGGGCTATTTCTATTAAACTATGAAGTTAGTATTCGCTTGTCATAATCCCTTTTCCTTCTGTTTCTGTTTATTTGAGGTCGGCGTAGAGTATTTTCCTCACTTACTCCCTTTCCATATAATCCCTCCATATTAATATATACATCTTTTTTGTTTGTGTCTTATAACCATAACAATGCTACATATAATTTAACATCTAACAGTTTTTATTTATTGTTATTTATTTAATTTATAGTACACGTCTAAAAATTAAATCATGAAACTTATTCTCAATTTTAATTAAAGTATGGCGTTATCGCTGAATCGAAATATTTAACACATTAATGACCTAACTGGCTCTGCACGGGTTATCAATAAAGAAAATGATATATTATAAATGTATACACTATGGAACTTAAATACAATATAGGTTTCTAAAAATATTTTTTTTAGAATTGGATCAATTGTTCGGTACATTACCTCCTACATACAAACAAACAGATTATACTTCTTTAAAATATCACTAACTGTAACTGTATAATAACAATTCATAAGTACGTTATGATTTTGATTTTTGTCAAAGCTGTAATATATCTAATATGGCTTTAACGTGATTTGTTTAACGTGAAATAAATGTTATCTTACGTTTCCGTGAACAAATACTTTTTAAACAATGAAAAAATGCACGCAAAGAAACATTAAATATTAACACACATACCATGAGCTTTTATTTTTAACTCGGTTAAAGTTATCCTTAAACTTGTTCTTGAGGTACTTATAACTAGAAACATCAACTAGTCACACTGTTCTCAGCTATAAATCAAAGTCAAAGAAGTGAGATATTTATCGCTAAGCGACGCAGTGTTCTTCACAGACACCTCGGATAGTAGATCTGTTTTAACGAGACAAGTTACGTGGATTATAGCCGTTATATTTCTTATACTATTTTTTTTATAATTCAAGAGTGTAGAACTTATATAACTTATAAAAGACTGAGATATGACTAGAATAAATCCTATTTCTAAAAACATGACTGCTACAAAAATTATAAAGTTTAAAATAATACTGCAAGTCGAAGAATTAGAGAATGAAACCCTGGACTGTCATAGAATTAAATAATAACAAAAATATTGTTATTTTAAATAAGATAAAAAACGTAATAGAAAACTATTTGTAACGAAGATCAATGTAAAAAAAGATAGGTGTACCATTTGCCCTGTGATGGGTTATTTTACATCTACTGGTAAATGCCAATTATTTCTGAAATCCCAAGTTTCTTCAGAATCCTTGAACTTCACATAACTCAAATTATTAATACTCTGATGAAAAATATTTCAACAGTTTTTCAAACGTCATATTTCTATTAGATAACGTTTCGATTTTTATTAAATTATTCCCATAAATAAACGTCACTGACTTCTGGTACCCATTCATCGGAATTTTCGGATCGGAATTCTATGAAATCCTTGAACTCCGCGTAACCCAAATTAGGAATTACTTGTGTTATTCATAGAAAAGAGCATATTAAGCTTAGTTGGAATTTAATCCGAACGTCCGTGTATGAATTTTGTTCAAGTGATCAATTTGTGTTTTGAAATCGTTTTGTTCAGAACCAATTTTCTAAGAAATCGTACATATTTAAAAAATAATTGCCTCAAGACGAAGCCTCAATAGCGCAATGGTTTAAGGACCGCCTAGCAATGTAAAAAAGCGCAAGGTCGATCCTAACCACTTAGGCTATTGTCGTCCCCACTGCCAACACAAGCTTCAAGCTTAATTAGAGGGGTAAATAGAAATAATAGAATTCCTTATAATGGGTCAATTCTACTATTCTTTAAGAAGGTACTGTGTTTAAAGGAGAGTTGAATTGAGCATTATTCATAAATAGCAATATTATCTTGACATTATAAAAAAGATTCCTTAAGAAGGCTTTTGTTCATTTTTTAAAAATCTGGTATTACATTTTCGAATACAATTTACTGACACACTAAGAAGCAATGCAATATGGAACTAATTTTAGGATCGCGAAACGACTCACTCACTGCAAGTCACGTGCTCGGAATGTGAAAGAACAGAAATGTCGCTCAAATGAAATCCGAAAAGTTTTAAATCAGCACAGCTATTCTCTAAGAATTCACTCGTGAATTGTTGGAAACCGGTGATACTCTAGTTTGATGTGTATCTGTTTTCTTTAAATGACATAATTATTGTAGTAAATGTCACAGTTCCGGCATTTCAAAATTGTGTTCTGCGGTGACTTTCGATTTTAGTTTACAGCTTACCAAGCTTTCCAAAAATGTACGAAATGATCTTTAAGCCGACTCTCTTGTGATTTTTTTTATGGCATTGGTTGGTGGACGAGCATATGGGCCACCTGATGGTAAGTGGTCACCACCGCCCATAGACAAAGGCCCTGTAAGAAATAATAACCATTCCTTACATCACCTATGCGCCACCAACCTTGGGAACTAAGAGGTTATGTCCCTTGTGCCTGTGATTACACTGGCTCACTCACCCTTCTAATCGGAACACGACAATACAGAGTACTGTTATTTGGCGGTAGAATACCTGATGAGTGGGTGGTACCTACCCAGACGGGCTTACACAAAGCAAAAATAGTGGTTTAAAAGTAAAGTTATGTCCCAGAAATCCTGCAACTTAGCAAAAGCCACCTCTTTTCCTGAAGAAAAGGTTTTGGAGCTTAATACACTCTGCTCTGATGAGAATTGGTTGCACATGAGGTAGAATTTTATTTTATGGGTTCTTACAATAAATTCTCATAAAGTTCATTTTATTCACACAAATTAAGTACATGAAAGCCTAATTATACTTGTTCAACGTTTTCCGATTAAGAGTCACTAATTCGCACTAATTAGCACACCTTGAGAATGAAACGATCGCCTCCGGGCTATTTCTAATCATATTCAATATATGTACTTAATTTGATTGACAAAAAAAGACCCGCTGAGTTTCTTTCGCCGGTTCTTCTCAGGTCAGGGTGTTTCCTTTTCCGAACAGGTGGTAGTGTTTAATTTGACTATCAATAAGTAAGTATAATGCTTCTATATTGAATAAAGGAAGTTAAGTTTGAGTTTGAGTTTGATTTCCGAGGTCAAATTCGAGTTCATCATTTCCATATGTAGAATTTGAATCTGTTACATCTACTCGAGCCGAAAATGTTTAAATTATTTTCGTATCGTATTCGTAATCATCGCTTCAGAAAAAACCCTCTTATGTGCGGAAACATATTTATTATCTATCTAAATTCTATATTGCGACAAAGATAAAACAAAGAATATCGATTATTGATTAAAATAATCAACAATGTTCGTAACAAACGTAAAACAAGATACAAAACTGTGGGAAATAAAGAAAAATCTGCTTTGACGGACACTCAGCGTAGCTCACGTGATCGGAATTTCAACGGAATAAATTCTTGCTCACATCAAACCCCTACAATTTGAATTTGAAATTGAAAGAACAGTGAAACGATCCACGAACATGCGACAAACATTTTTGTAGATACTAAAATATAATATTATAAAAATCGCTTCTAATATGTAAGCTTAGATCTTTTACGAGTAAACTACGCAACGGGTTTTAATGCGGCTTCATTAATAAATAGAGTGATTCAAAAGGTCTCAAATTGGAGAATTTCAACTTTTATGGACGGAAAAAAAAACTTTTAATATTTGTTCTTAAATCTAAAAGTTGTAAACCTTTATTGTGCCCTACGGAACACGTCAAACTAATTAAATTTCATAATGAAAGATCCGTAGAGATGAAGCATCAAAAACGATAATAGACTCGATTTAAAAGAGCAAATATTTAAAAAGATCTAAAAAGAAACATAATGCCGATGAATGAAAAAAGACTCATTGACAAATCATTCAGTACAATTCGATGGATTGGAATTGAAATTCGCTATTTACACGAAATCCGTACACTTTGTCGCTAACACTAAAATACGATTTTTGGCGTACATTATACGCTCTACGTACCGTTTTTACGATCTCCTTCCACTCACGCTGGATTATTGACGGGTGTGAAAATAAAGATCATCAACAACATGAAGAGGCCATATACTTGTGCACTATACGAAAATATTTACACGAACAAACTTAAAATACGTAGGCAGATTTACTGATCATTAATGGTCCATAAAAAAATCAATTGTTCTTATAAACGTCCAAATATATTTTTCTGATAAATAAATTGTAATAAAGACATGACAAGACAAGATAGATAGATATTCTAATATTTTATCTTCGTTGTTTTGATTCGAACGAAATACGAAAATAATAATTCCGTCAAGTACAAATAGATAATTCAATCAACCTTGACATACATCAAACTTGGAAATCTTTTACGGTGAATCAAAATATCACATCAAAAATGATTTGCAAGGACTAGGTGTGTCCTAGTTACGGCATCTTCATATTCAATGTACAATTCATGATCCAGCTCGTTCACCGTTAAAAGTAAAATGATTTCACTCAAATTTAAATATTGTACGCTTTACAGGTTATCGACAAAATATATTAACAAGTAACAATGCAAACGAAGTTAAATTAAAAAAATTGCTCGTGACATGTCAGTCTGTAAAACTTTTTAAACTAAACTGCCACTCGCATAAAATCCGTACAATTTAAAGCTAACTCTAAAACTCAACTAAAACTGGTCCCTTGTGCATTCTGGAGCGTACGACAAACACGTACGGTACGCCAGATGCCGGAAGAAGGGTGACCAACTTTTCTAGTTTTGTGGATTACATAAACCGGCTTAAACTAGTTTTTTACGCACTGATTTCAAAATATGTAACAGGTATACTTCAAAGCTTAGCTTGAGAAGCTAATAAGTATATTTATCAATACCAAATATGTTTTAAAAAACCTAAAGTCTGTGTAAGCTTGCTAACGTTGTTTTCGTGATCATCTAAATTGTGTACTCACTAGTAATAATAATTATTTTATACCATTTTATCATTTAAAAGATTTACAAGTATTAAGTAATCAGTTTCGTCAATCATTTGTATGAAACTATTTTATATTAGTGTACGACATAGACATACAGTAATAGAGTACGACAGCATAGTATAGCAGTACAGTAAGACAGCACAGTACGACTGTACATAACGAATGTACGATTTAACGTTTGCTAAAATTATCCTTGAAATATGTTTGATCCATGTTGGAATATTAAAAATGATTTGGTAATTATATTATTATACATTACAATTTTAACGTTTGAACTCACCTATTACTAATTAAATGCTTTATTCAATTTAATACTCTTTAAGAATGGATTATAAAAGATTGTTTAAAAATACCTTTTCTATAAAACATATTTATTTTTTTACTTTCGGGAAACATGCAGCATAGTATAACACACAAACATTTGATAAAGTTTCCACTGTTACATTAAAACATTAAGTTAATCTAATAAGAACAAGTAATCGATAGAGTATCAAAATATAGATGCAAATTCAAAAATAAAAACTAAATTGCAAGTGCATGGAATGATACCGAGCACGCCTCGCAATAATAATAATTTCTGCAGTTATTCCATAATTCAGTCGAGATATACATTTAGGTTCTAAGATATGACTTAATCTACATAATCCAGGATAAACATTACTAACAGTAGTACGCTGAACGATGGTCACCCTAACAGCATCCGCGATCTGATGAATAATATATTAAGTGTTCGTTTCCAAGTGTCACACAGGCAATAAACTATATAAAACTCCGAAGTTACCACTTCGATTGTCATACGATCCTATAAATTGTGATGCTATAAAGTTTTGTTGGTGGTAGGTCTCTGAAGAGTGGAGCCCGTGTGGCACGAAGGATATAAATTTTAAATTTTCTTAACATTGCATTAAAAAGTATCGAACGTAGATATTTTTTTTGTTTTTAGACATGCTAAACTGTTATTGAGTCATATATTGATATTCCTTTGACATATACATACATACATAAGAAGCAATGTAAGGGTACCCATTTACCAATTATTCTACAGCCAATAAGTCGTACTTTGTACTTCTATGTTTCAGTGTCAAGGGTTCGTCACTTTGCCGTACATTGATGGTAATAGTGTAAGAACTTAAACTTCTTACAGTCCCAGTGTCTGACCAAAATTAACCGCTTCCACCACCTAACCTCCTATCAATTCCGACTACGCAGTCAATAAATCTTCCTTGTTCAGGGGATACGATTCTTACGACATAATTATTATGTAAATTTAAAAGAATTTACTACAAAATAATAGTAATAATAATTTTCATATTATTCCTTATAAGATTATATATAGAGGTAAATACTATTTGTTGGTGATGACGTAGAATTCGCATTCGTTGATTTTCATACAGGGTACATTTTTTTTTTATTATATAAACGAATAACTACTGAGTTTTTTACTAGTTTTTCTCAATTCAATCAAATACTCGGCAAGATCTCTTACGAAATAGTTGTCAATTAATACATAACATATACATATTTTATTCATAATTGTATATTTTAATGTATCTGTCGTAAATAAATTTATACTTTTTTATTTTCAAAAATACGAATAAACAGAATAGCGAAAAACAGCCGAATATTCGTCGCAACTTTAACATAAATCACTCTTAAGACTATTTAATTGTACGAGAAAAATATCCCCAGACAATTTTCTCATCAACCAATTAAGGGCGACTATCCCGAGACGATACCTAATGAGGAAGCCTTCTACTTGATTTATGAGAGATTTAGAAGGAGTTAAGTGTTAAGGGTCCATTTGTGTTTATTATGATCGACTTATTACTCGAGGTTATATTCTAGCAATTCTTTATCACTTATTTTTCGCCAATTTATTTTATTTACCAACTAACTTAATTATTTGTACTTATGACTTCTATAGTATGTCTAACTTGAAAGAAAAATGATGTCTTATTAACTGAATGAATTGTCTTAACCACCTTCGGGTCCAAGTGCGAGATTACATTAAAATATTTACCTTAATAAATCTAAATACAAAACGTCATTTCAGGGATGCGAATATAGTATTATAAGCGAGTATTATTATCACGTTATCAACGCCCGATTCGATTATTTTCATTGAATCGATTATTTTAACATGCAAGAAAGACTGAGCGCGCATTTTGTATTTTAGTACCAAGTTTACAAGACACGTTACATTGAAAAAAAACCGACCTTTTGACGACCTCCTTGGTTGAATAGCGTGTACGCCGGTTTTCATGGGTACGCCACTCCGAGGTCCCGGGTTCGATTCCCGGCCGAGTCGATGTAGAAAAAGTTCATTAGTTTTCTATGTTGTCTTGGGTCTGGTTGTTTGTGGTGCCGTCGTTACTTCTGATTTCCATAACACAGGTGCTTTAGTTACTTACATTGGGATCAGAGTAATGTATGTGATGTTGTCCAAAATTTATTTATTATTATTTATTAAAATATCCATCTCACAAAAAATGTATAGTAATCAACTCAAAAGAATATAATACATTTATATAGAAATAAACTGCAACGCGAAATAAACAGGTGTGAAATGAAATATTTCGCCATAACATTCCATTTCTCGAGTTCCACTGTGCATTAATGTATTTTTATTTTTGCCTCGTTTGCGTGCTTTAAACGTTCTTAACTGCCGTGAAACACATTGTTCGTAGACATTTCTCACGAAAACTAACAGGAACGCAAGGGAGATATTATGCGAACAGTTTTAATGGTAACGTGACGCGTTATAACTATTCTGAGATGGAACGATGTTTGTCACGATATCACCGTTTTTGTACTAAATAGAAGAATTTATGTTTATTCCACACGACTTGTTTGGTTTTGAATGTTTAGTGTTCGGTTTTGCTTACAATTGCTATACGTCAAACTTAAATCAAGGTTTTTAAGTGCTTTATTAAAGTTATATCTCGTTCGGATTAAATCCCGGCTGCTGAATTTCACCTTCGGACATCTCGTCAAAATTCCAAATATCAACCGCACCCCGATGTCCGAAAATCCTCAACAGCGCGATTTTTAAGACATTTTCTGTCTCGCACAACCACTCTGTGGAACCAGCTTTCGCTGGCGGTTTTTCCGAACCGATACGACTTGGGAACCTTCAAGAAAAGAGCGTACTCCTTCCTGAAAGGCCGGCAACGCACCTGCAAGCCCCCCGGTGTTGCAGATGTCCATGGGCGGTGAGCTCGCTTTCCATCAGGTGAGCCTCCTGCTCGTTTGCCACCTCTAACATAAAAAAAAAATAAAAAATAATATGTTGGTAAGGGACGAAGACCTTGTCTTGAAGACCTTATCCCATCACGCTGTTCCTGTGCAAGATGGTGGGAACGCATGAGTCTTCTTCGTCTTGCTTCTCAAATTATGAAGATAATAACACTGTAGGCTTGCCTAGATATGAAACCGCTGCCTTCGTTTACCCTCCACTTGTTCTGTGTCCAGAGAGTTGTTTCTAGATAAATATACTAAAGCGATTCGTATAATCACATTCATAATATTTCTTTCTACAAACTATCCAGGAACTGAACATTTAAAAACGCAACAAACGATTCCATACTTAAACGCAAATCTTCAAAGAAATCGAGTCAACGAAACGTGATTGAAACCGCAATAAAAAAAATGTTATCAAACAGGAGCATTTCGAGTGGACATTTCTTTGTAAACAAGATTAAGCAATTCCAGCATCTATTTGCCAAGCAATCAAGTCCATAATTGCGTGCAAGTTTCCGAACCAGCAGCGCGCACGTTTGCAGTCCGTTTCTCAAAGTCCTGTTGCCAGATAACCCTTTTAGCTCCTTCCGAGCGTAAATGAGTCTTCTTAGGTGAAACCGGAGTAGCGACTTAGAATTTGCTTAAAATTAAAACCGCAGGAACTAAAATGTCTACTATATTGAAGTATTTTTGTATATTCATATAACGTTGTATGAAATATATTCAAAAGTTTACCAAATAAATCAGTGACACCAATCAAACCTTGGACATTTTTATCAGCATTTAAGAAATATTATACTAGTTTCGTGGCATTATGTTTTTATTTAATGTTGGTGAGACTGGCAAATGGTCAACCTGATAGTAAGTGGTCACCACAACTTAAAAACATCGACACTGTAAGAAATATACTAATTGATATAGGGAACTGAAATTTTATATCACTTGTACCTTAATTAAATTAGCTCATTGAAACCCGAAGACATCAATATAATAAACTATAAATATATGATAAATATCTATCTCAACCTATCTATTTTTAGAATACAAAATATAATTTAATATTAAGAAAACTGTACGCAATGGAATACATTAGTCATATCTAAATATATCTTTACAAATTTCATTCAATATACCCTAATTTTATTCTGAAAGATTTAAATGCATAAACACATCGAATAACTTAACCATATAAAGGAGTTCCTTTATCCGGGTATTTGCACTAAGTATGCTTAACCTAACGCAATACACGAACGCTTCATTTCATGCAAGAGATCCAAGGCTGGAGCGGCAGCGGAAACAAAATATCCCGAATCTTTAACAACAACAGTATATGAATCTATAAAAATAGAATATATTAAAAATAAGCGTCAATAGCTCAATGATATCTCGCTATCGAGTTGCAGTTTCCATCACACACATTCACTTTTGTCGTCTTAACACAAGATTTAATGTACTCATATCGATAGTAGATAGTTTTTTAATCACTCTTTAAACTCGAAGGCTTAAAAGATAAAAATATCTCGTACCATCTAGCTGAAACACACACAAACACACTAACACACACGTTAAAAAAATTACAATATATGTCACGGATAAAAATACGTAGTGATATTTATTTATATAACTAATATATAATGATAATTTTGTTAGTTATGAGCGTCAGTTACTACTGCGTTAAATTTGAATGATATTGTTATATAATAGAGTATTCTATTCCAGAAATAAATCATAATTATTTGGCAAAATCACCGTATGGCTCTGTACAATCATCGTAACACTACTAAATCAAATTCCCAACAAGGTAACTTGTGTACAACATCGATTACTTAGACAATTTACTCATAAATTACACCACAAACTACGGGGCGTGGTTCTGACGTGACGTCATGACCGCTCTGACGTCATATGATTATGCCCCAAATATCGGATCTTCGTTGCATTCAGGTCGTATAAGTTACTGGTTTTCTCATGAAATAACGTAATCGAGTTAAAATATTCGTGAACTGAATTATGAAATTCAAAGTAGGTCAATTTGAATTCCACCATTACTTTGAAATTCATTGATGAAAGTAAACAGAACTTTTTTTTTTAGGTAATTGATCGTTAAAAGTTTATATATAATTTCGTGTATTATACTTGTTCCAAGAAAATGTTTTCAAAACATATGTATTATGAACTTTTATAACCCCACAGGCTTAATATTTTCAACTTGGACTTATTGTAAAAATTGATTCAAATCATTGTCTTCAATAAAAAACTAATTGAATTTAATCAACTCCATCTTTATAAATGAAAGAGATACTTTTACCTCAATAGATATATTCTAGAATTTGAAAGACGTTGCTAATAAACAACTTGAACGAAATAATAAATCCGCTTGAAGTCTGTCATGTAGCACTAATTTAACATTAAATTAAAAGATTAGTACTAAACATAAAAGGATTAGACTGAGACAAAGGCAGGCAATGAGAAAGAAAATGTAGAAGGAGCGAACGGAATATACTAAATTGATGTTGAAGATCTAAAAGCTTCAACTGTTGAAAGACTTCGAATTAGAAAAAGTTTGGTCTTAAAATGGTTCTTTACTTCAACCCAATTATTTTGAACTACTTTTTGATAGATGTTATTGGTTAGGTTAACAATATTAAAGTACAATATTAAAAATGTACATTTACATGTCCATAAAAACAGTAACTTTCATAAAAAAACATCTAAATCGAATTCAATAATCGGTTTATTAGTTACAAACGTATCAAATAAATCCTCACGACAATAATATTAGATCTAAAAGGTAACCAATATAAAACTTCAAAGTTTTGTTCGATCTTAGGCTGATATGAAACAACGGCTACTGCGATGCTTCCGCATGGATTATTTGAAGATACAATACCGGAGGATTCCTTGACACGTGCCATTTTCACATATTTGTCTGTTCAAGCGGAAATGCCCAACGGCTCTCTCGCTAACGATAACGCTTCAATACATCACGGGATCTATATAATATGATACGAACTGACATCACAGTAATATTATTAAATATAATATTTATTAAGGATAACATCAATTGGACTATTTTAGTATCCAACAACTTGGAATGTGTTTTCAGGGCTTAGTAAGTGAATTTTAGGTGTAAGCGTTTCATCACGAACTGTATCTTCAAAACCTTAATAGCAAAGCAGATGGAATTATTAGAAAATATGTCTTCACTACTAAAGTGAAAATTATAAAAAGTAGACTCAAGACAAATGACCTTATTTTTTTATTAATAGCCTTATACTTTTTAATAGCTAAACCTGCGGCTTTACTCGCGCGAAATTTATAAAACACATATTATTTGAAATAGGACGAATATCAAAGAAAATATAGTTACTCTAAGGCATTACTTTCAGTGGATCAGTCATAATTCTATTATATTCATTGTCAGCCAAAATTTTGTAATGTGAAGTTTTGCCTTACACTAAAATATTATAACAAATGATCCCAAGAAACGATTGTGTTTCAAATACCTATAAATATAAAGCCGACAGTTTATTTTAGAACGAAAGTGCATTGAAGCGTGATCGTCGTGAGTTGTTAAGGAACTGGAAAATTCTTTATTTTCCTCTCGCTAGTTTGGTCGTCTGGAAAGGCTTAAGAAAATATTTACTGAGTGTTTCCGATCATCAGTATTCAAAAACAATTTCGATCTTGCCCTCGTGTTATTTTTATGAAAAACATAAAGCCAGATCCAGAAGATATTCACTGGTTGTAAGTAAAAATTTAATAAAATATATTAAAATGAGACTCCGAGAGATTGCATTTATTCGCAAAATGTTTGCAGTAATATTACTAGCAGTATTAAATTTGTTAGAAATTTCATTCTAGCGTGAGTAGTTACAACCTTTTCAAATGTGAATTTATCACTAAGTCACTCTGAAAAATATTTATAGATTTTTATTTAAAAACAAAAATGAAAATTACGATATTAACATGAAGCATATAATTAAATTGCTTATAATTGACCTCTAAAAGACAACTATCGATATAACTATATCTACTTTATAACATAAAGATAGATATCATTTTAACAAGATAATTATATTTTATTCAATTGGGCTTTTACAAGCACGGTTGAATCATCATTTTTTAATAAATTTAATAAAGTTACCGAAGCACCGGTTCGGAATGAAGATACGGTAAAAGACTCAGTAGTTGCTCTTTTCCAACATTTGAAATGCATCGATATGAATTCTACATATAATTTGGTTATTAAATAATAGTTTGTCTAGAGTGTATATGTTCTATAGAATCATATCAAGTGTATTTATTTACACTATTCCTTATGATTCAGTATATTTGTTAAAGAAAAACACAACTTAAATTTTTTGAAATTATTTTTCCAAACATTTTTTAATATTTCATAACTTAGCTCCAATACGAATATGAAAATTTTTAAAACGTGTTTTTGCCTCAGTGATTTTAATACGAAATAAACTTTCTACATTATCAATTTATTCGCCAGCTCTGCATACAAACTTCGCAGGGTCTCCTGAAACTTTTGCAAGTTTTTTCTTGATTCAGTCGTCTCTTTATAAACTTTTCTCTTCCTTTACTTCTCGAGCGAAAGGTAAAAAGGCAGCACGCTTGATTGGCCAGACCATTCCTTCAATAAATATTGAATTGGGTCTCGTTTAACTAATCCAATGCATTTGGTAATGCATATTCAAATCTTGTTTTAAATAACACAAATTGTCTCTTACAATTAAAGCGTGTTCGATGATTATAAATTTAATATTTAATGTGTATTAGTTTGGTTTGTTCACTTAATATAATTCTACTAATAACTAAAACTACATTTTTAATATTTCAATATTTAAAAAATATAATCAGTATTACCTAATTGTTATAACATTTTCGATTGTTAAGAAACCTCTTTGTTTGGAAACCTTGTTTTATTTATTATCGTTAGATAATAATTTTTTTTTTTTATTTACTTTTCATTTAACTATTATTTCTAAGATTTCTAAAAGAATGCTTTATATTTCATCACCAATGACAACATACTATACTTAAAGGCTGTAGTCGTCATCACCATCGTTTCAGCCAGGTTCAGCCCTGTAGCCCTGTACTTAAAGTAAAATTTTTTTATGATGTACCTAGGCGGACGAGCAAATAGGCCACCTAATGTTAAGTGGTTACCACCGCCCATAGGCAATGGCGCTATTAGAAATATTAACCATTCCTTACACCAATGTGCCCCCAACCATAGGAAGTAAGATATTATGTCCATTGTGCCTGTAATGCACTGACTCACTCACCCTTCAAACCGAAACACAACAATACTGAGTACTGCTGTTTAGCGATAGATCATCTGATGAGTGGGTGGTACCTACCCAGACTAGGGCTAGCACAAAACTCTACCATCAAAAAAAATGTATGGTGATATGCTCCCCGTTTTCCGGATTTACTTATTAACTTACTTCATTCCCTTATCCTCATCATTCTTCGATCAAATCTTCAATTCCACGAGAAGACGCATATCATATTTGCTCCTTCGATGCAACGTATGAAATATTTTCGAAGAGTGCTATCGAAAGTCGTATTCCGAGGGTTCAATACTTCCCGTGTTGTACCTGTGTCATAAATCCATCTAGTTTGGAGATGAACGATTTTAGATCTTATTGCTGAACTATTGTATTCTGCAGAAAGTTATTCAGTTCTATATAAGAACACAATTTGAACGTCGACTGAAACTCTATACAGTTTAATTTATTTGACAGACTATATTAGTCCTTATTCAAATAAGTATTTTAAGTAACGCATACTGTTTTATAAGCAAATACGACGGCGTGGGCGTGGACGTGGGTGTGCCTTAATTATAAGCAAATTACAGGCGAATAGATTTAGTGATGTGTACTTTATTCAGAAAGCCTTTTATAACTAATTTAGATTTTTTGTATTAGAATAAATATAAATTCACATGTTTAAACTGTACCAAGGTCTGACGCAAAATTAAGTCTTTTCCACTAATTAAACATATCAACTTAATAATAAAGAATAACAATTTAAGTTCCAGATGTATCATTGGCATATTGTAGTGTTAAAACGTTTACATTAACCCAGACGGGTTTGCACAAAGTCCAACCACCAAGACAAAACTTGCTCATCTTAGACAAACAAAAATCTTTACAAAATAATACGTTAAACACTTAAAAAAAAAAACGATGACAATACTATGCTTTATCTACGACTTCTTGTGAGAAATGTGTACTCTATTGATGGAATAAATATTAACATCCTACTTCTAATCGTAAGCAGAAAAAAAAACGGAACATATCAAAACTCTTTGGATTGAGTATAGAATTTGACTTTGTTGTGCTAAGGTAATTTATTTATATGTGTACAATGATATCATAAATATCATATGTTATAATTTTAAATTTACGTTTAAATTAGAACTGTGTCGCTGTCATTTTATTGTATTATTTTCACCTTAAAGGGTTATATAATGAACATATATTTAATAGACACATTACCTAAGATTATTTCATGTAGACTCTTTGAACAATAATCCGCAAGAGGCATTCTTTGAAAATAATAAATTATGCAAAACCTGGCATAATACGCGAAATGCTGTTCATAATTCAAATATTCCTTTCAGGGGCAGACTAACAATCGCATAATATCATTTTATAATATATAGCTCTGTGGACTTGAATTAAAACGTAGGTTCTTTTTAATGTTATGTTTGCCATGTCAAACATCTATTAGCGCGCTTTGGGGGTAATTCCGACTTATATGCCATGACCTTTAACGTCTTGACGCTCTCATGTGCCGTCGTGCTCCCTTTCCGCCGCCGATCTCTACTCCCTAGTGTGTGCGAACCGTGTTTCCTATTTTTACATAACATTAACAGCCTGTAAATTTCCCACTGCTGATTGAAGGCCTCCTCTCCCTCTGAGGAGAAAATTTTGGAGCATATTCCACAACGCTTCTCCAATGCGGGTTGGTGGAATACACAATACATGTGTCCGAATTTTGTTGAAATTATACACAGGCAGGTTTCCTCATGATGTTTTCCTTCACCGCCGAGCACGAGATGAATTATAAACACAAATTAAGCACATTCATTATGAAAATTCAGTGGTGCTTGCCTGGGATTGAACCCTAAATCATCGGTTAAGATGCTCGCGTTCTAACCACTGGGCCATCTCGGCTATGTGTTTCCTATACGAGTATATTTCTTTGCTTCTATTATATAAGCTTCTATATACAAAGCTGCCTCTAGTTCAGAAAGTAGATTCTACCGAAAACACCCGGCAAGGAACTCAGTAGTTTCCGAACATTTTAATTAAATGTGAAAAATGTACAAATCAATTTATATAACTAGGTATATCCTAACTAAAAATCAACAAATACTAATTCCATGCTTTTTTTTTTTCATTATTATAATCTTGTATTTAAGAATATAATTATCAATATTTTTTGTTATAAGATTTAAACATGAATAGCATTGTTTCTGGTCGTGGTTGCACAATTACTTGCGGAGTTTCATTGTTCGTAAAAGATATATTTAAGTCCCTATAAGTCCCCGAATAACCCGAACGTGGCAATTTATAAAGACCACATACAATCCTGTTACGGTCACGTGGGATCTATTCAGAATCGTTCAAAACGGGATTTTCTTTCATTATAAAGTAAATAACGCCGCCATGACGCCCTCGGCCAAAAGGAGCAGTGAAATATGCCAGATATATTAAGCTCGCTCGTAATTTATAAGCGGAAGCGACAATATTTCATATTTTTCCTTTTATTTTCAATACCGGTGAATAATGAAATGAATAGAATGAAATTTTATCAATGAATTATTCTGGTGTTCGCTAATTGGTTGGAATTCTATGATAAATATAATTAATTCTTTTATTAATATTTATTAATAAAAGAAATTTATTAATAATTTTCCACCAACCCGCATTGGAGCAGCGTGGTGGAATATGCTCCATACCTTCTCCTCAACGGGAGAGGAGGCCTTAGCCCAGCAGTGGGAAATTTACAGGCTGATTATAATTCTTTTATTATTCTACAGACAGTCAATAGCAACTAAAATTAAACGAAACTAAAAAGGAGGGTGACGAATAAAATAAGGGTTTTGTTAAATATTTTGTCTTTGCTTTCTTCGATCTGTAAATGATCTCAATGGAATTTAAAAAACAGTTTAAATCAAATAAATCACTATGAAATCAAAATGAAATGATGTGTCAAGTTAAATTCACTTGAAATCGCTGTCTATATATATAATTTAGACACAAAAAAATATATACCACAGATACACATAAAAACCCAAATAAAAACTAGCACTAGAACATATACATTTTTTAAATATATGATATTCTAAATAACTGATGGAATTACCCGTCATTTTACACACACAAGCACATAGAAACACACACATATTAATAAAACATTTCGTGCATATTAACAACTTCAAAATATGAAATGAAAAATTAAGCAACGACGTTAAAATATATAAGCTCATGTTTTGTTCCACTTTCAACGAAAATTGCCGCAAGAAAATTATTTATTGGCGAAATTTGTTTACTACAAAAATTTCCGTTCGCCGCCGCGTCGAGGGATGATAACCGAAGCTCGTTATGACCTGCATTTTAATTCTTATACCGAATATACTTCACGGGTACTATTTAAAATATTTATTTGAAAAGGATTTCTGGATTGCAATTAATTTACAAGTAATAGCAATTGGATTCGAGAATTTATGAGAATATTGATTAAATACTGGTTTTAATGTAAAAAGGTAGGTATTTTTACTTAATATTTAACTATAAGATAAAAAACATATCTGTATAGTTATGAAATGTCGGTATATCAATATAAATATTTGTAATATTCAAACCCCGTGTTGATTTTTTGATGATTCCTGTTTTTACTGGTAGTTTTCTCTCTCGTTATTTTTAACTTTGCCGATTCATAAATTCAAATGATATGTAAAAATACATATTATAATAATATCATAAATAAGGCATATTATTCAGCACAAGATTATATAGATGATAAAAAATCGTAGAGGTAACTTGTTGATTTTCAGGCAGGATATATATAGGAACTATACTAGGTGAACCTGCGGCTTTACCCGCGCGAAATGTATAAAATACAAACTTCCAACCCCCGTTTTTCCCAATAAGGGACCTACCTGACAAATTTCAAGTTTGTAGGTGTTATACTTTCTGAGATTTCGTGATTCAGAAATCAGTTATATCAGTTTCTAAAATATAATTATCATTGTACGTGGAAAATGGTTAAAAAAAAAATATATATATATATCCCGCTGAGTTTCTTTCGCCGGTTCTTCTCAGGTCCGAGGTGCTAAATTCCGAACCGGTGGTAGATTTTTGACAATCAATAAGCAAGTGTAAACACTTCTATATTGAATAAAGATTTTTGACTTTGACTTTGACTTTGAGTTAGTGATAGTATTGTATTTAACTAACATCAATGTATTTCAATTGTTGGAAAAAATGTAACTACTGAGTTTCTTGCCGGTTCTTCTGTGTAGAATCTACGTTACGAATCGGCGGTAGCGGCGGTAGCTCTACTTTAAATATAGTTCTGTAATCAACTGATTGGATTTCAATTTTCGGATGTATAACCTCTTTAGTTAAGTTAAATGACGATATTTTATTTCATGAATAACATAGGGCTAAATTTAAAAAACAACAATTCCTTACATCCCCAATGCGCCACCACTTAGGAGATAAGCGTTCTGTCCTTTGTACACAAACTGTTGTGGTTGCAAGTCCTACCACCAAGTAATATATCATGAAAAAAGTTTGACTTATTCAAAAAAATATATATCACGTAACTATAATAAAAATATGTTATACTATACAACAATATATTCAAAATGTAAATAATAACCAAATAAACTTTTAAAAGCACGTTCGAATCGTAATTATACATGATTGTATTTACAATAAAATTATATATACCAAATGTGTATCAATTCGCCAATCCGCGTTGTAGAATTGTAACTATTCCCTAATACTAACTAATACCAGATCTGTCTGTTAACAATCATCGGGAATATTGAAAAAAAAAAACCATAGACTCATTAATCATAATGCAACGGTTCTAGTATTCTTTAAAAAAACATTACCATTTTTATACTTTAAACAGTGTTATTAAAACTTCGAAGCAAACTCTCAACAGACTACGTTTCTAGCCTTAAAATAGCGAACAAAAACAACTAATGAAAGTTCGTAGTTTATCTTTACCAACGTTCATATTAATTTGAAACGTCCGTTATATCCCTCAAAACTTATTGATGGCTTTGCAGCCACGATAAATTAGACCGTGTCACGATGGGATAAAGTCGAAAATTAATCGCGTTGTATCGCCTCGGGGTGTTCATTTATTCGGTTGCACGTCAGATGGCGCTATTAATGAGCACTGCATCCTGACGTCATGAGCGTCATTATTGGCAGCCATTGTTGTGTCGTTAGAACAAAAAGAACGGAAATGGAACACGAATATTTGATTAATATCTTAATATTATTCATATTGTTCAATTTTGTGAATTAAAGTGAACTAGTAGTTCAACTGCTATTTAACTACAAAAAAACTTTTTTTTTGTTACTGGCAACATCCCGAATTTTACGAGTGAAGTTTCGCTGATGGCGGGTTTTAGCTACCTTCACACGATGGGGCATAGGCTGCAGCGAGAATGTACCTTATCTGAGGGATTGCGTAATAATAATGACCTTAATCGATAGGTCTCCGTTGGTACCGTTAGGGTCAATTTTTTGTATTTCTTCCTTTTTTAAAATATTTTATTCATTAAAAAAATGCATTTCATTTGTCATATTATCAATGCATTTGCATTTCTATTTCACCCCCTGTTCTGTGATCGTTACGAGTACCAACTTTGTACTTTACTACGTTTACAATAAATCTAGTCGGGCAACTTGTATGATATATTAGACAAAGCAGTTTGTTACACTAACTCTAAATTTAACAAATAGGTCATAAAAATGATAAATACCTACTGGAAAGCTCGTAGAAAATTTTGTTTCGTTTCCATATGAGAATGATAAAAGATTTGCTCTTTTGTTTTTCCAGATTCACAACAAAACTAATGATCTGCTTGACATCGTTTTTTTTTCTTTATGATATAGGAAGGTGGACGAGCAAATGAGCCATGTGATGGTTAGTGGTCACCACCACTCATAGACAATGGTGCTGTGAGAAATATTAAGCATTCCTTACATCTCCAATGCACCACCATCTTAGGAATTAAGATGTCCTTTGTTCCTTTAAGACAGGCTGAATCACCCTTCAAACCGGAACACAACAACACTGAGAACTGCTGTTTGGCGGTATATCTGATAAGTCAGGGGTTCCTACCAAGACGAATTGCATAACGCCTAAACCCAAATTAATATTGTATAATGTACTGATATATAGTACTGTATGTTTATATTATATATTTCATAAAATCGACGGTAGGATTTTGTACTGTCTCTCATGGATAGAACCACCAGCTAACTAGTAAACAGCATTTTTTTTTCTTTAGTAACTTCTAGAGAAAACTATATTTCAATTTACTACACTTCAATAATTTCCTTAACAGCTTAGTTGTGCCAAGTTTAAAATTGAGAAATGTATTATGTCACGGTATGACGTCATGAAGGAGATTGATTGATACGGTTGAAATAAATATATATCGGTTTTTAACCATATGTGTGTGTGTACAATGACAAAGTATTAAATATAACATACTTAAAAAACTGATATCGTTTTGATTTAATTCGAATTAGCAATTAGTATATATGTACATAACATAAACTTAATCAGCCTGTAAATTTCCCACTGCTGGGCTAAGGCCTCCTCTCCCGTTGAGGAGAAGGTATGGAGCATTTTCCACCACGCTGCTCCAATGCGGGTTGGTGGAATACACATGTGGCAGAATTTCGTTGAAATTAGAAACATGCAGGTTTCCTCACGATGTTTTCCTTCACCGCCGAGCACGAGATGAATTATAAACACAAATTAAGCACATGAAAATTCAGTGGTGCCTGCCTGGGTTTGAACCCGAAATCATCGATTAAGATGCACGCGTTCTAACCACTGGGCCATCTCGGCTCAGTATATATGTATGTTTGTGTAATATAAGAAATAAGATTTTTGCTGATATAAACTCCAAACCTGCCTGACAAGTTTTTCAGCCGTGGAAGATTTGTAGGCCAAAGTTAACAAAGTCAAAGTCGAAATAATAATATTTTTACACTCAACAATAACAATACAAACTTATCAATACCGTACCGTAAATGCCGACTATTGGTACATATATTTTTTTTTCATCCATGCGACAGCGCCTGAAATATTTTACGCCTGAATTTCGACGATGGAAAAACAGCTCTCGACTATCCCCTGAGAACTTGGAATGAAAATGCTTACACAGAATACATAACGTCATGATCAAAAAAATATTTTAAATCCAGTCGACAATGACGTGCGATGTTTAAATAAATGTATATTTCAAATTATTTCGCAAACGGACAATGCTTGACGTATTTTGCGCGGAGCTCGTGTAGAGGTTTAAATATAAATTGAAGGTAATGTGAATAGTTAATGGAATGGACGGTTTAAATTAATTATGTTTCGCCTCAAAACATTGCAACATTCACTACTTAACAATATGCAAATAGAATTAACAAAACAATCATTCTATGCTTGTCTGTTAATACTATAACGTAGGGCGCGTCTTTGAAACGAATATTGATAGAATTGGTGAAGACAAAATAACTATTACAAATGTTAGTAATTTTAATTGAATGTAAAACCGGTGTACACACAACTGTTGTGTGTACACCGGTTTTCATGGGTACGCCCATTCGAGGTCCCGGATTCGATTCCCGGCCGAGTCTATATAGAAAAAGTTCATTAGTTTTCTATGTTGTCTTGGGTCTGGGTGTATGTTGTACCGTCGTTACTTCTGATTTTCCATAACACAAGTGCTTTGCTAACATTGGGATCAGAGTAATGTATGTGATGTTGTACAATATTTATTTATTAAAAAAAAAAAGAAGGTATACTTTATTCAAGCCGAATGTAAAGCTACCGCCGGTTCGGACTGCGTGCAGACTGAAACCAGCAAGGAACTCGGTAGTTACTCATTAACATTGACAAAGGTGTGTTGATTAAATGATTGTTCCTCTATGAAAATCAAGAAATGCTAGATCTTATATGACGTTCCTTGTATTTTCATTAGCATTCTTACATGCAGTGTGTAACCTAGAATTTTAATTTTATAAAAAAACATAATCGCATTCTATATGTATGTTCAATATTCTAACAAAGCTTCTCTTCTGCTATATCTATATTTTTCTATATTTATTTTTCATCTATATTTATCAATTACAAATAAAATATTATATAATAAACAACAAAAATATATCTACTTAGTTCTTTCTCCTAAACCTATCTCCTCAAGTCCTTATGTACCTCATTTTTACATGCAATTGTTAAATTTAATTTATTACTAATATTAAAATAGGGTAAGAGTTTTTTTTGTTATAGTCTACGTATTATCTAAAAAGCGTAAAAAAAAAAATCAAAATATTCTTTATTCAAATGGGCTCATAGAAACACTTTTGAATCGTCATGTTTTAAATCGAATATAAAGGTACCACGGGTTCGAAAAGTATATTCAAATAAGATCCGGCAAGAAACTCAGTAGTTACTCTTTTCCACCATTTTCATTACAGAGTATGTCAATAAACACCCGAAAAGATTTTGGGTATCGTTATAATCCGTACACTAAATTAATTAATTAATAATAATCATTTATTTAAGGTGAACCGTTTTTTTTTTTCTGATCCGGCATAAAACTTAGCAGTTACTCTGTTTATTTACATAGTATATAAATACAATAAAGCACGACTAAATCTTTTGATGATTACCAACTTATATGTTTTCATAAAGTAAGTTCTTCTAAAGTAACTGAAGAAACAAATAAACTGATAAAACATAACGATACGAACGTAACTTTTGCTTT
Organism: Vanessa tameamea; assembly: GCF_037043105.1. Taxonomy (NCBI): domain Eukaryota; kingdom Metazoa; phylum Arthropoda; class Insecta; order Lepidoptera; family Nymphalidae; genus Vanessa; species Vanessa tameamea. Next base: position 12,759,994 of record NC_087316.1, on the reverse strand, counting down.
AAATTGTAACAAGTTACGAGATCTGCCAGTAAAGTCGGTGCTCGTATATTTTTCAATCTTGTTCCGTTTAAAACAAGGTTTGTAATGAAGTATTCAATCTGAATTATTTGTTTGTATTATCTTAAGATATTATTATTAAATCATAATACTTGAACTTAACTTGGTGGGAAGTTATCTTCAACTTATGACATATTCTACATACATATTAATACTATTTATACTGATGTTGCCCAGGCAAGCACCACTGAATTTTCATGTGCTTAATTTGTGTTTACAATTCATCTCGTACTTGGCGATAAAGGAACACTCACAGAAGCGCGAGGAAACCTGCATGTGTCTAATTTCTAATTGGTAATGGAATTTTGACACATTACCTACCCGTATTGGAGCAGCGCGGTGGAATGAGCTCCAGACCTTCTCCGAACGGTAGAGGAAGCCTAAGCTCAGCATTTAAAGGCCGTAACTTTACTTTACTTACTATACTGATGGTGAAATTTGAGTGATCCAGTTTACTCACGGACACAACATTTTAGATCCATTTGGGGCAGCATTTCCAATTTTTTTGTGCTCATGAGTTATAGTGACCACTAACCTTACGTTCGTATAAAAAGTTATTTTAATTGTATGCGTGGAGTACAATAATTAAGACCTTCTTTAAGGAGTAATTAATATTTCTGCATGCTATGTAAATTCGACAAAATATAATAAATAATATATATAAGTACGTTATATATACATAAATAGTATAAGAATATATTTCAAATTGAATAAGGCTAAATCAATGAATTTTGTTGCAGGCAACTGCTAGCGCCGAATCTGAAGCAAACGCAATACCTCGCAAATGGTGCCGAGAGCGAAGTGAGAACGGTAAGTTATGATTTATAGAAACTTTCGAATCATTCAAAACATAAAACCTCTTTTGCATTTAATGGTAATTCGAATAACAATCAAATAAATGTTTTAAAAGCGATTTTATAGACCATATACGATCCAATATATAAGGAATTGTCTTTATTAAATCACTTTTTAGTCGAGATTCTAGTTCAGATAAAATACGATCTTGGATGCATATATTACTTATCGGAGGATTTTTTAAAGATAGAGATCCAGTGCAAAAGCGAATGCTAGCTGATTGCTATGATATAGAAAGCAAATGATTTAAAAATCGATTATGTACATTGCGATGAAATACTTTCTACCTTTATTTTTTTCCAGTGCTTTTGATGATGTCAATTAAAAACGTAGCATTTTACTTTGTTTTGGTAAACATCGTGCTTTGTTGATACAAAGCGAAATTTTGGATTTCTCATTAGCGTTTGACTTCTACCATCAAGTCCACTAGTAAAAATTGCACAGACATCAGATTTATTTTCATAATCTCGGCCGTTTCGTTCTACGCTACTTAATCCGCAAATACGTTCTAATTATACCCTTTCACAAACAAGTCAAACAAGTTAAAGCGAATGCAGGAAATATGACATCGCTCAATTTTATTTAAATCATGTTCTTAAGTACACTAGAGAATCATTTTGAAACTTTTAATCGTTGGCAGAAAGCGGGAGAGAAGATTAAGTGGTACGAAACGGTTCTCGTAAACTGCAGAGATACGAGAAAACGTCACTACTAAAATGAAACCGGTTCGCAGTTTGTTTTGCTTCATACGGGAAGTTTGGATTCTGTAGCAATTTAGACAAATTGAGCTTCAATTTGGTTAAGTGATTTCTGAAACTACGTACGTTTTATTGTATTGAAAATTTCAACATTCACATGTATTCTGTTGGAGTTTAAATTTCATGTGTGTGGCCACAGTTTCTTGTTTCTGCGATGCTTTATGCTTTATTAGTTGAACTCTTTTCGATTTGGACTTCAAAATTGGGAACACAAGAATTATTGCAAAACATATTTTTATCTATAGTCTTTTGACAGTCAATAAATAACAAATTAACTGTAAGAATATATTAAATTATTGCTATACTGAAAATCTGAGATATTTAGTAGAATAAGCAATCAATAAATTTCTTCTTCTTGTAGAAAATCTTAATTGAACTTTGCATATTCGAGCCCAAGCAAACGCCATTTGTGTTTATAATTGCAAACCAAAATAATCTATGAACTGACATCAGTATAATTATAGCGTTGATGACGTAATTCTCGTAAATAATTTAAAAACAAAAACGTATGATATCAATAAATTAAACGCAAATTGCCTTAAGACTTTCAGTAGTTTCAAAGAAATTAAAACTTGTCTGGTATTACGCATAAGAAATACGAGTATAAGCATGGGGCGAAAGGGGGCGAGGGAGCGCTTTGATCAACAGTTATATGATCGTAAAAGTATATTACTCTTTTTCTTTCTGCATCCAGTTACTGAATTAATCTTTCGATCTACATATGTTTATTATAAACAATTATTTATGCCATACGTGTGTTTCCGCTTGTGTTTATTTAGTCAGGATTATTTATTATTTCTTGGTGGTAGGGCTTAGTGCAAACTTGCCTAGTTAGGTACAACCCACTCATCAGGTATACTTAGTGTTTTGGTGTTCCGGCTTAAAGATCGAATAAGCCAGTGTAACTTAAGACACGAGGCATATTATATCTTGGTTCCCAAGGTTGGTAACAATAGATATTTTTTCTTATAGTGCCAATGTGTTTGGGAGGTGGTGATTATTTATCATCAGGTGGCCCATTTTCCCGTCCGCCTAACAAATCACTTTTCAAGTCAAGAGTTTTAAAGAACTGTATTATTATCGAGCCAGTGTAATTATAGGCACATGATGCCAAATTACTTGATACCCTGGGTATGTTGCTGGCTATATATATTTATGGTGTTAGAAATGGTGAATGTTTCTTAGAACGATAGGGACTACTTACCATCAGATGGTTCATTTGCCAATCCTAACCATGTAACATAAGCATGTGAAAATAAGTTTTGACATATTTCTTCAATTGATTAAAGTACCGACTACTTTAATCCTGAGTAGAATTCTGACGGTAACATAAATATCTCTGAACCCCTGAGACAGCTTCCTAATGGGGTTGTTGAATGTGGCGCTATTATTTATTTTATTTGTAAAGATATATCCTAACATATATTAGAAATACTACACTTGTCTGATGACAACGAATATTCAACAAAACAAGATTTTTATCTTCAAAGGAAAAGCATAAATATGTAGGCCCTTTTTAATGTTTCAAAGCAATATGGATATCCTTACTTGCGTACCTAGAAATATATTTTAAAATACCAGCGTATCGCAAGAATCTTTCACTTCAACAATTCACGTACATACGTAACTAAATAAAACTTTGTACGGCGAAAGGTTGGCGTTCTTGGATTGCTTCAATATTGGAGATTTGACAAATGAAACCATCTTTACGTCAAAACTCTTGTAATGCGGAAAGGATCGCTTGAAACGCGTTGATGATATCTTCTTTCGTGAAAGATATGAATCAATCGTTCTTTGTATTGATTTTATCATGAAATTGTCTTTATAATAAAAATGCAGGTGCATTTTTAAAATAAATTCGACTTTTTTTGGCATTTTTTTTTAACCGATGCACTACAGCCTTGGGAACTGAAATGCTACATCCATTGTGCTTGTAGTTACACTGGCTCACTCACCCATCAAACCGGAACACAACAATACTAAGTATTGCTGTTTGGTGGTAAAATATATATTATATTTAGGAGGTACCAACCCAGACGGACTTACACAAAGCGCTACCGCCGAGTAAATCTATCTACATTACTTTTTTATTTATTTATAAATAAAATGAATAAAAAATCTATATTACTATATCATAAATTTTAAACCTCGTATTAAATGTAAAAGTACATAACTTTTAAAAGACCCACTGCAAGGCGTCACCATTCTTAAGGGGGGGGGGGGGGTTATTCCACCGAGCTGATCCAATTCACTTATAGCAGATTTTTAACCAAAACATAGTTACTTCACAATGTTTTCCATCAACGCTGAGTACTAAATGAATTAAACAATTTTCAGTTTTCAACTTCTGTATGATCGCTTTAAAATATTTTCGAAAATTCGAAACCAAAGGTCATGACATTGTCATTGATTTGTCTATACAACACTGCCTTATGACCAACCTAATCTAAACCTAATTAATCACTACATGATATAAAATAAAGTCTCTTGCGAAAACTACCGACCTAATTTTCATATGGTTTTCACCAATGGATGAAATGATTCATGAGGATTTTTAGTTGTAAGTAAGGTTTTGGGTGAATTTGCCTGAAATATGACGACAATTGTTAAAAAGTTGGTACAAATAATTCCGGCTTAATTCGTGTAGCGTAACCAACCAATATGTATTACGATAAAGTGAGACCCAGTACGATAAGCTAGTATTGCTCACAGTAAAAAGAACTCCATATTTAACGAGATGCTGTCACCAATCACTAATCATCGTTGACTATGTCATATGTAGAAAAGATAATATTCAAATTTATTAACTACAAACGCACATCGATAACATAAATTGTGTTTCATGTAAAATAACGTTCATCAGTTGACTTTAGAACAATTTGTCGATAAGTTTAAAATATCGAATGGAAACTCTTTAAAATAAACTTAGCTATTTTCAAGTTTGAAACGACTTTGAGATATCTATCCAATGTTACTAAAGCAAATTTAATTATCTTTACGTCTTAAAAGTTATATATTTGATAAAACCTGTCTGATCGAATTATTTTCATTTTTGGTAAGTTATCGGAAAACAATTAAGTTTACTCCATCGCTTAATCTTGGTTGCCGAGGTTCGGGAAATTCTTAAAACTCAATCAAAATACGTCTCAGTTACTGACAGTTCGAAAGATTGATAAGTTTGGCGACATATTCCAATCTTTACTTCAAATTGGTTAACTATGTAAGAACAATTGATCTATTACAAATAACATTTCTCTTTCAATATTAGACTTTTCTGTAACTGGGAGTTAGACGACCATCGGATGGTAAATGGTCACCTTCACTAGTGACACTAATAAAATAAAAAAATTAAATATCCACTTTCATATAATATGGTAATTCAAAGGGGAAAGCTGATGGTATGTGGTCGTCTTACTACTGGTAGATATTGTAAGAAATAAAAATAATTTCTTAATCTGTACACCATTCTACGCGGAACCTATGAAACCTACGTCTTGTCTTGGATGGCAAGTTATTCACCTGATGGTAAGTGGTCACCACCGCCGCAAGACACTGGACGCTGAGAGACGCTGTAATTACACGGGCACTCAACAGTACTATGTATTGATTTTTGTATATTGGCCTTCGTCCTTTCTTGGGGTTCAAGCTTGCTTCGTAGTAAATCACATCAAATTCGGTTCAGTTTGACCATAAAAGCGTAACAAACAGATAGACAGAGTTACTTTCGCATTAATAATAATAGTTTAGATTACATTGATAAAGGAACACTTCTCGTGTTTACTTCTCGTGTATCCTCCTCTTCTATCGTCGTAAAGATATGAAGTACTTGAAACATCAATAAAATTCAAAATATTTAAAAAAAAGTATTCAAGGAACCTCTTGTCTTACAAAACAATACTGATGATCTTATTTCCATTTAACATATTATTGTATAATTAGTCTACTAGCCCATGTAAACACAATCAACCATGCAACAGCAATTTATGAATTAAAAAAAAATAAATCACTTTTACAAATAAGATTTTTAAATAAAACCACAGATCATACTCAACTAGATAAATTTAAATTAAAACAATATGCGCCGCTGTTACAACACGCACCTAACTCCCACTTGACATAAAACAATCTCTAGTAACAATTCGTCCGTCCATGAGTGGTCCTCGACTATGAAAAACAGTCACTGTTTGCCACTTGGTGCGAAAAATATAATTATTACCCACTCCGAGGGTAGTTTGTTAGATTTTGAGTAGGAAAATGTATTTTTTTGCAACGACTCGTACTGAAATTAAAGGATTATTATTCGTATTAGAAAAAGCGAATTTCGTGAGTTATGTATACGTTTTATAAATTCTTTATTTATAAACGTTTTAACGTCTGTCATATTTGTTATTCTCTCATCTATAATATTTATTTAATATTTAAATTAAAAAAATAGTTTTGATAAAGAACCTCTCAAAAAAAATCAAAGTATTTACCACTGCCCCGTTCAAAGCCGACTTCGCACGAGTAGAACAAGAGTATAAATTAAACTTTTATATCAAAGGTCAAACATAGAAAAAACAATTATTGTTATTTTTAGGACCAGGCATTTTGATGACCAAAATCTCGGCAAAGTTGAATCACAATTGGACGTATAGTTTCGAAACGCAGAACAAACATCCACTATATTTTATTTACTAAAATTTAAATTAATAGTATTTTAAAATATGCAGCGGTCATGACAAAGCCTACGCATGATGTGAGTCGGTGAGATCTGTTCTACATCATAAATTCGATAAATATCTCGGCTCCGATACGCAATCGACACAGGCATGAAGCCTGGGGAAAGTTTAATTAAACCCAACCAGCCCAGCATAAAGTCGATGCGATCGTAATTATATATATTTCGTTTTAACCACGGTTCGTTTGTTAAAAATAAAAAGCCCTCAAGTTCATCGAACCGTCGATCGTCTGTTATGTTTACACAAATATTTAATTAATTACAGTACTAGGGTCATTTAATGATATTTTATTACAGATTTTATTCTTATACAGTATTTATTTGGTCGTTTCGTACAACTCTGTGTACCGATATTTTATGAAATCATTTTTAACAATGCCTATTATTACAACGTGTACATCAAAAACTACGATTTCCACATCGACATTTCATACTGCTCTTATAACGCAGAACCATTGTGCTTTCAATTCATAAAGATTCAAAGGGAATTATAGAATGAAAATGTATTTAAAAAGTCTATAATTTCGCAAGAATCAGCCGTTACGGTTATTCAGTGACATAGATCAAATAATTCAATTTTTATAAACATGTACATTTTCAAATACGATGAAATTAGGTCTACAGTTTGTATGATAGATGATTAGATTTAATTTTAGGAAAATTAAAGCTAAACTCAGTATGAGCCCGATAGCCTTATATTATAACTGATTTGACATACGAAGAAAAAAGACAATGTTATTTATTTGATCGATGTTTCATAAAGATTTTATTTTTATCATCGATAATTTCAAGATAAAATTAATTTCAATTAATTAATTTATCTGATAATCAATAGTAAATTTCGCATTTCAAATATTAATATGGAATAGTCAGTTTTGTTTTAGACAAAAGCAAATCGGAGCTTTGATGGAAGAACGCAAGTCCATTGAGCAGTATCCTTCAATGAAACTTGGGAATTTGATCGGTTACTCTCCGGTAACGCTTTAGGATTTCACTGAATCAAATACTGAATTGCACATGGAGAGAAATTCTGAACTTAAATTTATTTTATTTTGCTATTTTATTATTTATATTGTCGTTATTATAATAGAATAAATCGGTAAATATTAGTAGAATTGTACAAAGAACTCGTGAATTATTCATCCGATTCAAAAATATTTCCAACAAAAATTCATTTTCAACAGAGGTGGCGAGATTATATTCTCGAAATTCTGGTTTGATATTATTATTCTGTGAGGTGACCATTTATTTGATGATACATTTCTTGACGTTAAGATAATAAGATTTGATACTTCTTTCAAAATTAGTACTATCGTGATAGTATTTTAGGAATCATTATATCGTCGTAGTCGTATAGTCATCGTAGTTTTAATTGGATATTTCCAATTTATCTAAATATCATTATACAATTTGTTTAATTTATGATACAACGGAATTAATCACATAAAATGATGATTTTGATAAAAAAAGTAAAGGTTTTTATTAAATTGTATCAAGTTACAAAAGGAAACAAAAACCATCAGTTGGTGATTAAAAGCAGTACCAGTTCCGATAAATTTTGCAGAATAAAAAATTAATGATTTTAATGATATTCCTTTTTTTTTAATTTAATAATTAGATTTGTACACAAATATTCTACGTCATATAATAGTAGCAAATCATTCGATTACAGTAGATCACAAAAGTACTGAAACAGCACAGAATTCCGTGAACAACATCGGAAAAAACAAGCACTAGACGTACAGTGAACTATCGTCAATTTCCGTATGAATTTCCCGACAAGGGATTAACAGCAGGCGGGGCGTGAGGAATGGACGAATTCTGTAGCTATGCAAACACTGTGATAAGTTTGGCCCTCGTCGTAAAGATACCCAGAGCGTCTGCCGCTTAGCGAGGTCTTTCGCTTGGAATTTATGGGGGTATAAAAATTTTGGTTTCTGGGCTTTTAGACGTATCTAAAAATATATTCTTGTTTATTTACTTTTATAAAATGAAACAAACATTGTTTTGTAGTTGAAATTTGATGTTTACATTGGGAACCGAGATATTATTAATTGCCTAGTGGATGAAATTACACTAACTCACTCAGCCTTCAAATCGAAACACAACATACTAAATGTTTCTATTTGATAGAATACGTATTAAACAGGTGGATCCTACTCAAACTGGCTGGCACACCTTCCTTCTATCTACTACCAATTAATAGTACACACAAAGCAAAAATTTAAAAATTTTCAAAAACTCTATCGGTATCATAATGGTAGTAAACGCAACGCGAGACATATCGTAAACTTGGCAGCAACAAAAATAACTATGTTCCTCTAGCTCATCATTTTCTTTTTATATTCGATATAGAATATAAAGAAAAATATTTTTTACAATAATAATTTTAGCCCTGAGCTAGCAAAAGAACATATTTTTCTCTTTATTACAAGAAAGCAATTTTTTTATTTTTGTTTAGTTACAAAATGTCTTTAAAAATATTAAGTTTGAATCCACTGTTCAATTTGATTACTTCATAAATAGCGTTCTTTTAAATCTAAGAGGGAAATTCTCTAAATAAAATGTACTAAAAGAAAACTTAAAACTATTCAAAAGGTCATAACAGACTTAGCGTAGAACTTTAAAATTCTAAATTCTTAAGAATAGAAAATCCATAGAAGACGTTTACGTTGAAAAGAGTTAGTTGTCGAAACGCTAAACATCTTTTCATTGACGTACAGAAGACGAGATCGAAATAAATTGCTTCGAATCTCCTCCCAGGGCCGAAGGGGGATTTGGGGAGGGGGATTCAAATTGGATTGAAGGAAATTTAGATTAGATTGAATTTTCTTGCCACCTTGTTTAATTTAGTAAGGGTGGCGCACGATCGTGTATGGGCGAAACATCCGATGCGAAGATTTTCCTTTTTTTTTCCAAAAAGTAATAGTTCGCTTCGTTTGGAAATAATTGAAAATTTTTTAGGTAAATATCCGCTAGATGTTAGCTCCGAGCGTGACTGTAATTAAATTTCGGTTTCCCGTCTTTTTTTATGAATTTTTCAGATATAATTTCGAAATATATTCCGAAATTTTCATTAGTATAATTTTGAGATTTGCAAAATGATATTACTGCTTGGTATCCATTTTAATATTATGTACATTATTTATAACTTCAAAACATATTCGTCATAGTTTGCTTTTTATCGCTAGCACGCGCTCGAAGCTGCAAGCGATTACTAGTGTTGTCCACAAACAAATGACTAGTTTCGAAATTGAAAATGGAAAAATAATTAAAAACAGATAAAGTAAAACAGCATTCACTCAAAACGAGAAAACAAAAGATTATTTTGACATTTTCTTTTTCATTCGTATTTCGCAATTACACTGGCCGCTGTCATCTGAAGCGAAGATGAATCAAGGGGTCATAGTCTCATTTTTCACGCTCAGAACGCTGCGCGATGTTGAAAAATTGTTGAAAATTGTGAAAAATGATATTTAATTGTTCAACGTTTTTCAACCGTCATTATAACACGATTTTAATGCATAAAACATTTGTTTGTGATCGTTGCGCGTTGTAGACTGTTGCGCCATTCTTGTGAACCGTAATGGAAAACATGTTCTAATAAACTGCGTATGTAATATTAATGGATATAAATTGTCGTGGACAGCTAATGCACCTTTTTGTTTTACGTTTGATAAACGCGTTACGCGCTTGCCCCGAGCGAAGTGGGGATGTATGTGGGACTCCCCGTTGCCCAGGTCGACTAGTACACCGGAATACCCACTAAAAAACCAGCGACACCCTCAACGTCCCTTCGGTAGGCGTCACGCTACCGTGATCAGCATATGCACTTGTGTTATTATTTCTTAAAATATCTAAATATGAAAGAAGAATTATCAAATTAATTAGAATATAGATATATTGATGAAATTTAGTGTAATTTCGTATGAAGTTAGCTCGAACTGCAAGAAAGGTCATAGGGTACTTTTAATGCCTAAAATCTAACGACCGACTCCTACGCGACGCAACGCGAGCGCTTCGCCCGCAGACGACAACTAATTATATATAAAACATATATATTCATATTGGTTAGTTTAGGATATTATAATATGACAACATATAACTTTATAAATTAATCTTACAGGATATTTTTAGTATATCTATATCTATTTTCGGGAATGCTTAAGGCATGTATATATTCTATTCTATTAATTCTATGTAGCCTTCAATGAACGGAAGATGTTGATGGTTGATTTAAATAAATTGAACGAAGCCGCTTAGAAAAAAGCCTAGGCTGTTCGTTGAATGGTTAAGGAACCTTTCCTGCGATATATATATTGTTTATGTATTGGACAGCTAGTCCGCTGGAATGCTTATTAGACTGCAGACCAGTGAGATCAAACACGACGACAAGCAAGTAAAACAATTTTTGAGCGCTTATTAACGCAAGATTTTCTAAACATTATTGAAACTCGTGCTAGGGGTACAGCTAGGTCCCACCGCACTCACGCACACACGCACACATCAACAACAACAAATCGTACGCTGAAGTCACCTGTCGCACGAAGTCTTACGTTTACTCCTTTGACACTCAAAGTCTCAGTTAACGGTTACCAGGCTCCGAGACGCAAGATGCTTACACATCAAAAAGTGTAAAAATTGAAATGCTGTAAGCAGAAATCACGTGAGACTAGTCCTGCATCTGAAGTATTTCCTGTATTAGATTTGCCCTCCATTGGGGTTACAGTGTGTGAATGATGACTGCACTTGAGGTTACGTGCTTTTGAAGTACAATCCTTTGAAATAAGATAGTTTTGGAGAAATCAGAATGTTATACTGTATAAAATAATTTTAATCTACATTTTATGCCCTATAACGAACATTTTTTATCTGAATAAGGAATTATCATTTAATTACTTCGCTAAAAAAAAAAAAAACATGTATACATATGCACTTTTGAATCGTAATTTTACAAGATGAATTTTAAATTTGGAATGTAGATTCTTCCAAGATCAACCGAAGAAGAAGAGAGAAGAGTAGTTACGCTTTAACGCCGTTTTAAGTATACATCTGTAGGTTAATTAAATACAATGGAATAATGTCTAGTATATTTCGATTTCAATACAACAATATAGTCGCTATTTTTGCGCTTATCAAACTAGCAGTGTTTACGATCCTCCAACCGTCTCCAAACATCGTTACAAAACAAACGGAACACGATTACTGTTCCGCTGTCACGTTTTTAATTATGACCTGTTTGTTTCCAATCAAGCGAATGCTCGAATTAAAGGCATTGCAAAGATCGCACCAATCGTGTACCTTGTTATTAATAGACATTTTTAATTAAGCCCTATTTACATAAGAATTATTAATATTAGCTATTTAAGAATAAAAATTTAAAAAATTAACTATACAAATTTTGACCCACCGACCGACATGACGCGTCATGTGGTGGCAAGAATACTAACAGCATTTCCCCGTTGAATCGCACATGTGATCCTCAGTGCAAAAAATGAACCAGCCCGCCTGTAACCAGTGCGGCAATGAGGCGAGGTTTTATACGTTTAATGAAAGTTTTTGCACTACCTCTCTAAGTATTTCAACTGCAAATGAAATAAAGACATAATTTATATATTATTAAATAAATAATAAATCATATTCGTACATTATTTTTCCGACGCTAATTTTCACTTCTTTCACAGAGGTGAATGTGCTGATTGGACGCGATCTTCTTTTATTTAATTTATAAACAGACAACGGAAATAATTTAATCAGCCGTCGTGATTTATTGTCTCATGGAGAGGAAGATTTTTTTAATGACAAGGAGATATTACAGGGCTATGGACTTCGTTGAAATTCTATTATAAGATTCATTAATTTCTCTGAAGACTTTTATTTGTGAATTTTCAAACGGTATTAACATTTTAACTTTAATAATTATTTGGTTTTATAATCTTTTCTATTACATAAAACACAATTACATAAAAATAGTTTTAAATGAAAAAAAAACACTTTGTTTATTTAAAAAAATACGTTATTTTGCGAATACAATAAAACGACCTTTAGTGGCTTAGTATTTATCACGACTAGAATATTTCGTTAAATAAATAATATTATTATTTTAAGTCGCGTTCAACTGTTTTCTATGTATATAACATAAGTAATAGTAACTGAACTTGATAAGAAATATCTCAATATTTAAATTCAAACGTGACTAGTAAATTAATTTCTAGTTTAAATGCAACGGCAACGCAATGAAAAAATAACAATTAAACACTTTAATATTAACAATGAAATATACAAATTTAAATGTAAAAAAAATAGTCATTGGAATATTTGTTGATTAATGTTACAAAGGCAAATAATTGTAAACTTTTTACATTACGAAATCAAATTGAATATCAAAGCATTTGATCTACAAAAATAATTTTACTTGATTATTGATTTTTAATAATGTACTACCAATTCTAAAATGAATGATCCCAAACCTTAGAATAAACGACGACGTAGGGAAGCCCTACATTTTTGTATCAACCATGGTATATAAGATGTATTTGCGCCGTACATGTTCGCTTGTGCACTATAGTGAACCCTTCGCAGTTAGCTATTAAATTAGTCTCTAAAATAGTATATGGCTAAATTCGTTTAGTAAGACATAAATCATAAAGTGTTAGGTTGGGGTTACCAACTAATTACACTGGTAATTCTACCTACTGCGCCGAGATGGCCCGGTTAAAACGCGTGCATCTTAACAGACAAGTACCTCAGAATTTTCATGTCCTTAATTTGTAATAAATCATTATTAATTTCGAACTCGGCGGTAAAGGAAAACATCGTGAGAAAACCTGCATGTATCCAATTGCAATGAAATTATGCCACATGTGTATCTACCAACGCGCATTGGATCAGAGTGGTGGAGTAGGCTCCCAACACTCTCCTCAAAAAGGAAAGCCTTCACAGGGTGCTACTTACTCTACCTCTTAACCGGAACACAAAGATACAGATAATTTCAATTTTGCTGTACGTATTATCACTAGAGCCCATTACATGAGCCGGCGCAAAGTTAATTTAAATCCAATAAAATTAACTCATCGAAAAAGATTTACAATTGAATAGTAATTATATAAATGCAATTTATTTTTCAGGAAATTGAGCACTGCTATTACCACGGCACCGTTAAGGATTACCCAGGCGCATCTGCGGCCTTTCATACCTGCAACGGCGTGTCCGGTGTCATTCACATCGGCAACGAAACTTTCGTCATTCACCCCTTCTACGGCGGCGATCTATCGGTCAGTTTGCATGCTTTTAATTAATATTTAAATAAATAGTACCTGAAAAAATTTAAATAGATCACGTTATATGGATATCTTTTTTTACAATTTCTTGTTAGAATAGCATGAGTTCAACTGAATTCGTCTTCCAAAACCCAACATTAATTTGAGTATAAAATTTTATATCACGTTCAAAGTCTACCAGAAATATAATCAATAAAACAGTCAGGCCTGTTGTTCTACAAAGCCATACAAACAGCGAAACATTTAAAACATTTGACACAACCATTCTGATTAAACAATTTAAATATAATTCAATTAATGAAACGCATATTGAAACATTGACAAATTATTTCAAAGCTAAAATGATATGTCTAAATTAATTTGCAGCAACGAACTCCGTCGTTCCACCCGTAATTAAACTATTCCTAATTAATTATTGTTTTCGGTAAAACGAATACGTATATCGAATGTTAATTATGATTAAAATTTGTTATACTTTTGTTCTGAATTCGACGTGAACGTGAATATATATTTTTTTATATTTAATAACGTCATTATTTATTTGGAGGTTAAAACCCATGGCATATCATTTACCGTAACGGCAAAGGCGGCTCGTCTGTCGCTCTCAACTAATTTGTGTGCGTGTGGCGCACAAGTTTACTATACTTTGCTGCTTATTGTAATAATCATAAGAATATATTTATTCAATTCATATAGTATTAAGCGGCAGTAATAGGTAGGCGGATGGCAATTGGGCCACCAGATGTTAAGTGGTCACCACCGCCCATAGACATTGTTAGAAATATTCGCCAATGCGCCGCCAACCTTGGGAACTAATATGTTATGTTCCTTGTGCCTGTAATTTACTAACTCACTCACTACTCACCTACTAACTCTTCAAACTGGAGCACAATACGAACTATTGCTGCTTGGCGGCAGAATATCTGATGAGTGGATGGTACCTACCCAGACGAGTTTGCACAAAGCCCTACTACCAAGTAATTTGTAATTTAGTTGATTAGTAATGTAGTTTTAAATAAATAATAATAGCAAAGACAAATACATAAACAGTTAAATATAAAATAAAAATAAACAATCAAACATTAAATTGAAAAATCAAATCAAATCAAATAAATTTTATTCAAGTAAACTTCACAACGAAGCGTTTTTGAATCGTCAATATTAAAATACTACCACCGTTTCGGAAAGCAGCCTCCAGCGAGAAGAAACGGCAAGAAACTCGCATAGTTGCTCTTTTCAAATAAACAGATTTACAATGCTGTTTTTTTTACAATAATTAGTGTCCTGTGATGGAAACCGAGCCTAAATCCAGGCGTTTTTTTCTAAAAAATTCTAAAAAGTACTCTTTTAATGAACAATAAGACTTATTTATTAATTTAGTCTTAATAAACGTTTTAAATTTCGTAAATGGTAAATTGGTTAATCTTGTTGTAAAGTAACGTAAAGTAAAGTATCTAGTTGTCGGCCGCGGCTTCGAGATTTAAGGGTTGGTCGTCATGTATTAGACAAAAACTAGCTTATTTCCTTCCTGGGTTTCAAGAGATTTATACCAAATTTTATCAAATTATACTCAGTGGTTTGGTCGTTAAAGAGCAACAAACAGACAGTTACTTTCGTGTCTTAATTTATAATATTAGTCTAGATTTTAATGAATCTAGTCCAGAAATGATTTACTCAACATCTTTTCAGAGGACCTCGTACGAAGAGTTGATCTCAAACCTACAAGACGACTATACGTTTCCTCGCGATGTTTTCCTTTCCTACCCAACGCAAAATTAAATATAAACACAAATTGAGCATATGAAAACTCCTTGGTACTTATACGGACTCAAACTCACGATACACGGTTAATAGCCATATTGATTTTTAACTAGACTACGACATTAGCATAATAAATATAAAGGTATTCTACCGCAAGTACGACTTAGTATTATTTTATTCCGGTTTGACGGTTGAGTAGGTGTAACTACAGGCACATAGGGACTTAATTTGACGTACGCAATGTATTGAAAATGAATATCTCTCATAGTGCTAATGTCTAAACATTGTGCTTACCTCACCAGTTACCATCGGGTAGCACCTTTGCCGGTCTGTCCACTTGTTAAAAAAAAATAATCATCGTCGTAAATATAATAATATGTTGCAAGAATAAGACTAAAATTGAAGATTGTGTTGTTGGAAATAGCCAACGCTGGCTCATTCAAAATGTAAACTAAAATAAAAGACAAGTTACATTATTTTATGTACAGATATTTTTAACTTTACCTTTTCATAAATTCAAATCGTTTGTAAAAAATACATTGGTAAAGAAGGCATGTTATTCGATACAAAATTATATAGATGATAAAAAAGCGTGGCGTTAATGTTTGTTGATTTCCAGGCAGGATATATAACATACATATATATTTGTATTTAACTAACATGACTGTATTTTTAGATGTTGAAAAAGGGTAACTACTGAGTTTCTTGCCGGTTCTTCTCGATACAATATACATTCCGAACCGTTGGTAGCTTTACATAATATAGTTTGTTAAATGACGATTCAAAAGTGCTCATAAAGGCCTGCTTGAATATAGTATATTTTGATTTAGATTTTTGATTTTTATCATAAGAACAGAAGACACGTCTGCGGAGATTTGTTTAGATTAATAAAATAGCACATGATATGTGTGCACATAACTTTTTTCCCTCACTAGCAGTACAAAACAACTTGAAGGGACCTAGTGAAGGACCAACAGTTACAATTTACATGATTTCCGAACGATAGCAGTGTGGCGCTAAAGATCTGCCGACTCCGAAAAACTAAAAGAAATATACAAATATCTTAACAGAAAAACGCAAAAATGTTTAGCCCGAACTTGTTTGAACTCCGTAAATTATTAAACAGCAGCCATACAAACTAACCATTAAACAAACGATGCAGTCTCATGGCAGGTATGGTATGTACTTAGTAGTATTAAACAAACAATCAAATTCAAGTATAATGCAACCGCGTACATTAAAATAGGTTTAACTTGCATACTAGAAACGAATACACAAGTATTTATACAACAAGAGATCTTCTATTTGTTTGTTCAGCTCTAAAGGATTTATAACTATTTCCATAAAGTATGTTCAATATATCGTAAGAATATTTAAATTTTACACCGTAGTTGTGGAACGAGCTTTAATAGATCTCGTTTCGGTGTTTCGGAATATTTTCAACACAATATTTGAATATATTTATTATAAACCTGCGCTGTTCTATCGGGTGGTTTATATGGTTACAAATTTAATCGTTCCAGATTCAAATCCTTAGTTGGACATTAAGTTGGATATTATAGGTCTCTCAGCGAATACGGAGTTTGAAACAGAAAGCGTCATCCTTCTAAAACAACAAAATTCTTTGGTTGGATTTGTAGACCTATCGGTTTTCATCACGTCATAATATAGTCTCTTGAGATTAGTTAGAAAGACACGATCATACATTTTTCCTAATCCATAAAACGTATTAATATTTACTGTATTTGTAAAAAGTCCTACCACAAACGGCAGGGCATGTGGCAACCACACATCATATATTTTACCGGCAAAGAGAAATACTGAATATTGTTGTCTTCCTTTTTGAAGGGTAACTGAGCCAGGGTAACCACAGACACAAGAGACATAACCTCTCGGTTCTTAAGGTTAATGGCGCATTGTTCTAAGGTATCATTAATATTTCTTACGGCACCAATGTGTACGGGCAGTGGCGACCATACATTAGCAGCCTGTAAATTTCCCACTGCTGGGCTATGGCCTCCTCTCCCTTTGAGGAGAAGGTTTGGAGCATATTCTAGCACGCTGCTCCAATGTGGGTTCCTGGAATGCACATGTGGCAGAATTTTGTTGAAATTAGACACATGCAGGTTTCCTCACGATGTTTTCCTTCACCGCCGAGCAGGAGATGAATTATAAACACGAATTAAGCACATGAAATTCAGTGGTGCTTGCCTGGGTTTGAACCCGAAATCGTCGGTTAAGATAGAACGCGTGCAGCGTTCTAACCACTGAGCCAAACAAATAAACATCAAATAGCCCTTTTGCAATTCAAGTTATATATACACAATTAACTATCTCAGTAAGGAAACTTAAAAGTAAATTTAACCTGTTGGTCTCAAACATTCTCTGTTCTTGGAAAAATGAGCATATTAAATTATGCATCTCCATCGCGGATTGGTGTGAAGTTTTCCTCGAAATTAAAATTCACTATTGCTGGGATTGAACTCACAATCATCAATTAAGATTCATGTTCTGATCGCCACCACCAATAGCCCTCCTCGGTTTTAACTCAATTAATAAAAATGATAAACGAGATAAAATATCTCATGCAAATACAAATTATTCCTGCATACGGACAACGGTATCTATTACAAAGGATACAGTTATAAACATACGTATACAAAGGCACCCAATTGTATCAGGCCAATTAGTTCCAATGAACAGTCCGACCGGCTGAAATTTAGCGCCAAATTGGCAACAAAAAGTACGGCTATTTCATTACAAAACATTTACATATATTTTGAACAAGGAAGTCATGAAATATAATTAAATTAACAAGACTTATACAAATTACAAAAACGTTTATTGTGATTTTCAACGGTAATCTTAAAAAATATATTTATTCATTAATAAGCACTCTAAAAGTTAATAATAAATAAACATGTTCAGTATAATTAATGTGAACCAAAAAAACCAGATAATATTACACAAATCAATTATTGTAGATGTTGATAAATTTACAAGATTTAATTTAATGACGTTAAATAAAATAAAATAAAAGTAATAATAATTCGATTTTAGTTAAGTAACAATCGTATAAAATGTTCTTTAAATACGATATTAAAATAAATTATTTTTTTTACAAAATGAAGTACTACTGTGTTTTGATTAATAAAAATTACCATTTACACTAGAGATACTACAAGATATTTGAACAAAAGTTTCGGAAAAACGCTACCTGATGATACGATATGAACTCGTAAAACGCACAGAATAGTGCTTGGATACCGATTGCATTGAAATATTTATTAACGTGTCATTATTTAAAAACAATACCGTTGTTTAAATCCTTAGCTAGCTAACATTATAACTGAGCAGCACCCCTACGTAGCACCACTTTGTTTTCACTCCTTTTAACGTTTAAATTTCCATTGGAAAACGCACTCCGCCGTACAAAAAAATGTAAATATTTTCTTTTATTACTTTCGACAGCAAGCAGAACGAAACAGCAATACTCCGTGTTATTGCTCACTCCCTCTTTTTCGAAGCTTAAAATTTTTACGAACAACGCACTCCGCTGGAATAATTATTCGTATGACTGTTTCGCTTTACCCCATAAGTACCGTAATTAACTCGGTCCTCGTAAATCATTTTTTTTTTTTCACGCGACCTCTTAAATTCTGTTTACTCGGATGACTTGCTAATTTTCGGGTCGTTTTTTTGCGGAGTTATTTCATAAATTACGCAATTAGGCTTAATAACTCGAAGATGTATAGTGACAAGGTATTATCTTTTATTGGTATAATTATAAACAAATAGCGCTGTAAATATATACAGTCGTGTCTAAATTATACAAATCACTATTGTGGTAATTTGTATTCTAACCACGACTGCTGTTCCAAGTTATATTTTGCGATCGATCTCTTCACAGTATAAAACAGAGTCTCTTCCGGCGTTGGTGGCGCATTGGTGATGTAAGGAATGTCTATGGGCGGTGGTGACCACTTACCATAAGCTCACCCGCCTACCGATATCATAAAAAAAAAGTCTGGAAGTTGGAGGTGCGTACACTCCCGTGCCTCGGAGAGCACGTTCAGCCACTGGTCCTGCGCCTGAACTCTTTCCCGTCGTATCGGATTTGCCGTCCCATCGGATTGTGAGAGTGAGGAAATAGAGAACCTGTGCATAAACATACCCGTGTTATATATAAACATGCGTATTGAAGTAGAGAAAAGCCGAGTTATTAAACAATCCTAGCAAGAAGAAAATAAGGATTTTTTTTTTTTTTATATTTGTTATTCAATCTAAAAGTTGCATACTATAGACTATATTCACGCGAGTGAAAAATGGACGAGTTTTATATATAAAATGGATGTAAGTGATGTATACCTGTTAGTAATTAATTGAGTTCGACACTGTTTGAACGATCACCATGGAAGCAGATAGATGTATTTTTTCCTGGAGAATATTCTAGTGTCCACTTTTTTAACTCGCCACTAGATGGCGCTGAAACATATTTATTTGTATATCATTCAACTGATCGGCCTGAATATCGGTATACATCAAATTTGGATCACGAAAAATGATTTAACGCGGATAACAATAAACAAACATAAAGGAAGCTTTGCAACGCACTTTAACGAACTTCTTTTGTTTCCTATATAAGTTCCTAAAAAATGATGCGATTGTGATAAACAAGAATAGATTATTATTTGTATGCTCATTAATATATATATATTAATTAGCATATATATATATATATATAAGTTCTATGTACATGTTTATTAAACCCGATGTAACTTTATAATACCTTGCAAAGCTGTCACGTGTAAAGGTCACCTGATGTCGAATAT
Organism: Vanessa tameamea; assembly: GCF_037043105.1. Classification (NCBI taxonomy): domain Eukaryota; kingdom Metazoa; phylum Arthropoda; class Insecta; order Lepidoptera; family Nymphalidae; genus Vanessa; species Vanessa tameamea. The sequence continues at coordinate 12,739,731 of NC_087316.1, read as the reverse complement.
AAACATTATTAAATACAATCAGTAACAGATCGACAGAATAAAACCGCGGGCAAAACTAAACGAGATATCGAATAACGGCTATTAATTAAGCGAGTCATACTAGCGTTTCCGAAATATTCATGTTAATATAACGTTAATATAATTACAAACTATTGGATATTGGGAAATAATAACGCGTTCATTTGATGCGAGTATTCTGTAACAGTAATACGCGTTTTAATTTTACACACGGATAGCATTGAGCTGTTAAAACATGGGGAATTTACGTTGAAAGTGTATTCTGGGCTTTACAAAGTAATGAGATCAACGCATATCATTTTTATTTACGTATATGATTGTCTCTTTGGTCCATTGGCTGGATAATAGTCTCTTATCCTGAAGGCAATTCTAGTAAAAATTGACATTTTATCATTTTATTATTGATAAGCAGAATTACCTCAGATACTAGTCTACTGAGGTTTATTTTTTTAGCAATAGACGAAGTTGCTTGATAGAAGAGCTTTGCGCAAGCCCGTCTGGAAGTACCACCCAGTCATCGGATACCCTTCCGCCAAAAAGTAATACCGGTTTGAAGTTGAATGAACCAGTGTAACTACAGGCAAATTATTATCGTAGTTTTAATAAGCTCGTATTAATTACTGTGAATATTATTACTGAAATCTATATACTATACAATTGGAAACCCCTGTGACTGTTATCACGATCAGAAATGTAACAATATTATTGATTAACCTCAGTATATTTGATAACAAAAATGGCGCTTGTGAAATGCTACGACAGTTGTTAAATAATAATATATCATAAATAACAATATTAAATATCGCTGTTTGGAGGTAGGTTGTTGGTACCAACCACCGTGTAAAATTTACTAAACACAACTATTTATACTAAAATTATAATACTGACGAGTTTGTTTGTTTGAACGCGCTTATCTCAGGAACTACTGGTATGATTTTAAGAATTACTTCATTGTTAGATAGCCCATTCATTGTAGAAGACTATATGCTATATGCAATGCTATATTACAACTAAAAGGAGATATTGATACTCCGATCAAAGAAAAATAAGGGAAAAATGGAGAAAAAATAAACCTTTTGCGAGCCTTCCGATGGCTTAATGTTTCGCAATAATTTGGTAATAAGTTTTAATATAATTTGATTTTGTAGTACATTTAATACTAAATTATAGTTACCTAATAATATTATAAGACCCAGTACTTTTACCTAACGTACAAAAAGTTCCACTTTTACAATGACAATAGCGTATAACCAAAACAGCTCCTAATTACTTAGGCTTTACAAATATTTTCAACTGTGTTACACTAGCCTAACACCACGGGATAGGTTCCTCAAACTTTACTTTAAACGAAGATAAATAACTAAATTTATTTTAATATTTGAAACCCAAGTGTGCCCTGCCTTATTCCTCTGTACCGCACACGGTGCAAGACTTCAACATAATTTCGGTAATATTATTGGAGTCAACGAAATGCGACCACCACAGCGCAGGCCACGACCTTGGAAACCATTTTTTCACTTCACTCCAGTAAGGAATCATCCTTCTTTAGTTATGTAATATTAATTCATATTGTAATTTTAGTTAATAAAATATTATAAGTGAATTTCCTTTTTCGACATCTGCTGCTGCAACAATCGTAACTACTACGCAAACGAAGTCGCGAGCAAAAACTAGTATATATAACACACAGTATAAACTTAAACCAAATGAATACCTCTTTCTTTAGATTTATTTGTTATTTAAATTGCCAAATAAAATCTATTTCGAGTAAATTCAGAGAATTCTATTTACGTTAAGCTCTACGCCGCCGATGTTTTTCTTTCTAGACTAATGTGTTTAATTAAGGCTAAGTTTTACTTTGAATTTTAATTTTCTTTAATTTATTTTTCAACTTTATTTTAAAATGCACTTTTTCAATTTAAAATACCATTCATAGAACACTACAGACATTGCAGTCATAGCGTCTTTTGAATCGATATGACCTTGGTTTAACTTGATCTCTCTACTGTTTTAAACCGCAAATAGAGAGTACTTTTTCTCATTCTTGTGCGTTTCTATCTATATTTGAGTAAAAGGTAAGTTTACGTACTTCTATATTCATAGGCCAACTTAAACCAAACATATACTGAGGTATTATTTAATATGGGACGTGATTTATTCCATTTGAAAATAGGCAAATTTGTTAAGAAGAAATTCAAGCAACAAAATATATTCGCAGCTGTCACTGCGAACAGCGTCAATCCATCGACCAAACTCTAAAGAACAAGCGTAAACGATAAGACAATACTTGATAGTACATTAATTCAAGTTTCGTTGGTTTCAAATGTAGATATTACTGAATGGAACTTGCAAGTCACTGACGGACAAACATATTAGTTTTTAACAATAACAGTTTATATACTCTGTTATTATTATATTGTTCTTATTATAATTTTATAGTGAATACGCGTCCTTCTCTAACAATTTCTTATTAAATTGAAAATTTATATCTTCGACTATAACTATTAAATTGAATAAAAAAAACAAACGACGCATATAACTCTGGCGCTCCAAGGTCGTGTTTTGTGGTGTGGGTTCGAATCCATTCCAACAGAATAGCGTATACTGTTAATTGTATCGTCTTTCCAAAAAAATAAATTGAATGTTTGTTTTTATTTTTTCTTCTCATTCACAAAGATATCGGTCTTCTGGCTTCACTTCGAATGACTTAAGTGTGCGCACGCTTCAAGGGTGAAACTGTCATAGCAACCGACATTTGTCAGGGGCGAGATAATCCTCGACCCTTATCGTGGAGAGCCGCTGTATAAATTTACTGACACCAGATTTGTGACGAGAACGAGGTCGAAGGCTGTATTTTTAAGCCTTATTATTAAAGTTTTAATAAAATTGCTGATAGTTCGTTATGAAATTGCAGCTTTTGAACATTTTTACCCCATATAATGAAAGCTTCTGTTTCTTTGAATGTTACAAGGGAATTGAAAAGTTTTGGACGTTGTTTCTTAATCTTTCGAGTTGGTTATAGTTTAGATTTGTGTTATGACACTGAAATACTTGCCAATAGCATCTGAGACGACTTAATTATTTACATTTATTACGATTATATAATAATAAAATATACATAAGCGTTTCAAATTATACAGTCGAGGAAATGTCTACATTTGAATAGGATTATTTATTTATTTCTATAAAAAAATGCTATATATTTACGGGCGAAGTCGCCTAGTGAAAAAATACGTTGATCTTACAGAAATTCGACTCGCACCAAAGAGTTGTTCAGGTGCTTTATTTATATTTACAATTCATTTTTCGTTCGGCATTTAGTAAAACAGAACAGTGATTCAAGACCAGAGAGAACAAGCGCAAAGCTCAAGAACATGCGTTCCAGGGCACGGGGAACTAAAAATTATTACTTTTTATAGCACACAACTACAGTACTCACTAATATATTTTTTAATTTATTTTTAATTACCGCCTTCATGGTTTTACTGTTTGACCTAAAGGTTGACTGGCAGAGAATGCCTTCAGGCATTAAGTCCGCCTTTTGTCCCATTAACTTTATGGTGGTCAATAAAGCATTTAAATAAATAAATAATATATCACTTTTAAAGTCAAAAGGTTAATTAACGACTAAAACAGAGGAGAAATGACCCGAGAATTTACATGCATTCCGAGTTACAGATGGATAAAAATTCTAGCTTCTTTAAGCCGGGCTATTAGTGATTTTATTGGCAATGAAATGCAATAACTGTATCGACCGATCCCTCAGAGTACTTTATGGTCCGAAGCCAAACAAGCTAACCACTAAACCACATAGACAACCAATCGTGAGCTAATTGTTATATTCGCATAGCAACAGCATTGAAAAATATTTGCATAGAAATGTATAAAATATTTATTCATAATTTCTAAGCCACGTTTAAATTTTCAACAAGAAATGTTTGGACCATTTTGCACGAACAGCTTTTTAAAAGGCGAAAATTATCAAACGAGCGAGTCGAGTCAAAATTTATAGTAGTATTACAAGAAAAGCGTCAAATTATTTAGCGCTCAGGAACTCATTTGGCTCGCTCGATTACTACTGATTACGTGTAATTACGGAGCGAGGTGAATTGTAATTTCGTTTGCAGTCGCGCGGATGCGTTTATTGAATTACGGCGGGTTTATTACAACCCGAAATTGATTTTTGCCTCTTGTAATAATTCATATATCGTTCGGGCGATGTTAGGCCCGTTTCTGTGATTTATTACAGCTTTGAGTTGGTTCAGAATCTATCTTATGCATATTAAATAATTATTATATTTGTACACAGTTTTGAAAGTAAATAAAAAATCTAACCTGTAAATGTCCCACTGTTGGGCTAAGGCCTCCCCTCCCTTTGAAGAGAGGGTTTGGAGGTAATTCCGAAGCGCTGTTCCAATGCGGATACACATAGACCGATTCAGGTTTCCTCACGATGTTTTCCTGAGTTGAGATGGAATGTGTTTTTATTTTTTTTATGGTATAGGTTAACGGACGAACTGGGCCACCTGATCGTAAGTGGTCACCACTATCTACAGACAATGGCGCTGTAAGAAATATTAACCTTTCCTTATAACGCCTATGCGCCACCAACATTAGGAACTAAGATGTTATGTCCGTTGTGCCTGTACACACTCGCTCACTCACCCTTCAAACCAGAACACAACAATACTGAGTACTGTTGCTTGGCGGTAGAATATCTGATGAGTGAGTGGTACCTGCACAAATCCCTAACACCAATAAAGTCCAATGATACCAAGGTAGTCCAATATGCGCACATTTTAACCGATGATGGCGAGTTCAAGCAATCACCACTGAATTTCGTCGTGGTTAATTTGTATTTATAATTCGTTTAGTGCTCAGCAGTGAAGGTTTTAAAAGTATATAAATGAAAAGGTAAACTAAAAATGTAATAGTATACCACGGCGGCTATGAAAAGCCATAAAAAATAGAAAGCGTATCGTAAAACATAAAATAAAACCTCTTAAATCTTATTAAAGTATAGACAACGTACACCCATCGATAAATAACTTTTTTATTAATGTTGTTTATTCATTTGATAGTTTTAAAATAATTCAAACGAGAAAAACAAAAATTAGTGAAAACAAGAAAGGCGATCTAATTACTCATGTGTGACTCAAGCAAGAAATATTATGAACACTCGCAGTTTAGTTAGCAACAGACACGTTCAATGTTCATGTATTGCCAAGCAAGATTCTCTTCTGCCCTGTTAAAAAAAAACAGTTTTAGAGTTCAGTTAAACATTGCGCTCGACAATGGGTCGTGTCGTGGACACGTGAGTTATTATATTAGTTTTTTCAGGATGTTTTGATGATAAGTCACCAGAACCCGTAGATATTAACGCAGTAAGAAACAATAATTCCTTATATCGCACCAACGCGCCACCAATCTTGAAAGCTAAGATGCTATGCCCTTGTGTCTGTAGTTACACTGGCCTTCACTTCACTCACCTTTCAAATTGGAACACAACAATATTAAGAATTACTGTTTGGAGTTACAATATCTGATGAGTGATGGTATCCACCCAGGCGGACTTTTATAACGCCCTACTATCAAGTAAAATTTAAATGTAGGAATCTATGAATTATTGCCCAACGACAATTGTCCGTCTAGACGGTATTAAAATGAGGCTATACTGACTTGTTTAAATGTAATGAATATTTTATTATATTATATATAATAGCATGAGCGGAGTTTAGCAGTTCATGCGAACATAGACAAGTTTCAACGTGTTTCAGAAGCCAGAGTTTCGTTTATTAACGCCTCCGTGGACCACTCGACTCCGGATAAGTTCTGCTTTGTTTAAACTTTGCGATAGGAAGACAAAAATTAACTAGCATTCTATTATGAAGACTAAACCTTGCATTTATTTATATTATACTATTTTATTATAACCGGTTTATTTAAAATCTATTGTTGAAGCGTTGACTGAACCTTGTCTAGTGATCCGAGGTCGTGGCTATACTATTGTATTTTTTTTTATATCAATTCTCTCAGTAGCAACAGAGAGTTTAGAAGTTTACAGTGTATATTATTCTGTGCTTTAAAAATGTAAGTATAGGTAATATAGGTATTGAATATACGTAAATAATAAATTTGACAAAAAAAAGACCCGCTGAGTTTCTTTCGCCGGTTCTTCTCAAGTCAGGGTATTTTCTTTTCCGAACCGGAGGGAGTGTTTAATTTGACTATCAATAAGTACTTAATTGTAATATTTCTATACTGAATAAAGGAATTTGAGTTTGAAGTTTCCTCGCGGTGTATCCGTTTACCGCACGAACAGGAGATAAATTAAAAACAATTTCGGTATCTACAGAAACGTTCAGTATAATTACTAAGCAATCTTGATATAATAATAGCAATTATAAATGGTTCTCTATAAAAATAATTCACGAAGAGAAAAAATCCTTGACAGATTATATGGTAGTAGTTACTTCACATATTGGAAACTTAATCTTACACTGGAAATTGGCAATAGTCGAGAACATGGAAACTTCATGAGCAGGAGCTGACGTGACAAATAGCCTTGCGAGTCGCACACTTAAAATAATTGTCATATATCATCGTGGAAATATGTGAAGCATCATGTGCTGTAAGAGAAGGAAGATTAAAAAGTTATTAGTCTAAGACAGTATATTTCATATGGCTATAAATTACTGAGAATTTAACACTCTCTTAACTTCGTATGAGATTTCCTTAATTTTCAGGTTCAAAGAGTACACGATTTCCGTGATTTTGTTTTTATTCATACATTAAACTTAAGCTTTTATGACTTTGTTATCTGATCTTTGAGATAACGGGAGACTCAAAAGGGTTGCCTTGACGTTTGATAATCTTTATCTCTATTATTGGAGCTTGGCGCAATATTTTGACAGTAAACTGCCAATCTCCAAGTCTCCTCGTAAATGCTGGTAGGCTAGCTGATCGGATCTTGGCAGTAAAGATTGATACTTAGATAGTAACTAATGCAATCTTGAGAACTAAGATGTTATGTCCCACTTGGTGGTAGGGTACAAAGCCCTCCCTCCTAAATACAAGCTGGTCTAAGAATACCCCAGATAAAGTAGCAAATGATACGTCTTAAACCACACAACTTTCCAATCTGAATTCAACAATATTTTTTTTTTATTTAATCAACTCATCGACTGAATCTTGTCCAGTGATTAGCTTAAAAGGAAATAGATCAGGAGGTCCTGGCTTGTGGTCCGGGGTCGTGCCAAAACTATTGGAGTTCTTATATCAAATCTCTGCTGTTTGAAGGTATAATGATTGCGATGAGTGGCTCATATCTACCCAGACGGCCTTGCACAAAGCCCTACATTTAAGTGGAAATACAGTAAATATTATGGATTTGTGAATTAGGAAAAAATTCACAATGATGTCTTTATGACTGATTTCAAGAGACTATATGGTACAGTGCACAAACATGTGCGCACAGATATTCTCTTTAAATTCAATAGGTCTGCAAATCCTCAGATCTTCGTTTGTAACATTTCTCAACGAAGCATATTAACAACCGCGTTAAGTCGTTGCGAGAATGTGTATACAAATATATGCGATAATAGGAATGTTTTGTCCACGAAGAAATTAAGTCCAAGAGGACGAGAACGGGACCTCCCCGACATATTATTTACGAAATTGGTTATTGTATACGTTTTCATTGTGAGGGAAACTAAAGGGATTTATACTTTGTATAAGCTACTGTCGCGAGGCGAATTCATTTGTTCTGGTGGTTGCTCATTGGTCGAAATTCGACCATAATACATTGCTAATAAAATATAAGATGCGTTGATTCGAAAGATACGTAGGAAAAATGAGGCTCAACTGGACGATATATTGGCACTACTACAATAATAAAATTCAAATGTAAAAAGTAATGTCATTGAACATCTTTGATGTGACGTGTGTTGACATTGGCAGTATATAATAATTCCATAATATGTACGTAAACTATGAATGTTTCATATTAAACATTATATAGATAAACGTGTTTTTGCTAAAAGTTATTTGTACAAAGTTTTTTCTTCACGTATTCATTTATAGACATTTAATTTTTTTAAAGTTATAAAAGATAAATTTAAGCAAGTAATTTAACTCAGCTTCCCTCCTGAAGGTCAAAATTTAATCCTACACGAATTTTCACGATTCTTTACATACACATATTAAACACATGAAATTCAGTTGCTCGTTAGCTTGATCAGACTAAAACACAGAAACTTCAATTAAATATCGCATATTTATCACGGTTCCATCGTAGGTATATCAAAACAAAACATATTTTTAATCAAACGACTACGATTTGTACGGTTTATAATTTAAATTTAAAACCAGATAATTACAAAGTTCCAACTCGAAATTAAAAATAAACCTCTCCGTATTATTTTAAAGCAAGGATGGTACAATCGAAATTGCAATCCTTTAGCCAGTAATGATCATCGCCTTTACACTGATAAAACATTGTCGCCATTGTTCGGATTTGTTAGAGATCTTGACAAAACGTCAGCTTAAATAGAAAGACTGGCATCTCGGGACGCTATTGAAATTGACTTTAATAAATATTCCCGGGAATAAATTATCGAAACAATACAAAAAGTATTTAAATTAAGAAACTTTTGTATTGCTAGTTGGGTGGTACCTCCTTTTTTATGATATGGGTAGGTAGAGGGACAAATTGGTCACCTGATGGTTAGTGGAAACTACAATAGACATTGGCAGAAATATTGCCAATGCGCCGCCAATCTTGGGGATTAAGATGATATGGCTCGTGTGTATGTAGTTCACTAACTCTCCTACCCTTCGAACTGGAATATAACGATACTATAGCCTATTCCAATGTCCAGTAGGAAAAAAGATAAACAAACCTTAGATTTACGTACTTCATGCGATTTGCTAATAACTCAGCTATAACGGGCACTACTAAGAGTTTATAATTCATATATCTTTATTTATAATACAACACTATTACACTTAACTACTTATTTCCACTTTAATTTTACTTCCAAAATTCCGATAAAAGTTTCGCCGACGTTCAAAACGCCATTTTTTCGCAAATCCATAGTTAATATCATAGACTGTCAAATGTTGTTTATTTTTCTTTCACCTGTTATGTTGGTATAGAGTATAACTGCTTGGCGGTAGAATATATTGGTGGTATCCACAATGACTTCCACCTAGCTCTACACCAAGTAAATACTAAGATAGAAATCACATTAATAAGTTTATTTATAACATACTTGAAGATGTAAATGATAAAATTCATTCAATTTCCATATGTTTTGCCTTTAACCCAAATTTCCTTCCAACTCGGTATTCCGTTAATGTATAAATCATCAACCGGAAAGCTGTTGAGTCTTTCATTAATAACAATATATTCAGAAACGATATTCTTCGAGCAATTGAGGCGTCTCGATTTCGGATCGGTTCGGGGGCTATGAGTGCTAACACTTCGTTATGTTTAAACGAGGCCTTGAATTATTTATAACCTGTTGTTTTTCGTTAAAGAAAACGAGGTACATATGTAAGTATTTTACTTGGGTTTATGGCTGCTAATGTACGAGAGCCCTCCAGATTTATAGCCCTTTATTATAAAAAGGAATATCTTGAGATGAACCTTTTTTTCTTAATTGTATTCGTTCGAATTCAGAGAGGTAAGTAGGCTTACTTTTTTTTTTTTCAAATAGTTAAAGCGTACTGGCAAATGGGCGCCCTGATGGTAAGTGGTCACCACTGCCCATATAGTTTTAAGCCATTCCTTACATCGCTAACGCGCCAATCAACAATACTTAGTATGTACGTGTTCAGGTTTGAAGGATGAGTGAGCCAGTGTAAGTACAGGCACGAGGGACATAACATCTTAGTTCCCAAGGTTGGTAGCGCATTGACCATATAAGGAATGGTTAATAGATCGTACAGCACTAATGTCTGACCGGTTGTAACCGCTTATTATTAAGCGAATCATTTGACCATCCGCCCAAATATATTATAAAAATCAGCAAAGATAATTATATCGATAAAAATTAGCATTCGTTATATATTCTGTTGCTGTTATAAACGCCCGTCCTCAAAGCGACACTTCGCTTATCGTACTAAACTTCCAAATTTAAATTAATTTAAATGTCAACATATAAGACAACTGTTCGATTACATAAAAAAGTAAATAACTACGTACATTTTCATTCTCATGTTACAAAAAGTCTTTATTGGTCCCGCTATATCGATTTGCGAAGGCATTGCGAGACGATCCCGGGACAAATTTTTGCAAATTTATCGCGTTGTATTTTTATTTCCGTGTTTTTTTTTCGGTACAATGTCACCAGGCACCCGCTATTTTCATTTTTATCAGCGCCGAGTGCCGTGAGGCGGGATTATGATACGGGATCGCGTCCGATGAAATCTCTGCGAATTTAATTTCGATCTGCGGATAGATTTTATTCCCTTTCATTATTTTTTGAAATTCGTATTCGAACATGACCGAATTCGTACTAGAGGTCGCTCTTTAAAATTTCCACAAAATTGATTCGAAATAATAACCAATGTAAAAAAACTTACTTATTTACTTAACTTACTTACTAAATACAAATTTAAAATTAAATTTAGATACATTAACAGTTCAGTAGCTAAGTTACACAATTTGGACCGATAATTATTGTTTAAATATTGAAAAATATCCAGTGTTTAATCGTTTTTATAAATCAGAAGAAAAAAGTAGATTTGAATCGAATTTTTTTTTTTAATAAAATTTTGAAGTTGCAATTTTGACTTATTTTGAAAAAATCTAAAAAACGTGATAACTCAAAAATGGTTCACTTTTGCATTATGCATATGGGGGTTAAAATTATCGCAAATAATCACCCCTATCACCTCCTAACGGGAATACGTCGAATTACCAATAACCCTGTATATTTACAATATAAGTAATTTTAAAGTGACTGCCTCGTTGGTCTAGCTTGATATAAGGCCACAGATCCCAAGGTTCTGGATTCAAACCCCAAGTCGGATCGTTAAAAATTATTGGGATATTTTTTTGTCGGAAATTTCTCAGTGACAGCCCCAAGTCTGGAAGTTGGAAGTGTTTTCACTATCATACCTCGGAATGTACTTTAATCCGGCGGCTGAACTTTTTCCGGTCGTTTCAGATTTACGGTCCCGTGGGATTCTGGGAGTTTGTACATATACTAGTACACTATGATGTCCTGCGTAGTTGGTTGGTCTCCCGTGAGATTAGCTGCCGTGACCAAAATCGGCCGGACATCATCAATATTAAAGTACTTAATGATGGATAGGATTTCAGACACTGGCCACGATCAAAACGATAAAGGTTGTCCGTACATTGTAAGCAGAATATACTTTTCTTACATGAACTGTGCCTGCATTTTATCTAAATAATTAACATAATAAAACTTAACACCCAAGGCCTGGATGCCCATTATACGACCATCTCTCATTATTCCACACCTGTCACATACCAAACTATTGGACCAACTTCCACCAACTTTGTCCCCCAACATCACGATAACGGATTATTCGACGGGTGGATCAACATCAACAACAATCACTTATAATATCAAATGACGCGCTGGCTCACTTGTTTGCAAAATAAAATACATTAATTTATCGTTACAAATCAAATAAAATAAAAAAATATCAATGACGTAGTTTCTTACTTCACAAATTATCATTCGATTAAGAGATTCAATTCCTCTATACACACCGCAATGCAAATTAAATTACAAAACTATAAATTCATTAAAACAAAAAAAAACGTCCGCATAAAAAAGCTAAGCTCCTTAAAAACAAAAAGATGTATTTCGCCCTATATATTATGTATTTTAATAACAGACGGAATGAAATAAATCAACAGCGTTGGGGAATAATTAAATTACTAAAAATAATATCTTACAAGAGGTAATTAAAAAGGTAGAAATAGACAAAGAAAAAGAGAAAGATAGTGAAAAGTTCACTTGGAGAGAGCACAACGTTTTCACGTGACGTCACTCTACTGTGAGCCACGTAAAGAAATTTCGTTACAATAAAATATGTTCATAAAGGCGAATGACGTCCAAAACTAATAATCAGTCAAAGTTACGATGACGTCATCTCACTTAAAACCGATATTTCCGTGGCCCCCGACGACAGTAGGCCCGCGTAAGCGCGTAGATGATAATAATAATTATTTGGAACTAGTTGTCGCCCGCGGCTTTGCTCGTGTTTAAAGAGTTCATCGTCAGGTGTTAGCCTATGTGCTTCTTTGGAGTTTAAGCTTGTTTCATATAAAATTCGGTGATTTGGCAGTAAAAAAGGCAGCCAGACAGACAGACTTTGCATTTATAATATTAGTATAGATATAGAAAGAGCGGTTGCTTGAATATACGAGTTCGAGACTTCCTAATACGAACTGTTAGCTTTACGTTTAAATTAACCTTGAAAAAGGACGATTCAAGGTCGTTGCCTACTTGAATAAAGTATATTTTAATTTTGATAAAAAATATCATAACACCTATACATTATAATATAAAATCCATATATATATACCAAATAAAATATCAAAAAAGTTTAATTCAAATCGATTCATAAATGACGGCGTTCTAAAAAGAACGCCTGAATTGGAACCTCTTTATTTTACAGTCGATAAAAATTCAAGCAACTGTACATAACAATATTTGCAACACATTAATTATATATCAAAATACGTTTGAATTTTTGTCTCATTAACATATTTAATAACAGCCCACCCCATATAAAAGCCGAGTAAATACGATCATCCTGTAATTTATGTACGTGTCAAACTTGAACGAAACTTATAATTGCTTTCGTACAGCCTCAGATAACTGACGACAGGTGAATAGCTACCTCCTAATGACTTCTACGCATACATAAACGTATAGAAATTGGCTTAAACTCCAAAGTGGCTGACGAAGTTTTCTTTAAGCATTCCTTGAGCTCGAACTTTCGTTGTTTCTCCTTTGGTTTAAATTTATTTTTGTTTTTAACAGACAACGATAAAACTAAAATATGTTGTTAATTTACTTTATGAAAAAAAAAGAATCAATCTTGATTTATTCCAGAAATATTAACTTTAATATAACATATATAATTCTACACGCTATAGGTACATATACATGATATTTATTTCTGTTACTGGCTGACCCAGCAATCTTTATTCTGTCATATAAATTATTACCGTTGAATATTTTTGAGCCGAGATGGCCCAGTGGTTAGAACGCGTGCATCTTAACCGATGATTTCGGGTTCAAACCCAGGCAGGCACCACTGAATTTTCATGTGCTTAATTTGTGTTTATAATTCATCTCGTGCTCGGCGGTGAAGGAAAACATCGTGAGGAAACCTGCATGTGTCTAATTTCAACGAAATTCTGCCACATGTGTATTCCACCAACCCGCATTGGAGCAGCGTGGTGGAATATGCTCCATACCTTCTCCTCAAACGGGAGAGGAGGCCTTAGCCCAGCAGTGGGAAATTTACAGGCTGATTATGTTTTATGTTTATGTTATGAATATTTTTGTCGGACAAAAAGACGGCTGGAGCGCTGTAAACGATGACCGCCGATAAAAAAAACACCAACCATTCATTTGATTATAAAAATATATATGAAAGATCATCGTTAATATATTATGGAGAACTGGCGCGCTTGCCTCCGTCCCAAGTGTCGTTGTTAATCTCGTTCAGATCACGCCTCTTGCGATTGAGATGCACGATTGCGACTTGCTCACACGCAAATTTTCGTTATCTTGTTGGATTTGTTCGTCTTACTATTTCGCATGTTACCTTGCTGACATCGTTCACTGTAAGCGGATAAAGATTTGGAGTTATGAGTATATTTTATAAAAATAAAAAAAAAAGAAATAAGTTCCGTATCAAGAAACCCCAATCACCTAGCAGTATGAAATATACTTAAGATCAATTTTTATCCCTGCACTCCTTACCTACATATATACATATAAAAAATCATAAAAATCTATTTCGCATTAGTGTTCACACTAGCACTCCACGTGTGACTACAAATACCGAGTCAATTTTTATTTATATATAAAAATCTATCACTAGATGAAACGAAAAATAAATCATGAAATGATGTTGATCTTCAAAAATACCCCGATCGTCATAAGGTCACGTAGTGACATCACTTTCACGAAAATGTCGGCACATGTTGTAATCACAATTTATTAGAATAACATGGGACTCGAAATATTGTTATAATATATAAGCCTATTTTATCTTAAGGGAAATACATTTGCTGTAAACTACTAGCTTCAACTGGCGTCGCTCGTGTGAAGGGAGCGATAGAAGAATATGTTCTGTAGGTAGGTAGGCTGTTCTTTTTTGTATGACTGACCACGCGTATACAAAATATCATGATTGCAATTAAATAAACAATCTCAAGGTCGTATCTAAAATATTGCTTAGGGTTAAAGAAGTAAAAATTTAGTATCATTAAATTTGAGTAATAACCAGAAATGATTTAAATGTAATTCGTTGGATATATTTCATATTGAATTACCGGAATTCGTAGTTACTTAAGTAATAACCATTAAATTTTATGTAATTGTATCCTGGGCAAGTTTCACGGTCCTAAATCAAGTTTGTCACGCAAACGCAGTTGCGGGTGAAACTTACACAATAAATCATAAAATGTTTCTGTTAATTTTAGAAGGAAGGCTCGTAAGTAATTTAAGTGGTTCCACGATATATTCCGGTAGGGTAAGAATTTACTAAGACACATTACAACAAATTGCGACACAAACAGTTATATCATTAAATTAAAGTTAAAAATTTAATATTTCGTTTGACATTTAGAATAATTAATGATTGCTTGTTATTATTAAATGTAAGATTGAATATTTTTTTTCTGGTGATTTGAGAATTGAACTTTGTAAGAAACGGTTTTTGAAAGAAATTTATCAGTTAAAGTTCTTTGCCGACCGTACTATTTGCTCTCAATTTACGCTTTAAGACAATATAAAAATTGTCGAAAAAAGGACGTACATACGTACGTGAGTGCATGTTGTAAGTGCGTCTTTTGTTACGGGCTATGTGGGTTTGAGGAAAATTTCATTCAATATTACAAACAAATATTAGTTCGTTTTATTCTGGCACAAATTATACTCAGTCACGTAGCTCGTTTCTTTTATATAACCCTGGTAGGCATATGACTCCACCTCACCTGATGTTAAGTAGTGGAATCAAAACGCGATGACGGCCAGTACAGTCAGGAAGAAGGAACTGCAATAGTCACCCTCGCCATGATGATAAGTCTTCACTCCTAGTTTGAAGGAACCCAGGTTATAAGAGGAGGGGAACACGTTTGCTGGTAAAGAATTCCACTTTTTGGCGATGCGACAAAGAAAACTGTTGTCGAATTTCTTCGTGCGCGATGGAATTGATGTCACAATTTCATCTCAGAACTTGTACTTATGTTATTGAATATAATTTTTAGACAGATCGATAACAATAAAAAATCCTAATTGAAAAAACAGTCTGGTATAGTATTGAATGCACTCATGATACCGAAACATGTCGCGTTTTCTAGAATATTCTTAATACAGGAATATGTTTTTCTTCGTAAAAGTTAAGGTATGTTATATTTTTTGTAAATTTTTTCGTGGTCGATTCTCTAGCTGTAATCCTGTGGTAGCAACTTCATTACTGGGAGTGCAAGCTTACGCCCGACGAACCGTTTTGTTTCGAAACCAATTTATTTAATGCCCAAAACGTAGCAATCGGTCGCGTAGAGATTTCTTCTTGAATTGAGCCTCAGATCTCAAGGAGATATTTAATATTATGGAATATGACTTCCATTGTTTATTTTATTCAAGGATTTTAAGGGCACTCGCATAGTCTATCCTATTCAAAATCAAAATATACTTTATTCAAGTAGGCTTTTACAAGCACTTTTGAATCGTAAACGAAGAACCGGCAAGAAGCACAGTAGTTATTATTTTTCAACATCTAAAAAAACAGTCATGTTAGTTAAATACAATTATATATGTATGTAATTATATATCTTGCCTGGAAGTCAGCAAGCATTAACTCCACGCTTTTTTATCATCTATATAATCTTGTATTGAATAATATGCCTTCTTTACCGATGTATTTTATACAAATTACCTGAACATATTAAGAGATAATTAAAATTAAAAACTGAAATACGAGTGAAAAAATGTTCGAAACATTCGTCAACACTTGGTGATCTGTCTGTTAAACAATTTTTGGAACGAGGATTTTCCAAGCGGCTTACAGTAGAGTGAACTGGCAGAAATCGGCACGTAAGTGTAATGCCTCCAGGCGATCTTTCCTTCTCTTCCTCTCCTCCTCCCTCTGTTATGCACAATTCTATATAAAATTATTAAAACATATTTTTTGTTATTGTATTAATTCACACATCATTTCTTGTCATTATTTTCAAGCGTTGTTGATTTAATTTATTGTCTGTAATTCAATACATAATATATTTCAAAAACAATTTCGTTCCAACCGTTCGACCTCGTTTATTTATTTACCAACTCTCCTTTTGTCAATATATTTTCACTCAAATGTTACATATGGAACGAGAAATTGAATGGGCCTCTGTATTGATCATGACGACGGTAAAAAAATTGATGTACTTTAAAAAAAAATTTAAAATCGTCGGTACAGATTAAAACAAATTTTATTAAAACCTTTTCGCTTGAAACTCGCTTGAAACGAAATCGCGATTTCGGGTATTTTTTAAATAAATTTTCAGTTTCCCATATTCCATCATATACGGAGTGAGTGAGTGGATGAAGGATTTGTTGTTTTATAAGAAATATCAGAGTTTTTAAATCGAGTTTTTACAGTAAAAGCGCACCCCCGAAACGCGCGCTGATTTTTTATTGTTTAAAAATAAAACGAATGCGAAAACGCATGAGCAGAAATAGTTCATGGGAACAAACGTTATTCATTACATTTCTCAAAATATTTGGTTTAAATTCCGTCTTTTATTGCCTTATTTTAGGCATTCAAAGAAGTATTTAGTTTTACTTAAGATTTACTTATATTTGATATATATTATATAGGTAGATTTATTATAAGAAACAGCTTATATTTGTATTAAATACAAATTCATTAAAATTATATTTAAATACAAACTAACTACTTAGATACTTACATATTATTTTAAAGATAAAGGAAGTTGATACAAGAATGCAAAAAATATGTACTGAATATTTTTTAAGACTTCTTTTTTGCGTTAATTTTGAAGAAGTAGTCGCCTGCGGCTTCAATTGCGTTTAACAAATACTAGTTTTGATAATATTCCATAAACCCGTATATAGTAAAGACAGACAAAAAAAGAGAAGAACGCCTGAAGACATAACGCTTTTTCCAAAAAATATCTAAATATTACATTCGTGTATAATCTGACTATATACTAACAATTCATGATTTAAATGTATTAATTAAAAAGGCACACGCGCTATGTTGAAACCGAACGTGTACCGCAGTAATCAAATAGCTTAGCGGCCATGTTTAATTCGAGAGGGAAACGAGATTGTGATCTGTGTGTTATGTTTGTATTGAATTAGACGTGAGAGGTGAGACGAGGCTGTAAATCGTGATCGCTTCTATTTACATTTTAAGCAGATTGAGTGCGTCGGATTATTGCAGGGCCAGCTGGTGTTTTCAACGTTACATTTTCAACCGTATATCGTATTCCTGTTTAATACGACGTATGTCTACTTCGTTTAGCTCTTGTTTAACATTCTATTTTATAATAAGACGTCTTGCTCTGCGTATTGTGAGTAATTATAAAATTTAATAACAATTGTTCCCGATTTATATCAGTAATATCTTATTTATTTATTTATTCTTTATTGCATCCACACTTAAAACTAAAACTTACAATATTGCTACACAAAGTTGCATGAGGTGCAACAGGCGGCCTTACCGCTCAGCAGCGATCACTTCCACGCAACCTTTGGGCAGAGAACCATAATATTTACATATATGGGAAGGGTACTGTAATATCTTCTTCATTCATTCCGGCCATGGCAGCTATTTTCAAGGGAAACCAGTGAGGCTATTACGGTTAAAGCAGAGCAATTGTTGCTATCAAATATTTGTTGCGGATTGATATCAAATTAAATTTAAAAAAATATAAATCAGTATTATGGACCTGTGCAGTAGCATGATACTCCATAATACTGTCTTACCGACTGCAACATTTATCAATCCGCAACAAATATTTGATAGAAACAGTTGCTATGGTCTAACCGTAACAGATACCACAAACAAGTTGAGCAGAACGTATTGCAGTGCACACCTTAGTCTAATAACCTGATGGGAGCTATTTTTTTTATATTTTTAATATACCGATAACTTAAGTAATCTCTTTATTTGAGCAATTATAGAAGATAATTAAAAAATACGATCCGTAATTGAAGTTTTAAAAAAAATAATTAGGCCAATTTACTTAAAGTACTTAAGTATTCAATTTTCAAACTAACATCGTAACTAATTGTTAAATAAATTAACCGAAAAGTTTTGGTTTTAGTTCGACCCGAAACATTTCGCACGGGCTCGCAACTTTACGAGCCGGAGACAAAAACGATCGTTTCGACCGAATTTTGGGTGAAAAATTTAACTGGCTCGTTAGCCGCACGTCCGGTAACTTTTCGGTAATTTAAGCAACAATCCCACCGAACATATCTTGATATCGCACAATATAGCGCAGTCTTCGCTCCTTAAACTCAACTCAAATTCAAAATAGTTTGTTTATTGATAGCCAAACCAAAAACTACCACATGTTCGGTAAAGAAAATACCCTGACTTGAGAAAAACGGCTGAAAAAAGCAGTGGTTTTTTTTCTCTTTCTCGCATTGTAATATGAACAGCCGCTTCTATATTATATCATACATAATTATTCGCTTAAATATGTATATGTTATTATATTGTGCTGTATATTGCGAGGGTTATCCGCTTAACGATTTCGTTACTCTTAATGTGTAATTACGAGTTTAACAAGGTTGTCTTACTGGGCAAAAGGTCACGAGTTTATTAATTATCAATTGAATATTAGTAGTAGTTAGGTAGTTGGTGCCCGCAGGACAGGCTTGCCTAGTGCGGGACCACGGGATGTTTTGTGACTATGTTAACTTTTCACGTCAATAAATTTATTTTTATTTTATTTTATTTTTATATTATGATACTGGGCTACAAATTTAGTTCATTTCATTAAATATTTGATATCTAATAACATACTAAAAGTTTTTTATTCTAACTGGATGTTGTTATGTATTGAATAAAAAGAAGTGGTTAGAACGCGTGCATCTTAACCGATGATTTCGGGTTCAAACCCATGTCGGCACCACTGAATTTTCATGTGCTTAAATTTGTGTTTATAATTCATCTCGTGCTCGGCGGTGAAGGAAAACATCGTGAGGAAACCGGCATGTGTCTAATTTCAACGAAATTCTGCCACATGTGTATTCCACCAACCAGCATTGGAGCAGCGTGGTGGTATATGCTCCAAACCTTCTCCTCAAAGGGCGAGGAGGCCTTAGCCCAGCAGTGGGAAATTTACAAGCTGCTAATGTAATGTAATGTAAAGAGCATTTGAAAAGAAGGTTAAGCTTAGTCTATGATCGGACGTGAAGTGAACGTGGACTCGCTGCTGTCCATGTCGACGCCATCAATGCGCGCCTGCCTGACCAGTGCATCGTGCCGATAATTATTTAGTTTCACAATTTGGTGATTTTCACAGGGTGACTGGGTCACGGATGTATGTATGTACATACATCGGCGATTTACGTAGTAGATTTTAGTTATGAAAAAGTCCATCATACCAAATTTCATCAAATTCGGTTCAGTGGCAATGATACTTTCGCATTTACAAAATTAGTGTAGTTGTACGCCAATTCAAAGGCAATACGGCAGTAATCAGATTGCTGTTTCAAATCCAGGCGAGCACCACTGATTTTCTCGTGACGGTTGAGGGAAATATCGTGAGAATTAATGTCTCGTATGAAATTATATCACATACGGATTAGTAACTCACGTGAACCCGCATGTAACCGCGTAGTAGAATAAGCTCCAATCCTTTTCCAGACAGCGGGATATTATTAAAAGAAAGAAAGAAATGTTTATTAGGACACGACACAATTATAAAA
Source organism: Vanessa tameamea (assembly GCF_037043105.1). Lineage (NCBI taxonomy): Eukaryota > Metazoa > Arthropoda > Insecta > Lepidoptera > Nymphalidae > Vanessa > Vanessa tameamea. Next base: position 12,719,530 of record NC_087316.1, on the reverse strand, counting down.
AGTATAAAAAATTAAAAAATAAGAAAAACAACAAAAATAAAAAACATAATAACTAATTATAACTACTAACTTAATCTACAAAAAAAAACAACAAAAACAAAGCAATAACAGTTAACGTGTCCTAAAGGTGTACCATTCAGCTTCCAAGTTGGGTTCCAAGAACCCAACGCTGATTTTCAATGGTACCCTATGTGGTTGTGACGGGCTGTGACAATATAAAATAATATTCAATATAATACTTAAACATACAATAACAATATATAATTTTTTTGACTTTATTACGATTTTTTTTATGGCATTGATTGGCGGACGAGCATATGGGCCACCTGATGGTAAGTGGTCACCACCGTCCATAGACAAAGGCGCTGTAAGAAATATTAACCATTCCTTACATCACCTATGCGCCACCAACCTTGGGAACTAAGATGTTATGTCCCTTGTGCCTGTGATTACACTGGCTCACTCACCCTCCTAACCGGAACACAACAATACAGAGTACTGTTATTTGGCGGTAGAATATCTGATGAGTGGGTGGTACCTACCCAGACGGGCATTACATTAAAACATTTTTTACCAAGACTTAATACTATCTAGTCAAAAAAATCTTACGATAAAATCGAATATCAAGTGCGCAGCGACACGTGAGCTCTACTCTTACCCCGCTTATGGTCCAAATGGTCCGCAATGGACTCGATTGATGCTTAATGGACCTAAATGGAGCCATATCGATGGGCGTACGGTCTATTAAATATTTTCTTATTGCTGGTCATGCTGACCTTAACACATTTTTTTATCTCACGTTTATTTGTAATAACTTCTATTTAGAACGCACACGAGTAAATAGAGCACTTGGTAGTGATAGAGGTAAGCCTTTCCCAAATATATTGATACTATAAGAGTTATATTGATGTACTAAAAGGGATTAAGCCCTTCCTTTTACACCGTCAATTCTCTTTCAATCTAACGTAACCTAAGTAGTTATGTCCCTTTTGATCGGTAAGTTTATTTTTATTGTATTTTTCTTTATGAACCTTCATAAAGAATACTGCTATATAAATAAAGCTCTTGCTCTTTATGAGCTAAAGCTATAATTTAAGAAAGAGAAATTCAACGTTTCTATCAATAGAATGATTCTGTATCTGTACTAAGAAATGGTGTTCCGCAAGGATACATTTTAGTTATTTTTTATTATTGATATTTATAAGTGACCTTCATTTCTAAGTTAAAAGTATTTGAGATATTGTATTAAGTAATAAAACAAACTATTTATTATACTTCAGTAGAATTCTAACTTATAGGCACTAACAAGAACACTTCAGCGGCAGCATAATTAAAGTTTTGCAAAAATCAATCAATCAGCAATGATGATGAATTCAAGACGAGCGTGAAGTTACATGAATTCATAACAACAGATGTACTATTTTCGACTAAGTACTATATATACTAGATATTTTATAATAAATATAATTTAATTATAATACAAAAATATATTTATTGTTAATTTTCAAGGTTAAATTAATTAATTGTAAAATTAAACAGTATCCCATTTAAAAACGTAATAAATATGATTGATCAATCAAAATTAACCAAAGATAAAATGACTGAAATCTCTCAACCTATTAAATTACTTTATGAGCTAAAGTTGAACAATAAATTTCGAGTTTCTCCATCAAAGTGATTTGTGGACATCATAAACACCGAGTGTCCTATAAATATTATTAAAACGCAATAAATACATTCTAACGCGGTCAATTGCTGCGAATAATGACTAAGAGCAGTGAAAAAACACCTGCTTCTTATAATGTATCTCTTTCCCTTAAGAGCAATATGTTACTCTACAGACATAATTAAACTCGCTCGTGAATTATTATCCGTCGACTTTTGGATGTACTAAATTTTTATTGTAAATATTGAATCCATGTGGTACTCCATATGAATGTGTAACTACTCGGGTTCTTGTCGGTTGTTTACGGTTAAATGTAGATACATTACGGATCGGTAGTCAATTCGTATATTGTTGTATTTCATCTTTTTTTTGGCGATCGGTCAAATAGCCTAGCCGTTGGTAAGTGGCCACCACCGCTCATACGCTGTAAGACATATTGAACTCGCCTTATATCACCGATGCCATACCAACCTTGGGAACTGAGACGTTATGTGCCTCGTGTCTGTAGGTTCACTGGCTGACTTATCCTTAAAACAGGAACACAACAATACTAATTATTGTTGTTGCGGGCAGAATATCTATTATCGAAATTTGATATGGGATAGTTTGAGTCCGGGGACTAGTTTGAGTCGGGAGGACATACGGCATTTTTTTAATTCACCCTTCGAGGGGGTACAATTGGAGATAAAGGTTTTTGTGCTATGAAGTTTTATAAATAAATAATACAATAAAAATAAATTTATTAACATGAAAAATTTACATAGACACAAAACATCCAGTGGCCCGGCACTAGACAAGCCTGTCTTGAACTAGAGGTCGGACGATATACAATCCCATAAAGAATTAAATATTTCTTTAAACAAAATACACCAATATATATATGAAAAATAGGATAATGTGTAAAGAACAAAAACAAAAAATAAATAAAAAATATAATCAGTGTAATTAATAAGAGATGTTTATATAAAATATGAAGGTGTTAATTTATTGATAATGGAGCTGGAATATAATTATAAATGTTGCGCGGGTTAAGCCGCAGGTTATATATACATTGTAAGAAGGATATACATATGTTTATGTAAAGCATAAATAATAAAATAATTTTATTTATTTCTACATCAGTGAACTTTAACTCTCAAATAAATATTATACACCAAACAATAATTACAATTCTTTCCCCAATATACGTAGCACTTATAAATCGTAGCGTGCCGTTACGAGTCGTAGCCGTGCTACATATTGTTCATTATTACAACAATTATTACCAGTTACTACGCATGAGAACAATTCAGCGAGTTATTCAATTATTAGGACGCAGTTTAAATATTATATTTGTTTTATCGCGAGCGTTTCAATAAAAAAACGTTTCAAAAAAGTATTAATTTAATATTCATTCATTGGTGTGCATTCCTATGTGGGCGTAAATTGTACGTACAGCTTTTTTCTATGATTCGTAATTATTTCCGTCTCTCTTTAGATGCTTCAAAATTTATTTATTTTATTTAATTTTTGTTGAGGTATAACATCATTAATTCAATTGAAAAAATACATTCATTCCTTTAATGTGATGTTATACTAATTATATTATTATTCCGGATACGACTAACTTTCAAAAACATGACAACTTATACAATAAGCAGGTTCAAATCTGGGAAAAACCATTCTTTAAATCCACGAACTGAAAACTTTACGTGATCAATGCGTCGTTCAATACCTTGTCTCGGTTTGAGTACAACATCAATATATATGTAAATACCTGTTGAATATACAATGATTTCCACAATTAAACTTTCCAGTAAATCATAACATCGAATCGATTCGTAAACTTTTTATTAAATTTTTATTATAACGATTAACGGTTGAATATATTAAAATTTTATTGCATTGGTTCAACAGAAAGAGGTCGATAACGACATAATAAATAATGTCATCCCGTGACTCGCGATCCTCGCTGACCCGCGTCGAACAAATTATTATGGTTTTTTTTCGTATTCGACATTAATGTCCCGCGTTACCCAATATTACCTCTTTTTATGGCTGAAAAAGTGGCCCGTTTATTATATTGTGACTCATGTAACTGTGAATTGAAATATCACAATAGAAATATATATTTATTTCATTGGATTTATCATTTACTCGTATTCATTGTTGGATATATTTTTACGAGTGACATTTTCTGCCTGTCTAGACTGTATTATGACTTTAACTGGGATATTTACTTGGTGGTAGAGCTCTGTGGTACCCCGACATCACATATTCTACCAACAAACAGTAATACTTTACTTAGTACAAGGAATATCAAATCTTACTTCTCAAGGTCGGTAGTGCATTGGCATTGTAAAAGTTTTTAAATATTTCTTACAGTACCAAAGTCTATGGGCGGTGGTGACCACACACCATTAGATGTCATATTTGAAAGCCAATAAACCTATTAAAAAAAGTCCTTTAACTTAAGTATGAGCTTAGAAGATTTAAATCACATTATTTTTAAACCTACTCTGTATAAAATATCCACCATTTCAGAAGCCTATTGGAACAAGCTCTAAACCCTCATCGAGACGAGAAAAGGCCCATTAGTAGGCTATATACAGGGTAGCTTATACTTCCAACTAGTTCAACCTAATGCAATATTAAATATTTTTTTCAAGTTTAATCAAATGCGTTATACTTTAAGATTTTCTAAAGACGTTATTGATTTAAAATCATTAGATTTTTGAATAATATTCTTACCTAAATACGACGTATAATTTTAAGTCTACTTAATTTACATATAAAAAAATCGAAGCCATTTGAAAATAACAACCTGTATAGTTTTCTTCTCAGATACATCGCTCTATTGTCTTACAATGAATACCCCTATATTCCGAACAACCCGATCAAATATAGATAAAGAAACATCTCAGTATTAAGTCAGTTATAAACAAAACAAGCAATTCGAACCGACAGTTTCCTAAAAGGCCATTTTCTCGCAGCGTGCCCTAATAAATACGGCGTGTCGCGGAGTATTCGCATTTTTCACATTGCCACGGTACACTTTAGATAAATATGCAAAATGATTCAATACGTTATATGTGAGACCCTTTTCTTATTTCTCCTTATATTTACTTACTCAATATAAACAGACATCTGTATGAACAAGTAACGGTGAAAACGTACTCAGTCCAGTTTCGTGTAAGAACATCGGAATAGGGCCACTGTTTCTAAAGCTAAACATTTATATATATAATATTATTATGTTCTAGCTTATAGGATATATTGAGACAGTGTTTTTTATTATATAGGTAGGCGGACGAGCAAATGGGCCATCTGATTGTAAATATTAAACATTCCTTAAATCGCCGTTGCGCCACCAACCTTGGGAACTAAGATGTTATGTCTCTTGTGCTTGTAGTTACACTGGATCATTCACCCTTCAAAATACTACCCAGAACGATACTGGGTAAAAAAGGCATAAAGAACATGACGTCATCATTTTTGCATTGAAAACGTTTAAATAAACTATAATAACTTGGGCCTAACTTTCAAGTTTAGAAATAAAAGAGCTTACGAAACAAAAATTCTTCTCAAATTCTGAATTTCTCGATTCATATGCATGCAACGATATAAATAAAATTAACATATTTTAAGAATAAGAGACATTAATTATTTAATGAGCGCCATCTATTGGTGCCCACTTAAAACAGGCAGTAACATTGTTTCCATCTCTTTTTAATTTATCTCAGCTATTATACCAATCGTAATCAAAATAATCATTATTAATCAAAAATATTGCTCAATATATTACCAATTAAGAGCTTATTCCAACGCGCTGGAATAGTTTTGTCCACCAGTGGGATATACCGACTGTCGTACTTTTGTACTTTCAATAGCTACTTATAATTACAATAATAAATCACGTTTCGATGTTATGTGTATAAACGTATTACGTCATAGTCATGACAATTATCGATTACAACATGTTCGTGAAATTAATTGAAATCAAAGATTGAATTTGCCCTCGAGACCTGTAATACAATTCCTAACCAATTAATACGCGTAACTGTCATAATATTAACACAAGTGGAAGGAAAAGCTACAATGGAGAAGGAAATACGTGTATCTTTTATATGTACGCTGAATAGCATCAGTATTGAGTTCCGGTATGTGAGGTGAGTGAGCCAGTGTAACAGACACAAGGGACATAACATCTTAGACCACAAGATATTGGCAAGGCAAGGCTCACTCCATCGCATTGGAGATGTATTTAATAGTTATTTCTCACAGCGCCAACGTCTAATCGCGGTGGTGACCACGTATCAGGTGTCCCATTTGACCGTCGGTCTACAAATATTATTAAAAATAAAACACATTCTTTCATCTTGAAGTTATTATATTTATTTACAAGTTTTTTATTACAAGTTATTATATTTATTTGTTTGTGCATTTAATATGAAAATAATCAATGTTTTTTTTAAATACAAGACAAGAGGAAAACCGATCAAAAATAAGACGGCTTGTTTGAGAAATAACATGCTCGAGAAGGGAGTAACAGAAAACAGGATAAGAGATTGAGATAAATGGAAGAAGATAACTCTTCAGTGCCTCAAATAAATAGATTAGGGTGAAGGAATGTTGAATACTACTTTCTTGGATTTTTAATGTTGACCTACTTTTTTTTCGAGCTTGTACCTCTTTCGGCGCGTTATGAAAAAAAAATGAGAGTGAATTTTTATGATTTGCGCCCACAGGGCGTAAATAAATCGAGTCGCTCGAAATAGACAATATTATCACGTATTATCTTATTATATAAAATTGTAAATTTTTATTCTATTACAAATTAATATTGTCATTGTTTAAATTTGTGAGTGATTATTACAGTAGTCAAAAAAATTATTATTTATTGTAAACAATTCCTTGATTACAATTATAAACTATTTTAACAACGCCGATAAAGTTTAACTTCTCACGCGCATACATAAATGTTTATCCCATAGGTACCATTCCGCTTGACTTGATAATGTTGATTCGTAAATATATGTTAAATACACAGTGTACATATAACGTTATAATATAATACATGTACATAAAACATATCACGTAAAAATATATCACAAGCAAGGGAAAAATACGACTTGAACAATAAATAACTACTAACAATTGCGACCAACAGTCTAAGAGGAAAGAGGATTTGGTTGTGAGCCGCGGACTTGGAGTTTTGACAAACATCTTACCTAATCTCCACAATGTCCGCTGTGACGCAAATCCGTTAGATTAAAGTTGAAATTTTAATGTAAAGCTTGATTATATTTAGTCAAGTATGTCACATTTAAAATAAAAATATACCTTCTAATGAGTCGAGATGGCCCAATTATATTTTCACTAGAATCTTAATCTGGGGTTTATAGTTCTAATTGGGATACGAGCCTCTTTGCGTGAGTCGGATGACGTATTCAACGTATCAAGTCGGAACAGCGCGGTGAAATAATCTGTAGATCTTCTCTCCTTAAATGAAAAGAAGGTCTTAGTCCAGCACTTTTACTGTTACTGAAATTGGCTGCAGACGAAATTACCATAAATCTGAAGTATATTTTATCTAAATCCAATGTTGCATTGATTGTGATTGTGGAGATAAGTTACGTACTATTTATTTATTTTAATACATTTTTTTTATGATGTCGTTTGGCTGCCGTGCAAATGGGCCACCTGATGGTAGGTGGTAATCATCGCCCACCATTCCTTTCATCGCCAATGCGCCACCAACCTTGGGAACTAGATGTTATGTCCCTTGTGCCTGTAGTTACACTGATTCACTCACCATTTAAACCGGAACACAACAATACTGAGTACTGCTGTTTGGCGGTAGAATATCTGATGAGTGTGTGGTAACCTATCCAGACGGGCTGGCATAAAGCCCTACCACCAAGTGTACATTAGTATGAAAATATAGTTATTAAAGGCAGCCCTAACCTTAACCTTTACGCAGAAGGAATAAACATTGCGCTTGCTCGCATGATTACACAATGTCTTGTCTTATTCTTTCTCATGTTAAATTTATGATGAAAGAAAGAGATAAATCAGTACATTCACACGCTAAGCCTTTATTTGTAAGACGACGATGATAAAGGGATGTTTTACTTATTCAAGTATTTTGAATCGTATCGTGTACATTTACACAGTATCTCTTGTAAATTTAGCCGCGTATTGATAGTGGTGTTTGCCCAATGTTCGAAATTCGTGTACAGTTCGTGTGTAATCATTATTGGAAATTCGAATGCAAATGAAAATACAGGTGTCGACAATCTTTTTCTAGTTTCGTTTTAATTTTTTTATTGATAACAACTCGAACTCGTATAGTATAAATGGAAAAAATTATAATCTGTTGACAAAAGCAATATAAAAAAGCACTGAACTGTTTTATATTTGCTATATATAAATTGCTATAGGTAGACGTAGATACGAAAATACTTTAAGATACTCAATCATTAAAATATATATATCATATATTTTAATTTATACCTATATTATGTCTGATCTGTGAGAACGCGTGAATCTTAACCGATGATTGCGGGTTCAAATACAGACGAGCACCACTGAATTTTCATGTGCTTAATTTGTGTTTATAATTCATCTCGTGCTCGGCGTTGAAGAAAAACATCGTGAGGAAACCTGCACGTGTCTAATTTCAACGAAAGTCTGCCATATGTGTATCCACCAGCCCGCATTGGAGCAGCGTGGTGGAATATGCTCCAAATCTTCTCCTCAAAGGGAGAGGAGGCCTTAGCCCAGCAGTGGGAAATTTACAGGCTGTTAATGTTATGTAATGTTGATGTGAAAATCATTCAATTATAATATTCTTTACGCAAGTCTATTTTTTGTGGCAATAATACAAGTATGAAACGACTTTATTTATTTTAAAATAAAAATATTATTTAATATACGAATAAAATTGCTATAAAACTAAAAAATCCTTTTCAATTCCTTTCAAATATCGCCACTCAAAGCAAATACACCACCCATAGTCCATTTTCTGATATATTGCAAGCGGTCCGGGGTTAAATTATGACCTGAGCACTGCACAAACATTTACCCTCCCACATTCGGGCCAGGGATGATTTATAGTTCGAGATAACCTCACGTGTGAATACGTCTTAATAGTTATTTAGTTGTACGAATGTCGCATAACTACCCTTACATAGAATTAAACGGCAATTGAAGAAATAACAGTTAGGAAATCATTGTGCTATATATAATCATATTATATTATATAATATTATAATTGTGTGTGTAGAAATGTTTGTGTGGGTTAATAATTTACGTTAACGCCGCAGAATTACGTGAAAATTGTGCTTGTCACCATTTGTTAATAAAAACGAAATTGACTGTTGAAATCTCTAGTAAAACTGTTTATTTTTCATAGAAGTAAAACTTAAGTAGCACCAATACCACTTCACAATGTTGGGCAAGAATCCTCTTCACTTATTTTTTTTTATATGGATTACCGACATGACAAGCATACGATACACAAGTAATGATTAAATATGATTATAATATCTGTATACTGTTAACTGTTAACAATTAGGTCTAAGGGTACGATTTGCCATACTATTTGATAATCAAGGCACACAATAGAGACACATCATATCGAAATGATTGATAAATTAAAAAGAAAAATTAATTAAAAATATTTTCATTTTAATTTAAAACTATATGTACAATGAAAATGTATATAATATAATTAATATCTCTACTATATTACAACTAACATATACATATAATAAGGGTTTATGAACTTAGAAATAGTCTTAACATTCTATGAGTAGGCAAAGTTACACCTTATACATTTTAATATAAACTTTTTCGATATAGCAAATTTATTTAAAAAGTTATCTATACACCTAAGTACTTAGTAAGGGTTAGATCTTGGAAGTCACTCTCCTAAAGCCAAAACGTCAAAACGAATACACATAGCTGTTTGGTGAGACTAGATAGCCGTTTAAAATAAGCTCTATTAAGTATCTGACTAATTTGTTGTCAGATATCACGCAGATGATCCAGTGAATAAGAAACGCAGATTTCATTGTAAGAAAGTTTAAATACGTTCAAATATTTTATTATTCATCGCATGCTCGAAAATTGTCGTGGGAACCTGTGTGAAGTGAAATTCTGCTGCATATCTCGTTGAAATCGTAGATAGAACCCAGTGAGACATACACGAGCTGTTACTTTCTAGTAATATGTTTATAGTATAGGTAACATATGGCCATTACCAATCCCTTACGATGCCAATGCTCTACCAACCTTGGCAACTAAAATATTATATCCCTTGTGCCTGTAGTTACAATTAACTTATCCTTTAAACCGAGACAAAACGATACTAAGTATTGCTCTTTGGCGGTAGGATATATGATGAGTGGGTAGACTTAGACAAAGCCCTACCCACATAATAAATAACAAAAGTCCGAACAATTAATCTAAATATTCGAAATTGTTGTTGTAACCTTTATTATTTTTAGTTATAAATATAGATTATAACAAATAGCCGACCGTAATCTCCAGGCGCTTGTTAATTTGTCGTTCCCCGAGGCTCAGGGGTAATATTGCCGTTGTGTAAACCCTGATCAGTTATTACTAACTGCTTTCAATAGTTTGTTTGCTTTGAATTAACGAGAAATGTTTAGATAGGGCATAACTTTGTTTATTTGTTGACGTGAAAAGGTTTTGATTATGTTTTCGAAGTGAATACTCTTTGGACGCGACGAACAATATATCAAGGTTGAATTTTAGTGCAACGCGTATTGTAACTTTTTATTAAAACGTTTGGATTGCAAAAACTTATAGGTCAAGCTACGTGAATTTGCACGCGCTTTGATTATGATGTATTGAAGTGCTAGGATTGATGAAATTGCATTTTTTACGTAATTTGACTACGTTTTCGTAATCGTCGATGGGACAAGTTCTTTAAATTCACTGTTGGAGCGCGATAGAATAACCACAAAAGCCACTTACACAAAATAAAAATTTCAACACCAACGCCACCTACTAGGTCCAACTGAAGCTAATACTCATCCAGATAACTCCATAAATACAAAAACACACAATAGCTTATTAAATATACAGATAATCCGTTTATTAAAAAAACTTATATATTATGACGCACACTACGACAATACAGTGTGTGAGTGAACTTGTTAATATAATCATTATACATATAAACACACATACAAACACAAACACTCATTTAATACATAATTAAAAATTTTAACTGCGAGTCAAATCGCACGACAAAGGCAGACTTTAATAACCAGGCAATAATATTAAATGTACGACGATTAAGATGAACCTTCATCGAGTATTCCCAAGTTGATCAGACAATATTAATCACGGCGAAACGATTCAATCAAATCGCATTAATGTCCCTTTAATTATACGAAGCATATTTGTGTATTTAAGGAGTATAATTGTGGATTTGTATATACAAATATACGGTACAAAAAAGTGCTGTCAGGTCTATTTATGATCTTGGAGTTCGAGGCCCTCTTCGGAATGTTTTTGAAGTGGAGTTGCTTCACAATATTATGAATATTCACAATAATATTGAATAACTAATATATGGCTAATGATTGCTTATTCAACCCATGCAAGCCTCACTGAACTTTCATGCGCATAGAATGTGTTGAAACCTACATCCGTCCGTCCATCCGGATGAAAATTTCCCTCACGTATTCATCAACCTGAAAAGCAACCTGGTGAAATAAACTCTATAGCTTTCCCTTTTTGCACAAGAATATAGTAGCTCATATCTTTATGATCCGATTTGAATATTAATTTAAGGAGCAGCCTGTATATGTCCTAGACAAAAATTAACTAAATACTCTAAAACGACGTTTTATGAAAAATTCACGTTTTATGTTCATATTTATTGGGTAATTAATTTTTTATTGATTTGTAGTGATGCTTGGCTGGGCTTTGTGCAAGCCTGTCTAGGTATCACCAATTCATCATATATAACATTTAAAAGTAACAAAAATATATATGACTAGCAAATATTAACCAATCAAAACTAATCTCATTTACGTCATTAGTATTCATGTTGATAAAATCGTTGACAATATTATATGTTTACACACATACAAACGGTTTCACTGAAAACTGACGATTCAGATCAAACAGTTGAAAATCAAACCACATTTCTGTCAAGACCATTCTAGCATTAACAAAGTCTGGTCCAGCTTACGAACTAAACTAATTTGTACGAAACACGCTGTTAGACTGGACGGTTAGTTTTAACTAGTGTAACATACTTGTTAAAATAGTTTCAGTCAATGGAACTAGCTCTCTAGTTTAGTGGCTAGCTTATACGGTTGCGGATCCTGAAGTCCTGGGTTTATAACTTGGGTCAATGAACAAATTTATTACGTTTATCTGTCAAGAAATTTACAGTTGAAGCTTGGACTTTGTTTTTAACAGGACAGTGTACTTGTAAGACTACGTAAAACAGTTGACACTGCGATGAACTCATTTTGGATATATTTGCCTTTATAAGATTAAAAGAGCGTAAAATGGCCTTGTGTTTCCTCAGATATTTGAGCACTACAGAGTGTCCTACGCAGCGTGTCTCTTGAAAATAACCGCTGTGGTCAGTATGTCATTAACGCAACATCACTGTTGATAAATAAAATGAAATAGTTTTTAAAATATATATCTGTTTCATTCACACAATTTATAAACTTATCAGTCTCGTGTTCCTTATTTAAAAGTTGTCTGGAAGAGATCACTCTCTCTTGGTGCGACATTTACACGCACATAAAATGTACGTCTCTTTGTAGAAAAACATTTTCATTGTACATTAAATCATAAATATATTTGTATGATAATAAAATATGGTAACGAATGGAATATATACAATAAAAAAGAGAGGTTTATAAGTTAATACATAACTTAAAAAAACTAATTAACCAATGTATATTATATTACTTACACCAGACCACGCAGGGCATGTCGGAGGAGGTTTTACTGTATTATTTATATTACAATTAGCAACGTCTCACAGTTTCACCTACTTTAAATTAACACAATTGACGTTAAAAGTCCAAACTTTATAGTCTTGCCGTTAAATAAAAAAATAATAGACTAATCTTGAATATATCGCTCTGATCATTTCCTAAGCCTCAAATCGATTCGTCTACAGGAGTTTTAAACAGTTGAATTATTGCTTCGTGATAGCGCCAACTTGGCGCTTTACCGCACGCCCGACTAGTACCTCACCTCAAAACTGGTACCCGATTATTCCCGAACGTGATCTACGACCTATAGATTCAACTGCCCGAATTCAGCGCAGTTCATCTTCCCTATCTCATTAGATCTTGGTAAGGATAGATTTATACGCTCGGAAAGGGTCTTGTGACACTTAATTCAATAGAATAAGTGGCCATATTATCAAGACCACTTAGGTTCTTCGAGGTTGTCCCAAATACTAGGAAATCTAAATCTTACCCGAGGGTTTAATCCGAGACAAACGCTGCAGAGATTTCTTGTGCGTAGCTTGTATTTAAAATCGTAAGATTCTGATACAATTCAATATTACCAACCAACCAGTTTTGAAGCTCTTAACCTTCAGTTTATGGTATACTAAGTATTTTTCTGTTCCGATTTAAAGAGTGTGTGGATATAACATCTGAGTTGCCAAGGTTGGTAGCGCTTTAGTAATATGAGGAATGATTCATATTTTATACAGCACTAATGTCTATGAACAGTGGTTACCACTTACCATCGAGCCTATTTACCAGAACGCCTACATATATGATTTATTTTTTAAATCGGCTTTTGTGTTCACTAATGAATCTCCCTTTTTCCAAGAGATAAGAAATTCAGTAGTTACTATCTTCCGACAAACATAGATCAAATAATAAATATCATATATTTTAAAGGTCTCGTAAATTTTATGGCACATGTACCTATGAAACAACTGAATAACCAAAATAAATTACCTATAGAAAATAATGATCATGAATTATATGAGCTTTACCTTATAAGACAGATATAACAGCTTATTTGGAATTTACAGTGTTTTTAACATTACAGACTCTAAATTTTCACCAATAGAGTACATTATTCAATGCAAAATCTTCCAACCTAGTGTAATTCTCTGGCTTCCCGTAAGCCTTTCTCCGTGAAATTATTTTCAAAGCACTCAGTATCTTATTACGGAACTTGTCTTGTAAAAAACGTCAAAGCAGCTTAATTAAATTATCATTTAATGTTGCGATTTCGTCGAAACGAACAGCGGAACCGAGGATAGGCGCTAGTAATTTATAATTTTCCGCGGTTAATTTACGAGCCCCTTATCAGCAGTTTAAGGAGAGCTGTATTCCGCCTCGTATTTATGGTTGGCTGGTAGCGTATGGCGAGGGCCACTAAAATTGAGACAAATCGCTGTAAGCATGCAATCATGAAAAATTCACGTATACGCTGCAATCCTATATAAATTTATGTATTTATTCTTTTTATCAGACAATGACCGTCTTCTGTTAGATATAGTCTTCACAATAACGTTCTGTGAATCACCGTCTTAATCCAAATGCCTATAGTCGCCTTCCTCTCCAAGGTCCCCCTTGCCTCAACTGTAAAATAATCAGCACCCATAATCGTATTTACGTAACGTATAGTGGAAACAAAATCTGACTTTCCCGTGTTTGAGGTTAGTTTTTTTTGGCGCGTAATTAAAATATGAGAGTAATTTTTTATGATGCGCGCGCACAGGATGACATGAAAACCATATGACAAAATTGTCGGCTAAGCTGCCAAATGAGTGTCGCTCAAAAAAGAAAACGTACTTCGATCAATAAAAGCACTGGATTTTTCGTAGGTAACTCCACAATTTATCTTATTTTACAATATTTATTGCGTTACTAAATTTTTTTTTTTTATTTTTGAATGAGTGCTATAGTTGTGATGATAAAAGATGAAATTACAATAATAATTTTGTAATCACTAGATTAATTTATTGTAATGAATTATATATATAAACATTAAATTAAAAACAATTTTTAATTACGCGTAAGAAGTAGAACTACTTACGCGTGTACATAAATACATACACCTTTTTTTAAGACATTGCGTCACATCGGTGTACTGCTTCATAAAAGTTGTATTTTACAAGGTTTATTGGCCTTGTTTCGAACTAGACTAGAAAATCAAGATACCTTATAGCACAATTGACGTTGAGAAGTTAAAAAATGTTTAACATAAATATCTGCCTAATAAAGCAATAATTTAAAAGAAACAAATCGCTAAGTTCGTGGCCCTAATTATAATCCCAACAAGTGCCATCTCGGACCAAGTTTTCAAATAAATCTGCGAAAAATCTGATCCGTTATCATCGTAATAGCGGTTTGAATAAAAACGCCATTAAAATGGTCTACTTAACCGGGTCTGCTCGCATAGTGTACTTTATCCTTAATTGAATTTATAAAGTGGCGATTTTTTCTATTTTTTTTTTAATGTTACAAAATATACAAGATACTAATATTTTAAAGGTTGGTGCTTAATTAATTTATCAATGGCTCGTTTTTTTATTGAATGACTCTCGAAGCAAAGACATACTTCTTCCAAGACATACTGGCTTAAAATACCGGTTCGGGATTTAAAATATACCATTGAATTTTTCCTATAAAAATATTCTCAATAGCGAATTTTAATTATAATTATATAGGAGCCTTTTTTCAATATATGTACATTTTTGAATGTTTATCAATAGTATTACAATGTTAAAAACATCAAGAATTATTTGAATATATTCATATTTATATAAAAAATGCAGTAACGTATTGAAACCCTGCTGAGCTAGAGGAGAATTAGTTTAATTAATAGCCTAGCCTATTTTTTGTAGCCTATGGATATATTATGCATATATTTTATTTTCAGTATACCCCAAAACAAATGTACAGAAGTTATATTGACTGAATGTCATTCAGGCGGCTTAGTAAAAAGGCTAGGCTGTTAATAGAATGGCTAATTAATCTCGTTGCCTGTAAATCATACATTATTATTTAGCATAATAATATCGGTTTCCTCACGATATTTTCTTTCAAAGCTGAGTTCAATAGGAGTTATAAATACAAGCTAACCACGCGACAACTCAATGGTACTCAGCCGGGCTCAAACAGCATCACTATCTTCAATAATTGTGTGTTTCATCTACCCGATTCAATTCCCTTACCTTTAAACAGTACCTATATATTCACAGGAAATTGTGTGCGTTCTATATTTAATTCTTTTGTCAGGAAAGGGAATTTTCGATTGACAAACGTTTACTCGACTCAGGATAGAATCCTAGCAACCTAGAATTCGATTCTGCGTCATCCGAGCCGTATTTGAAAACTAATTAACATCCCTCGAACCCGGGTCAATGCAGTTGACCGGGATTGTGCACACAAAATACAACCTATCAAATTGCAGAGCATTGTCGACTTTAAACTGTTGCAATAAAGACTATAATTCTAAAATGTTACATCTCGTACCTTATTCTAATAATTCTCAGAAGGATATTCAGCGTTAAGTCAGATTAAATAAGGATTATAATCCTTTGTCTTATTTATTTTATGAAGTCTTTCGAGTACGAAAAGTAGCTACGCGTAGAATTATTTTAAGAGTTCAAACTAAAATGAAACTTAACTCCAAGTAATAGAGCTTATTAGGTATTCCATATATTTTTAATCAGACAATAATTTGGTATTTACTAAAGCGTATTAGCGTGCTTATTCAGTGACACTAGCAAATAGAGTTCTCGGTATAAGTTAAATACAAAGGCTAGATTATTTTAGTTTTCTGTATTTTACTAAAACAATGACTGGACATGTTTATATTTGATTAAACTCCGTTTATCTAAACAGTAGTTCATTAAATATATAATCTAATTTGTTTTTGCACGGTATTCTAAAATGTACAGTTTTGTAATGTATTCTTGAACCCTTAACAATGTCCACTTATAATATAAATGCCAATCAACTCTTCACGGTTATACGACTGAACCGATTTAGATGAAATACTACCCAGACGGACACACAGACCTAACACCAAGTAATCAATTACCTTAATTAGGCTCACTTACCTGATAAACTAACAGCAATAAAATATCAAAGATGTTATGTTCAACTATATAGTTACACTGGATCATTCACCCTTCAAACCAGAATATAATAATACCAAGTATTACTGGTGGAAGAATATGTTATGATAACCTACCCAAATACGGCCAGACCTACCACCAAGATAACAAGTGTAACTTTTTGAAATTATTTTAAAAAACTTTTATATAAAAACTAATGCAAAAAAACTGCTATACAATAAATAATAAATAAATATTGGACAACATCACATATATTACTCTGACCCCAATGTAAGTAGCTAGAGCACTTGTGTTATGGAAAATCAGGAGTAACGACGGTATCACAAACATCCAGACCCAAGACAACATAGAAAACTAATGAACTTTTTCTACATCGACTCGGCCGGGAATCGAACCCGGGACCTCGGAGTGGCGTACCCACGAAAACCGGTTTACACACTACTCGACCACGAAAGGTCGTCGAATAACAATATCTTTAACAATAGAATAAGCAGTAGGTAGAATCGACCGAGCCCGCAAAAAGATCCACTAGTAGCCCGAATATACTAAAAAAAGCAATTTACTTAATGTAAGTTATTTGAATTTGACTATGAATCTTGTACTAATATTAGTAAAGCGCAAAAGAATTCCTGAACGAAATGAATTCATTCGTAAAGACCATCTAACCCTATCGACATTTATAACCTATAAACCATTTTAAATTTTAATCTTCGAGTAGCGTGGGTTATTACCATCATAAAACTATCGGATGGAAATAAATTGAGGGGAATACTTCATACCATTTGAAATCACTTCTCTGCGCGTGTAGTATCTTCAACGATATATTTGTACATTCACGGCAGTCTCTCATGATTTTTTTTTTATGTAGCTTTATTTATTTTATATGCGATGTATTTATAAAGCCAATCGTTTTTTTTTTTTTCAATAATTTAATAATCTAGCTATGAGCTAATGGATTAACATATATTAAAAATATAATAATTGACCGACAAATTGAAACAACAATGAGGTTTATAAGTTTGCGGTTTGGTCGCTTAGCAATGTGAATGTCGCATGTTCAATCCTGATCCTTCGAACTTTTCTTACAGTAACAAACTACCAATGTCACTTTTGAGGAGATTGCTTAGAGTTTACTCCTCCCCTCTGCTCCAATGCAGTGGATACACATGACTAATTCTAATCCATGACGTATAGCTTCCCTTCACCGCCGAGATATTATTGAATTGCACGATTAAACACATAATTACTCTACTTGCTTGGTGCTTGAACTCAGAAACAATCCCCCTCAAACACAAACTTAACGCTTAAATAGAAATACTATTAAACCCTCGCAATAAGCATTACTTGTTTTAAATGTGAAAAAAATAAACGGAGCTAATCTAATAGTCTATATTTATCTTGACATTCAAATGTTAGTTATATTTTTTTCTCCTACAACCTTTTAAAATAAAAAAAGTAATTTATAAGTAATATATGTTTAAATATTACCTGCTATATAATTTTGCTCAACACTCCGCATAATCTCTAAGAGTTTTTCCATGTATTAAGGTTTTCTGATTTATATGGAAAAAAATTAATAAATATATATTAGAAGTGGAAAAGTATTGACACACATACGTCCAAAACCTACTGAGGGACCTCGTCAATCGCTTATTATATATGCGTCAACGCCGCAACCCACGGAGCCTTCGCCTGTTCGAGGTGTCCGAGTAAATGAGAGCAATACGTCATACTGACAATGATAAAGCGAGGAGCATAGAAGGGCCATCTCTCGAATGGTCGCTTTCAATATTCAATCGTTAGTCAAACGTGTTGAGAAATATATATCCTGTGTTTAAATCAATGCTATGTTAATATAAAAAGCCTTATGAATGGTTTTATAGAGGAAGTAAATAATTTAAATAATAAACAAGTTGTTATGAAGTGCTAACTAAGGGATCTAAGATATTTGGTTCGTTCTGTCCGTGTGGAGTGTGATTACAGGCTCAATGTACACACACTTGCACATACTGCACACTGTAAAAACCAGGTTATGGTTATTTATTCTTTAATGGAGTTAATCATTTATTGTAGCACCAAATAACAAAGTTCATTTAATTGCTTTTATAAATAAATAAATAAATATTGGACAACATCACATACATTACTCTGATCCCAATGTAAGTAGCTAAAGCACTTGTGTTATGGAAAATCAGAAGCAACGACGGTACCACAAATACCCAGACCCAAGACAACATAGAAAACTAATGAACTTTTTCTACATCGACTCGGCCGGGAATCGAACCCGGGACCTCGGAGTGGAGTACCCATGAAAACCGGTGTACATACTACTCGACCACAGTGGTCGTCAGAAATTTTTTTGAATTAAATAGGAAGCCAACACAATTTACAATGTATATATAAGTTTCTTATAGTCTTATAAAAATAACAATTTTAAATGTTGAGACATCGCAATTATAAGTTAACCCATCATGCAATTACGGATCTAGTTTAGCGCAATATTGTATTATTTGTGCTCAATGTTCATTGTTTTTATATAAACCATAAAAAATATGAATTAATATAAGCATGCATTGAATTAAAATATATTTAAAATGAAATAAAGCAAGACAAAAATTAAATTGAAAAACAACGTGCTATTTAAACAAAGAATTCATTATATTCATGGCACGTAAGCCAGTTAGGTAACATTTGATTCGATATTAAAGCATTTCACAGACATATTGATAGTCAAAGTAATACTATTCGTTTAGAAAAGAAAACACCCAAGACAGAAAACCAGTGAATACTAGCGCGGTTTTTTTATCAAATAAGAATTGTTATGCCTTAAATATTAAATTAAGCCTCTAAGATAGTGCCTAGATATAATGCCACGGATCTCTGCCTCGAGGCTCTGGGTTCAAATCCCTGGTTGGAACGATAAAAAGTTACTAAGATTTTCTGTCAAAAATTCTCAGTTCAGAGTTCTTGAAGTTGGAAGTGTGTGTACTCCTAATTCTTTGGTACTGGGCCTGAACTCTTTCCGATCGTGAAAGTGATCGTGAAATCGGATTATGAGTGACGGAATAGAGAGTGCACCTGTGTTCGCACACACATTTGCGCACTATAATGTGTCCTGCGTACTTGTCTAAATCTTTGACCTAAATCGTTCTGGAAGACAACAAACATCAACCGTACCATCAATAAAATCATGTAAATAAACCATTAAAATAAGATACATTTTTAATGTAACCGTAGTTCTATAATAGTTCTCACGGCAGAAGCAATTTCTCGAAATGAACTAATTCACGTAATTAATTAAGTTTTATAAGCGCGTTTTTAAAATTAAAAAAAAAATGTTTTTCAACGTAAAATTAAAAATTTCGACTAGAATATTTTTTACCCTCAGGACTGAAACCTAATCTAAATCTAATTTATTTTTAAATCCAGAGCATTTTACCAAATTAGAGCCTAAAATATATTTCACATTAGACGTGCCTTTTTACCATTCATTTTTCTTTCCGTACTTTCAAGAACAAAGAGAAAATTTTTTTTACAAAATCATAATAAAAACAAAATATTCTTTATTCAAATAAGTCTCTTTAAAGCTACCGGTTCAGAATGTAAGTATCGAATAGAATCGGCGAATAACTCAGTAAAACTCAGTTCAGTAACTCACTTTGTGGAAAAGAGTAGGTAACCTTTTCCACGAATATACAGAGGTGAAGTAATTAAATATAATTTAATTATAACTTACCCTGCATGTTTTTTTTTATAAAAGTTAGGCGAACGAGTAAATGTGCCACCTGATGGTAAGTAAACACCATCGCTCATAGACATTGACGCCATAAATATTAACCATTCATCGCCAATGCGCCACCTACTTTGGAAAGATCGTATGTACCATGTGCCTGTAGTTACACTGGTTTACGCACCCTTCAAACCAAAACACAACAGTACCGAGTTGGCGGTAACAAGTACAGTACTCAACACTTTTTATTACGTATATAGTATTTTATTTCCTAAATATATATGTTAAAAGGTTCCTGGTCTTGCCAATGTTTCTTCTAAATATTGAGATTTTAATTTAATCAGCATTTATTGATGCTGATATCTCGACACAAACGGTTATGGGAATTGACACACGCCCTTGTAAAAGTTTCTTTATTAACAATTAAGGTGAAACCTCACATCATATTCATAAAATTAAAAATATATTAAAACAACATCTTTGATATTAAATTCCTACTGTTATAAGTTTAAAATCCTACTGTAATAAATAAAATGTGAATAAACATCACTAACAATCTAGATATTGTATAGATTTTAATTGTATTGTCTCTTTCAAGATGTAATAAATTCTTAATTGAAATAGTATTGTTGCAAACAGTTTGAACAAGCGCACAATTAACGTTAATAATTGTACATTATGTATGTAAACTGATTAATTACATTTCAAATAAAAAATATAATATATAATTACATTATAGAACTGAATATTATTTACATAAATAAAAAGTATTTTGAGTAACATTTTATATAAGAATTATGATAATATTAATGAAGGATATAATATTTATAATACATGCCATTTCTAAGCTCTCTGTTGTTACGTTAAAGTAATACCCATACTTACTATGTAAACGTAAATAATGTCTCTGTCACATAATCTGAGTAGATTGTTAGTCTTCCTCTAAAACTAAATTAAACACAGAACATAACGTATTATCTCACATTCTGAAATGGGTTTCAGTTCTACGTATAGTTTTCTAAATTTATAAAACTTGATAGCACATAAACCTCTTTTTACCCTTTATATGAACATTGATTGATTCCCCTACAAACTTTAACCCCATTTTTCACACCCTCTGATTTTCGTGATAAAAACTAACCTAAATCCTTTCTCATGACTCAAACTATTTCCATAGCTTAGGGAGCTACCTTCGAATTTATAATACTTGTAGGTATAAACTATGACGAACATTAAAAAAAACCGAATCGATAACCTTATTTTTATTAAGTCAGTTAAAAATATTCTAAACCATCAATCTTTTGCGACGTCACACTGTTGTACGGACTACGTTATTTACAGCCGATTTCGAAAGAAGGGACTATCAATTCAGCTATTTTTTGTGTCGCTATATTTAAGACTGATTTTATAGATTTTTTTTATTCAATCACAGCTGACTAGGTATGGGTGTACCCAATTTCACCCTCTTAAGTGGTCTATTTTTTATCAAAACGCTGTAATATATATTTTTTTATATTACAATATTAACAGACAACATTACGCTACGTTTTCTTATTAAAATATAAAAAAAACATAATCAGCCTGTAAATTTCCCACTGCTGGGCTAAGGCCTCCTCTCCCGTTGAGAAGGTATGGAGCATATTCCACCACGCTGCTCCAATGCGGGTTGGTGGAATACACATGTGGCAGAATTTCGTTGAAATTAGACACATGCAGGTTTCCTCACGATGTTTTCCTTCACCGCCGAGCACGAGATGAATTATAAACAAATTAAGCACATGTAAATTCAGTGGTGCCTGCCTGGGTTTGAACCCGAAATCTTCGGTTAAGATGCACGCGTTCTAACCACTGGGCCATCTCGGCTCACACGTTTTCTTATTGCAAAGATATAATACGAGCGAGACAAGAAATCGAAAATAAAATTAAAAAATGTAGTTATTATTTAATAATATAGTTTGGTTGATATTTTTGTTATAATGCTTGCTTGGGAACGTCCTATACATTTGACAAAAATGTCAAATGTTTCAAAACGTCGAAAAAACAAAAAAAAATTTAAGCTATTAAAGATATTTTTTAATAGTTGTCGCTCACGGCATTTTAGACGTTGGTCGTCAGGTCTTACGTTTAAAAAATCATATCATACCGAATTGCATCAAAATCGGTTCAGTAGTTTGCCCGTTAAAGCGTAAAGCAGACTGACAAAGGTATAGATTATCTACGAACAAAATGTTGGTAATACAAAAATTTCATTAATTACGACGCAGAATCCAGCCCTGTCATTTCTCTTTATTCGTAATTTGGTTATAAGGTCTATCTATCTATCTTTATTTGTTGGAGTGCAAATAATATTTTTTATTATTAGTAAAATTATTTTGATTATTATAATTTAAAAATATCTCTTTTAGGCACACTGAAATATGTCATTCTTTTCCTTTTGAGATTTCACTAATAAATTGCTAGTAAAGAAAGCGTTCTCATCTAATGAATCTCGCCTCTATATCCAAAGTATAAGGTTGAGATTCAAATAAACATCGACATTATGTTTCATGTTGTACGCCAGCAATTTATGAAGAAATATTAGACGTTCTAATATTGTATTTCATATGGAACGGGATCTGCTACATTACAAATATGTTATTCTGATGCGTGGCACTTATTATATATGACATAAGGTCAAATATCGTTTAAACTGACCGTAAAACTGTTTTAGTAAATATTTTCAGGAGAATTTGAAATTTGTGAGCGTTTTACGCGGTGAAAGCTTCGTGCTAGTGATTCATTTTGCAATATTGCGTTAAAGTGAGTGAGGTATGAAAGAGATGATTTTTATTGAGTGTACGAAATAAGGACGAAAATAAATATGAACTATGTTAAAAAATACAAATTATAATTGTTTTTTTTTTTTATTTCGAGATGAATCTCAATATTTATGTATTATTAATGAACTCTTAAATGTAGGTGTTTTGAACCATCATAACAGGGGAGAATAAATCGTAAAAAGAAACTTTTTCTTTTACTTCAGTATTTTTTTTTTTTTTATAAAAAACTTTGTATATATTTTTATTAAAAGTTTCGTAATATACTCGTAGGTATTAATTGCTTTAAACATTTTAAATTCCTGCAAAAATCAATCTGATACAATTGTTGCATTTTTTCACACGTTCAAATTGAATTAATAGAATATAAACAAAACAGTTACACAGATGATGTCACACAGATTCAATATACAAAAATGTAAACAAAATGCCAATCTAAAACTGTGTTTACTATGTTATGACATCCCATTAACCTAGAAGCTTTACCAAAACTGCTGGCAGAAAAATTAAAAAAAAAACTAAAATGCAATGGTCCGGCAAAAACATGCGAGTACGCGAGGTGAGAGAAATATCCAATTTGGCGCGTTTACCCGGTAAATTGCGGCCATGTTTCATTGCTGTGGCGGCCATCTTGCGTAGTGGCGCCACCGCAGCGTTTTTGCTGGACCGAATATTTTTATTTTGGACACATTCATGATTGCGTATTCGCTATAATGAATTTTACTTATGTGTACGATTATGATTTAAATTAAACACGTTATCCGTTATATTTGTTTTTTCGTAATAATACAAAACAAACATTTTGTATGTAAATTGTATAATGTTGCTACCAATTTCATATGAGAATTTATTTCCAGCTTTCAGTGCGCTGTTAAAACTTTTAACATAAATGTATTAATTAAAAACACAGTTTACAAGTATTATCACGCATACATTTATTTCGGATTAATGTGCGAACAAATTTATATAGACCTGAAGTTATGCAATGTTTGCGTATAATTCCACTTTTTAATTCAAATGTATGTCTCTTTTAATTATTTTTAATAGCCAATAGAAGCAATCGCAAGATAACTTATTCATTAGTGTCCGCATTATATCAACATCATGTTCCCAAGTCGACAGCGTGGCGGACAGCTATGATAGAATCATTTAAAAGTACTGGCTTTCATTCGTTCATTACATTCACCTTATCCATTCACTCTTTTATGTCGAAAAATTTCAGTAATCACAGGAGAAATTCCGTTTCGAAACCGCGTCGTAAACCCTCCCGCTGTAGCTAAAACACCATTCATTCGAAGAACCTCATCGAAAAATCGAACGTGATTGGGCCTTTAATTCAATTTATGTATTACCCTCACCTGGCAACACCAGTGAATGGAAAGTGAATTCGTGTTAGGGCTTTCATCACTCACACCAATATTTTATTCAATACGTGCGGAGGCACTTACATGGTAGACGGGGAAAATCAAATTGTCTTTCGCAATACGAGTTTCACATTTGAACGTGAAAAGTGTGTCGTCTTGATACACAAGTATAAGGTATTCCAAACATCATTACAATATTTATAACATACTCGTAATACTTTAATTTTCTTGAAAGGTTCTAGTTCCGTTTAAAAGGAAGGTATTCCCAGCATTATTTCATCCTATTATTTTGTACGGTAAATAAATGAGCTACCTGGTGAAGTTCGGTTCCCATCCAAGGAGTTGAAATTGCAAGGGGGAAATTGGTCGTACTAAAAAATATACAAAACAGTCATAAAACGTAAATTATTATGATCTCCGTGTCCATTTTGGCAGACTTTGACAGTTGTTATTTGAGTGACAGCCAAACAATATCAGAACAAAGAAAAACTGAATAAATACAAATTTATACCAGCTCGAGCTGGTTCTAACCGGTGGAAGGAAAATACATTGAAACGTTTTATATTTTTAACTTTGACGAAACATCAAGATCAAACCTGACCTATTTGATTATTTCGTAGTCTTCCTATTTCTTTTTCAGCGCACGTACTTCGGAGAGTCCCGGTTTATTACTTCGAAAAGTATCCGTGTCTCATTGAGCTTGTCTTGCATTCACCAGATTAACGAAATTCGTTATTTTAACTTAATTTAACAGAGTTTCTGGTTTCAATATATATATATTTTTATCATTTCACAAATTTATTTATACATTTTTAATACAAAATTAAAAAGAGACAAAGACATTTATATTTTTCAACCAATAAACGCTTCCATATCTCTAAATAAAAGACATTTTTCGATAGCCTATACCAATCTAAACAAGAATAAAGATAAACAAACCTTAGATTTACGTATTCCATGTAATTACCTAATTACTCAGATATATTGCATACTAACAGGTCTTGATTAATATATCTTTATTTAAAATACAACCCTCAACTACTTATACCCACATTAATTTTACTTTCAAGGTTCCGATAACAGATTCGTTGTTGTTTTATTAAAAAAAATCCGTAATGAATATCCAATCTCTCGACCAATTATATCGCGCAAATTAAATGACAATATTGTTGATTTGGCTTTTGTCATCTTGTGGTTGGAACAGACTATTATTATGATATATTTTCTGTATAATATAAAATAAATTTTGGCGCACAACAAAATCAATATAATTAATATTTGTGTCATATCTAATACCATTAAATACAATTTAAAATATTTTTTTAACTTAACAAATTATACTAATACCAATAATTCAAACAAAATTGTTATTTGTACCCCAACTAACATAGCGATCGGTTTGTTTCAGCAGAAGCACCCACATGTGATCTTTGAAGCGCGGACGAAGATGAACCAAGGGTGTGGCAACAGACTCGAACAGCGACAGAAGAATAGACGTACGAAACACATCGAATACATCCAGACCGTGTTAGCTGATGATTCAAGTTACAAGTAAGTTCAACTTCATAATAATACTTATCTATACCAAAAATATAACCACTGCCTCGTTGGTCTGGTAGTTATATAAGGCGGCAAATTCCGATGTTCTGGGTTCAAATCCCAGGTCGGATAAAAAGGTATTTTCTTTTGAAAAATTATCGGTAACAGCCCGGAGTCTAGAAGTTGGAAGTGTATACACTGCACGGGGCATTGGAAAGTACGTAAGATCCGTCGTACGTTGGTCCTGCGCCTGATCACTTTCCAGTCTTGTCGGATTTACCATTCAATTATAAGAGTGAGGGAATATACAGTGCACCTGTCACCTGTGTATACATTTGTGCACTTTAATAAGTGAGAGAATAGTTAACTACATAGTAGTTTAGTAGTAGTTAACTATTCTCTCTTGTGAAGAGCGAGTTTCTTGCCGTTTCTTTTCGCTGGAGGCTGCTTTCCGAAACGGTGGTAGTGTTTAAATATTAATATATAGACGAATCAAAAACGCTTCAGTGTAAATTTTACTTGAATAAAATTGTATTGATTTGATTTGAGATTGGACACTGTGCTCGATCAATCATATTCGTAGTTTGACGACTAAACCCCAAATCTCCCAGGCAATTGTAGTGATATAAATATTCGGTAACATCGACTACAATATCTTAAGATACATTTGAGTAATATATATTTTGTCTTTAGTGATTTTATATTTCTAAGAATATAATGTAATGTTTATTATTCTAAATACAAACATTTTACATAGCTTTATTTTAATTTCGTGACATTGGTTTTCTCTTTTAAAGCATAATAACTTTTATTTGTGCTTTTCTGGGTTGGCACATTTCTGCACAATGCGGTCCAACTTAAGTCATTGAAGAGGAAAAATCATAAGAATTATGTGAATTCTTATTTTTTTATTGAAATAATTTTATAAATGAAATTAATATTTTTAATCAAACTATTACTGCTTTAATAAACTATGATTGAGTTATTATGTGACTCACAGATAATACCCAACACAAATAATTAAAAGTTCCTTTTTACGAGAACATTCGATCTGTGAGCAATGAACAAAATCCCTCCAAAAAATCTTCTAAAATTTGTCGCAATAACCAAAAGGATAAACAGTGTATATACAAATGATCAAAACGTCACGCTGAAACAGGTCACGCCGCAAACAACATTTGTTTGAAACTGGCGTCCCTGTCACGACACAGATGGCCGTGTCAAGGAATTTCATAAAATAACACGTCTTCATTGAAAACGTATTTTTTTGTAAAAACAATGACAAAATTTCAGGCAAATAATATATTGTTAGTCTTCGGGCTTTGTTTAAGGGTGAATCGTTAAACAATGCTCCGTCACCTTTTTGCGACCGTTAATCAATGAAGACCGAGTAAGTTAAATCCGTCTAACTAAATAAAGTCTGTAATTAGGACCGTTAATTTTTAAACTGAACCTTTCACTGATGAAATTCCCTTTTTTTAATATAAACTTTCGAATCACCACGGATGTGATTTCCGTGCCTTCGGTGTATAATTATATTATTTAAAATGAATTTAGTAGGTTGATATATCTTGTCTTAATATTCTGAATAATATTTAAGACAAATTTAAAAGTAATATTTACAACAATTAAATTAAACTAAAATTCAGAATATGAGTATTCAAACTATATAATGTTTTTCAGAAGAATATACAAAAATATTCCATAAAAGCTGATATACATACTATTAATACAAGAAATAAGAATAAACTTGCAACCCCTACTTTCCGTTTGCATACGGTACAGAGAACGTTTTTGGGCAATGGTATACGCATATATAATAAGATACCGGGAAATGTAACCAATTTACCATTTACGAAATTTAAAAAGTTTATTAAGACTAAATTAATAAATAAGTCTTATTATTCATTAAAAGAGTATTTTTTAGAAAAAAACGCCTGGATTTAGGCTCGGGTTCCATCACAGGACACTAATTATTGTAAAAAAACAGCATTGTTAATCTGTTTATTTGAAAAGAGCAACTATGCGAGTTTCTTGCCGTTTCTTCTCGCTGGAGGCTGCTCTCCGAAACGGTGGTAGTATTTTAATATTGACGATTTAAAAACGCTTCGTTGTGAAGTTTACTTGAATAAACTTGATTTGATTTGATATAAATAAATTATATAAATTAGAATTACGTTTGACATATTTAGATTTTTGTCGCTTGGCGTATATGATCCATATCCGCCACCATCCGGTAACGACACCTCATTTGTCAAAGTATGGAACATGCAAAAGCTTCTAAGACCACGACCCTCTTTTTGCTTCGCCGTAGTCGGTTAAAACGTATATTATCAAAATGACACATGGAAACAGATGACATAACACTCGTTTAGAACATAGTTATAAGAATGATGGACACGTCGTTACGAAATATCACGAAACGTTTTCTGAGACAATTTTGGTTCATCTACGATTTTTATTGCAAGCAATTTCCCGCTGAGTAGACTATTTGGGCGTTTAAAGACAGAATATATGTATAGAAGTTTTTATAAAGTATACGAATGCATTTAATTTTGATAGCTATTTTTATAGTGTATGTTTATAGTTGAGTATCTTAGCCTATATTTTCGGTCAATTTTTGAATAAGGATTCGTAAGTGATTTTATGTTTTACAAATAATTCAATCTATAACTCGAATCACTTCAAATCATAACTACCAATAAAATATAATAAATAATATAAAATAAACAGCCTTTTATTTCTCACATGCTATACGTACAATTTCGAAAAAAAGATTAAGACTCTAAAGAAAGTTAATACATACTAGTTTTCACAATCTATAGAAATTTAGCAAGAACCCCTCCTCAGGTGAAGGTGAAGGCCTCTTCTAAAGAAGTACATTTTTCTCGGTCTTGAGCTATCAGCGGCCAGCAGGGGCCAGCGATTTTGACGTTATCGTCTTCCCATCTCAGACAAGGTCTGTGCCGCTTGCCCTGTGGGCCCTTCCATTTGGTTACCCTGTCGGTCCATCTCTCGTCTGCTAGCCTCGCAACATGCCCTGCCCACTTCCACTTTAGCTTTTTAGCAAAGCTTAAAGAATTGTGTGGCGAATTTTTTGGACCTTTGTATTTATTCCGCGTTGGCAAGTAGTTATTTTGTTTTTTATGATCGTACTATATTTTCATGTTTGGCACGCGTATGAAAGGCATGGTTACTACCATTTACGATTGGATAATTATATATAGATTCTAAGATCCTTCAAATGCAAACTAGAACGACTAACGATTGTTTGAGACAACTTTATTTTTCTTCGGCCTTCTTGGGTCGATTTAAAAATTAAAAATAATGATAAGTTTATCTTTCTCACCTACTTATTTTGGCTAAGGCGGTCTAAACATAAATAAATCATGAATAACAGGCATCTAGTGTCAGTAATTTCAAATTTATTATGTAAATTGTATCAATATATAAAGCAAAGTTCGTTTGGCTATCTGCAGTGACTGAATAACGCAGTAGGGCAAAAGTTTTTAAAAAAGAGTTTTTACTGTCCTCTCTGTCCGACGGTACTGGCAAGTTTCTATGATGAATTCCGTCCGTATGTAAAAATTGTTTGCAACTATTTGAATAGTTAGAATTATAAGTTGATGTATTATAAAATATATATCAACTTATAAATATACATTTTTCTTCGCTTCGAACTCACAATGACCTCAGTTATTGTGCTTACTAACAATACATTTGGAAAATATATCGAAAAATCCTTTCTTTTGAATATGAACAAGGTATGCCTTTAAATAATATTTAAGGAAAATTAATAGAATATATATAACAATACAATACAGAAATATGTTATGTACGAGTAACAGCTATATTTAAGGACATAACTATGAATACCTTTTGTTTGTTATTATTGTGGAAACCGAGGAGCGTAAACAGGAAGTGTTTTATCTAAATAATCATTGTCTTATCATATATATTTAGCATCAGTAGGTCCACTTTTTATCTCTTAAAAGGGACGACAATTAATGGCGTTCTACGTCACGTGCCCCTAGTACCATTAGCCTCTTTGTCAGTACGTTCTCTTGTACTATTTTCCGTGACCTCTAGGATAGTGTACAATTGAAATGTATCCCGATATTTCGATACACCGTTTCAATATTATCGGAGTCCATTGTGCGTACTACTCGAGCCGCTTACGCCGCATAAATCATTCGAGTAGTCCAATTTGTTGGCTCACAAAGACCTTTTATATTCGTCGATCTTTGAATGTATTCCTAGACTTGACTAAGATATTCACATTGTTACGATCCCTTCGTTTTAACATTACTTCGATTTATAAGATCATTTTACAATTGTTTCTTGTTTTTTTTTTTTTAACCATGTTTATAGTTACATCATTAATCAATTGAATGATCGATTAAATTAAATTTATAAAATACCTTAAAATGGATATTGGTAATATATATTTGTATCGTTTAAGGCAACTATAATATATATGGCCATTTATCCTGATGGCTTCCTTCTCTCTGCCACCACTAAAAATAAAATCTTCTTAAATATATAACTATAAAATCTTAACTTAAAAGTGTAATCGCCAAAGTTGAGAGACGCAAATTGATCATGTTAGTCGTATTGCATAATTTATACAAATTTCAAAATAAAACGGGATCCAATTCCTCTCAACCTGGTATCCCCAATAAAATTAGATTATAGCCAAGTGTGTCACGTTATATGAACTTTCACATGTCCAACCAATATTATATCAACCCCCAATTGCTTAGTAAACAAAACGCCGAGTATATTTTAATGGGGTGAATTAATTCCCAGGGTTGTGTTCCGGAGCGAGTGCGTGACCTGTGTGATTTGTCATGGGCTGCTCGTTTCCTTGCGAAAATGTTTTCGGATGCTCCGTTTGCGCCATTGTTTGTTTTCGAAAAGGCTTTGGGGAATTTCATTTAGCTTAGTACGAAATCACGTGAAATCGTTTCGAGGTAACGTATTTGAACATTTTTCGTGTGCTCAAACGGAGACGAGATATATTTTTAATGAATTAAATCTATTTATGTTGTAATTTTAGACTAAAAGGGTATACGGTGGCTAAAGTCGTTGATTATCATTCAACGGGTTAAATTTAATTGAACCGAATTGTCACAACATTCCTTTAAAAATAAAATTATTGCATTTATTTGAATTATAGCGCCTCATTAAATCCAAATGTCTGTTCTAATAACAAACCAATTATAAGTCAAAAAATCCAATAGCAGAGAAAGAATTTTAATTAAATCTTTTGATATTCTGAACAGCATTCGAAATCCAATAAGTTCTAAAGCAGACCCGACTTGGCCGTTACGTTTCAAGTCAAATCGCGACGAAGCGATGGCAATGTCAAAGAGTATCATTAAAATGTTCCCGAGGCGAAGTGGAGGTGAAAGAGCCTTATCACAAGGATTCATCACGAAATAGACAGAAATTCTAACACAAATTCCAGCAGAAGTTAGCTCAAGTAAATTATATGCTAGTGATTTATAAAGAGATGGTTTTAACTTCACTCGGTAAAGTAGAGTTGGCAATAAATAAACCTGCGCGTAAGAGCCTCAGTTACGTCTACCCGGTTTTTTTTTACGACTATAAATATTTTTACTCGGTATTTGGAAATCGTCAACAAAAACTTGACTTAACTACAAGTCGCCATGTTGGAAGATTCTTGGGAACGTTACTTATATAATACTAATAAATTAATAACTATTATTAATTTGAAATAGTTTGCAAAAAACATCAATAAAAAGGCATATTATTCAACATAAGATTATATAAATGATAAAAAATCGTGAAGGTAATATGCATGTTGACTTTCAGTCTTGAATTTCAAACGTAAGGAAAATTCTTTACATTTTCTTCTTGGTAGTATCTACATTCCGAACCGATGGTAGCTTTATGTTTAATTGTAAAAGCCTACTCGAATAAAGTATATTTTGATTTAATTGTAATGATAATTTAAAGTTAATAGAGCTACATACTAGGGTAACATAAAAATAACAGAAGTTGTTTCTGCTTTAGATTTTCCGCATAGAATGAAAGAATATTTAAATGGGATGACCGCGTATCCCCAACATGCCGATGACTCTTTTTGATCCTTCGAACCTAATATACTACACACAAATATAAACCGGCAAGTAGAAAATACGAGATCAGAATTTGTTATTCACCAACAAGGTTCGTCCTATATGTGATGTTTTATTTCGTTAAATAATATGTTATTTCTGAAATTTGTCTTTGAGAGATTTCTTTAAGCAATAAAAGCGAGATTACGCATATACATATTTTGAGTTTGGAATAATGTTCAATTTGTATGAAATTGATATACAAGTAGGTATTCGATAACACGTAACGTCTTTCATTTTTAACGTTGTGGGTACGGAATAGTTTTTATTCCAAAGTTGTAAAATGATATGCGCAATGACGTTGTGATGTCGATTTGCGACTTATCGGTGTATATTGTTGTTTTAGTCGTGTGTCTGTAGATTGCTAATATAAAAAACGCAATATTTTAATCAAAAAAATCCAATGAAGAAATAAACGATAATTAATCTCGCAATATTTCGATCACAAGCGAATGGTTCTTAAATTAAAATTGGCATCTTCCTTCAATTTCCATTTCTTTAAAATAATAACAAAATCAAAAATCGAAAAATTCCCTGTAAGGGGAAAAAATTGGCCCAATAGAAAATTCTCGAAGCCATTCGAAATGCGTTCGAGTTCCTTGTTTCGATAATGAGGTACTTGACGGACCGAAGATAAAGTCGATTAAGGCTCCGAATTAAGGAAGCCGGATAACCTTACCCGATTAAAAGGAATTTTTATTCTTCTAATTTGCAAAATATTATTATAATGGAGGTCATAAATAAAAATAAAATAACGAAAGATAATTTAAATTTCTATTATTAATTTTAAAGTAAGCACTTCGTTTTTTTTTATAGTATTTTGGATTACTTAAATAATTATGCGTTTACTTTAGTCTGGATAGGTATCACCCAGTCATTATATATTCTACTGCCTGACAACAATATTATTGTGTTGCGGTTTGAAGGATGAGTGAACCAGTTTAACTACAGGTACAAAGCACAACTCATCAGTTACCAAGGTTGATAACGCATTGACGATGTAAGGAATCGTTAAAATTTCTTATTGCGCCAATGGACAGCGGTGACCACTTACCACCTGATGACTCATTTGGCAGTCTACCTGTCATAAAACTTAAGCTAATGTAATATATTTAAAAAATCGATATAGCTATAATACTGTCCAATGAGAATGACTTAAAATGACTATTTGAGTTCTAACATATTTAAGTACTATTACATTATTAATCTTATGTATTAATAGTTTTATATACTTTAAATGCAATTGAAGGTAAGAAAATAAATAATGTAACATTTTATTTAATTTTAAATATGATCATATAAATTAATCAAACGACAAAAAAAGTTAATGAAATGTATACTCGACAAAATAAAATATAAATAATTCATGTACACATTGGTAAATTGTACGAAGAATATTATTGCTTTACTTAAGAATTATTTACATTGAAGACTTATTTAAATATAATCAAAACATGTACGCGGTCATGATTTGTACATATGCACATATGTATACAAGATTGTATTGATTGTACAAGAATGCTCGCACCAATTCTCTATTAAATAGTTATACTGATATTCTGGTCGAAGCTGATGCAACCCAAAATAATAATGTTTTAATTTTTTACAGAGGAAAAACGTTAGAGTGGTGGCAGACCAACCTCAGTCTAAGAGCCCTCAAGAGACTTAGAAGAGATGTAAGAGAAACCACGAAGTACATCGAAACGGCACTGGTGATAGACAAGGCGATGTTTGACAGAAGAAATGGCAGCACGCGGTCTGAAGTTGTCCATGACGCAATACAAGTTGCCAATATAGCTGACTTGGTAAGCAGACTTTTAATAATATATACATTGAAAGTCGAATTTTTAGTATAAGGTATACCTTTGAACACAATTTATTGAACTAACTAATTAACACAATTTGTAATGAACTGTTAAAAACGGCGATAAAATCGCCAAACAACAGTGCTCATTATTGTTGTGTTCTGGCTTAAAGGATGAGTGAGCCAGTGTCACTACAGGCACACGGGACATAAAATCTTAGTTTCCTAGGTTGGTGGCGCTTTGGCGATGGAGGGAATGTTTAATATTTCTTACAGCGCCATTATCTATGGGCGATGGTGGCCACTCACAATGACGTCACGTGCCACATTTGCTCATCCGAGAAACTATGTATATAAAAAAAAGTTTCTCAAGAGTGTAACGATATTACAGGATATTTATAGTTTCATTATACTAAATAATGTGCGGTTTAATTCTAGTTATCTGTCCAATAAACAAAATTAGAAATATATTATATTTTTAAAAATAAAGAATTCTCATAATATTATCATTTTTTTGGAACATAAACGAGACGAACATTACCGATCTCAGTAAAGCCCCTTTTAACAAACACGCATGCAGCCAAGCCGCTTCATACTTCCCAACAAAGAAATCCCATAACGACAGGATCCCCTCCGCCACACGCATTTACACAAGTGCCTTTATGGACATGGGTTAACAACCAACATTTGCTCTCGCCATATCCTACTTCATACATATGACAGCCAAATGATTATAGCTTCTCTTGCTTGGGTTGGACATTTGTACCTTATTGATAACCATTTATGAAATTGGCACTTGAAATAGACGCGTATTATTTTTTTGTGGAACGTACTTTAATTTAGTACACGAAATGCCATTAATTGCGAATTCCACCACGAACGTATAACCATACCGAGCCTTATTAAAATCTAGTATTTGTTTAGTAATACATTCCAAAAAAATGTATACTTAATAAGGAACTAGAATCTATAATAACCACTCTCTCCTACATGAGTATTAATTATCGTAGGTCATATTATTGGAACGATGTTTTTTACGCAGCTTACAATAGAGTGAACTGGCAGGAATCGCACATATAGAAAAAGCCTAACGCTAAATATTTCTTAACATTTTATTATTACCAAAAGTTGTTTATTTACTTCATTTTCTTTGTTATTTAATACATGATATATAGCGATATACAAAGCAACATTAACTTCGTACCAACTTGGTGTACCACGACACATCTTGTTTTTTTCTATACGTATGCCCACTCCTCCAAAATGGGTGGATCGATTTTGATAAATTTGATTAACTTGCAATAGCTAAAATCAAAATTATAATCGTCGAACGATTACTCGATTCAGATCTATGAATAATTGATCACAACGTTACCCGAGAGGAATCCGCGAGGGTTTTAAAAGAGATGCGAATTCGCATTTGCGATTCCAATGGAGAAAAATTCTCTCTGGAAATTTGATGCGGGCTCCGCAAACTCCGTTCTTAGTATCGTACGTACGCTAACGAGCAAGGAAGTTCATGCATTAGTGGTACATTATCTGCTTGAAATTTGAAATGCTTCAGCCGACTTATCGTCAGAACTTCATAAGTTTAATGGAGGGTTTACACGTGTTCTTGTTAAGAAAGTGCACGTAGGAGACGAAGCTGAAGCGTGCGCTAACTTTGTACGAACTACCTGCGACTGTAACTTCATGCGCATCCAACGTTGAAGGAGGTTTTTTACTACCTCTGAATGTATTGCGAACCTTGAATTTTATAATCTATAGTATAAATACCATAAAGTTCAGCATATTTTTATTCAAGCTCAAAGTATGCAGTATATCGTGTATTAAAATATTACGACTCTTACTTAGATGTCTGTGTAAAATAATGACAACAGTTAATTCATACTGTTCCATTGCTCATTTTTTCATCGTCATATTCTTTCGCAGTATTTTCGCACGCTAAATACCCGAGTGTCACTCGTCTACATCGAGTCATGGCAGAGTGCGGACCAGGCGGACATCGACAGGAAACAGGACATCACTCGCGCCATACAGAAGTTTAGCGACTATAGCGCAAGGAAACTTTTCAAGATCGAGAAGGACACCACTCAACTCTTATCGTTAGTACCATTTTTAATTATAGAGATTATTCTTAACTACCTACTTGCATATATATCGATGTCTAAATGTAATCGTGTTTATATAACAAAACCATTTCCAACATTCATTTCACGTTTTTCGTTTGGATTTAATTTGAAACGAAATACATGACACATATTTAACGATAAAAAAATATATCGTATAATTATTTAGTATTTTGTAATATACCGACTCCTGATCTAGTGATCATTTATCGGTCTGGGATATTAGTTAAAAGTTTTTTTAGTACATTTGTTAGAGGTCTTTCTTGTTCATTTTCTACTTATTTTTTACATTTTGGTTATTCACAACAATTATTATTGTTTAAATAAGATGATTGAATAGTTTTAGTAATAACACAAACGCTCTGAGACAATGATTGTATATCAGATATCAGTAGGTTATATCTGCAAATAGTCTCCAGGCTTTTACTCTAGTTATAGTCTAATCATACGCGAAACCTACATTATAAAAGTGATAAAAAGTGTCCTATTTAATTGAATAAAAAGAACAAAAATATACATTCTTAAATAACTAGACGAGTCACGCTCCATAAGACACCAAAAAGATGATATTAGTATTCTGAATATAATTATATGGAGATAAAATTATCGGAGAAAATTAATATATGAACGAAATTCAGTAATATATTTAACAATTGAAAATAAATAAAACGAAGTAGTACTTAAGTCTCATGTCTCGTTACAAGCAGATTATAACGACAATGGTACGAACCTTAATAAGTACTCTTCAAATTACAAAGACAACAGCGATCTATCTCGCTGTCCGATTATTTTAATTATACTTCTCCGAAATTCTATACGAGGGCTCAGCGCTTAAATCTGCTTACTCGCTAAATGACATTCGCTAAATTACGTGCTAATATAATCCTACGAATGCTAGATTTAAATTGTATTTGAACATCATACTATGATACATTTACCAAATCGATAACGATTTTGAAAAATGACAAAAAAAGCACTAAAATAAAAAAAATAATAAAAAATGGCCCACCAACCCGCTTTGGAGCAGCGAGTTAGACTTAGATCTAAACATTAATTGTTACTTTACTTTGCTTGATTCTAAATAGCAAAACAGTAACGCACCTTTACCGTAACTATTTATGTTCTATAGAATTATTCCAACTAATACTTGCTTTAAACTTTCATTAAGCAGTTCAACATTAAAACAGTAAATAGCAAATAATAATTATGAAACAATTTCAATGTATTGCTGTGTTGATTTAAAACAATCGTTTATGTTACGTCGGGGTTACCGAATATAAAAAAAACAATTATCATTTTTAAATACAAAAAGATCGAATCTACATTCAAAAATATATATATGATTGTTATTATAGACTTTATTACCGTTTAATAGGATTGATTTTTAAATGAGACATGTTCTTCACGAATTCGTCTGTAGATGCCGATAACAGTCACCGGGCCGGACGTCCCGTCATAATTTGCCTGTCAGCTCCTAAGATTGACGTGACGTAATTACATAATTATACATATGTATTTGATAAATAACAACTTATTGTATTGACCTAACTATCTATATGAATCAAATGGTCGAGAGTTCGATTTTTAAAATAATATGGAATCTAAACGTATTCACATAAAACACTCAAAAGCATATGAACAACACTATTCGGAACAGCAGAAAGCAAATATCCAGAGAGCGAAGTCACAAAAAAAAGATTGTTTTGATATCAAAGGAAACCCTACAAAGATCTAATTTTATTGCCTCATATTGTACAAAATGAAACGTCAAAAATAACAATATTATATTGAAAGTCATGTAAACATTCCACAGTCTACGCCAATTGGGACATGAACAAATTTCAGAATATAATGAAAACATTCGATATTACATAATACAAGATATAAAACAATATTTTTCATATAGAAGGATGAGCACCGAAGTACCTTATTGTTGGAACATACACGTCAGTTTCAAGAATGCTTCGTCAATCGTAATAAGGGCTAGCAACTTCGGTTTGAATCGGCTCTGGGATTGAAGGGTGCATTTTAGGGTTTCGGATTAGTTACGTACAAATTTAGACGGACTAATTAATTAATATATGATTCTATTATAATTCGTTGAATAGAATTTAAATAAACTCGTTGAGTTTTCTTGGTAGAATTCATATTCAAGACGAAAGTTATGTATTTAATTATGTTGTCATTAGTACTTATAAGAGTTCCGTTTCATGTACTAACATAATCGGTCAATGACCTATTACTGCTATTGGATCAAATATAGAAGATATCGCTTAAAAAAATTGTTGAAAAATACCCCATTATACCATAAGTGATTTATTATTAAAACTTCGTTTCCGTTCGATATTTGTATTCTAATATATTCCAAATCTTCTTTGCATTTAAAGTTAAATAGAAATAATAATAGAACAATAATGCTACAGATACTGTATCGGGTTATAAGTCGGAGACAGATCAGGAGAGCTCAATAGATATTAAATGTCTGGCTGCATCAATATCTCTAGCGAGCTCGGACAAAAGAAGCCGTAAAAAAGGACAATTAGTATTAGCAGTCGAACGAAGTAACATTTATGTATATAATATAATTTGTCAATAATGTTATTAAGTAGAGAATCAGTCAAATATGTATTAAAAAGCAACAAAACATAATACCTCTTGTCATACGTCATAGCTTTCATCCAGCATATAATTCGTACACACTCTCATTTTTTTATTATCGTTAGCTTAATTCGCTTGCGTTTTCCCCAATTATTTGCGGTTGTTATTTCTTTCAAACAACTGCAAGAATGACTTTTTACGGTCGAACTGACACCTCACTTTGGGAGTGCTTTTGCTCGTTTATTTTGAGTCGCTGCTGATGTTCATTTAGCTTTACATGAGGTGGCGATGAACCGACACTATTCAATTCTACTACTCTACAAATAGATCTTCTGCGAAACTTTAATTGAAACAGTAAAAAATGATGACTCATCATTTATGAGTACAATATCTTAATCAAACGTTGGCATCTTTAGTTACGGAACGAATTTTTTACTGTCATGTGGCCGACACAACCCAAATATGTCAGTTGTGTGAGCCTGTCTAGGTCCCGGATAAGATCTTATCAAATACTGTTACATTAATCCAACAATATATATCTTTAGACGCAATACACAAGTTTTTGTAAGAATCTTTTAATATCGCTCGCCATGGATATACCCGGGTATTTATAATATCGCCCCCAATCGAATATAATTTGCCAACCTTTGTTGACGGAATTATTGGTGAAATTATTTATTATTTGGTAAGATTCGTTCTATTTTATTGGGTTCGAAGTTTTTTTTCATCAAATATAATTACGAAGTTGGCTTCGTAATCGGTATTCAACTCGTTTCCACTTAATGTTAAAAATACAAATAAATTTGTATTTTGATTTTTAATTATTTCTGAATTATGTTGATTATCTATACTAAACACTGAATCATCTATAGTTATTTTTTTAATTCATTTCAATCGATAAACTAACATCCCTAGAAACTCTAATTAACAGTGTTTAGTTAAAAACTGTTTTCCTCTATCTAACATCACTGACTTGGAATTCGAATGAACAAGACATCGCGTTGTTTCTCTGATCAAACTCTCAATAAAATATGACAAAGTTAGTCTGTGATTTTCTAAGCTGTTACTAAATTAGAAATATTTTTCAGCGGTTTGACGTTCCCTGGTGGTGAATCCGGGATTTCCGTGCCGGATACAATGTGCACGCCAAAGTCCGTTGGTATATCCGTAGACACGAATACCTACGAACCTCATCTACTGGCTGGGACGATGGCACACATGATCGGTCATAATATTGGTGAGATCTTCAACAATTTCTATTTAATCATCAACTAGCAACTTTTTTTCGAGATGTTTTGCTTAGATTATACTATTTTAAGTCGTATGTAGTGTATTTTACCCTAGTTCAATTTTTTATTTTTTTTATTTCATAAATGTCAAACTAAGACAAAGTAATTGGACGAGGTACGTCGTTATGTCCAATCGTACAACCAATTTATTGATTGTCTAAATTGGTGAAGTATCTTGTCAAATTAATAATAATAATTAATATTATTTCTCTTAATTTAATATTTGCAGTAAGTTTATCTATATAAATAGTAATGTTTATCTCTTAATGGTTATTACTACTAAGACACTGCTCAAAGTACAGATATATCCTTAAACTATTTAAGATATTATGGCCTTTGTAATTATCGCTACATTCAAACGGGACATCAATACAATGTATTCATGTTGTCCTACTGTAAATGGTTTCACAGTAAAATAACAGAGGAGCCTTTTTAATGGACAAGTCCTTTATTTTACGTAACAAAAAAAAACAATCGCACTCCTTGAATAACAAATATTATTGCTTTCGTAAAATAGGTATTCACTCCGTCAAAATTTTTCATACAGTTTTTTCCTGTTATTATTATTAAGGTATGGGTCACGACGACGGCCGAGAAAATTGCTTCTGCAGGGATTGGCACGGATGCATAATGGCGCAGTCCATTGTTGGGTTGGAAAACGTCCAGCCCTACAAGTTCTCAGAGTGCTCGAAGAATGATTATATCAACGAGTTGCGGATTGGACAGGGGTTGTGTTTGCTCAATAAACCGAATGAGGTAAGAACATTATTCAATTTTTCAAGATCAGATTTACAAGGTACTGTTGAGCTTTGTTATTGCCAATCAATCGAATTTTTGATAAAATGATCCAAAATAGTCGGAATTTTGGAATTATTTCGATTCTATACGTTTAAAATTACCAATAAATAAATATCTAGAGTAGTATGTAAGTTAATTGAAAAATTAAAAAAGGTAAAAATAGAACGCACTCCTTGGTTTGCAAGAAAATGACGGAAACCTTTTAAGTCTTATTCCATTTCATTACAAACCTTATAAAAGCCGTGAATCAAAATGGCTGAACAACGCCAATAACTGTGGAAATACTTTTATACGTTGCTATTATGAGAAATAAGAGCTTCTAACTATATTTTATTAACCGATTTCTAAAAAGGTGAAAGTTATCAGTCCTTTATATGTATGGGTATAGCGTTTTTGATCCTTTTTGCGTTGGGTTCAAAATAGCTACAAGGTCTTTTCGTAATTCACTAGTATTTCACATATGAAAACATAATATTTTTATTTGAAACTAACTTTACTAATAATTTATGTTTTCATCAATAACAAATTAAGGGATTTAATTACCAAATATACAAAATTTATTAATCAAATAACAGGCATTTCGCTAGCATTTGGGTCCATCACCTTTTCGTAACTACATTATAGTTATTTGATAGCATTCGCGTAGTTCTCGTCACAAATTGCATCGTAAAATCCATTAAAGGTGTATTAGGCCTGTATAAAGTCCATAGCGATACCAAAAGGCATCTCATTGTTTGAGGGGCGAATAGAAATTTTCACGTTAAGCATTCTTGGCACTGGCAAAATTCCTGTTAACGAAGTAAAGTATGCCAACAGCTTACCGGTTTAAATGAACTTTGGGTCTATTACTAAGCTCATGAGAACCTTTTAGTCAATTTCATCCCGTAAGCTCGTAGTTAGTTGAAATTTATATAAAGTTCGAATTAAAAAAATAATTTAATGGGCGCTTTTCAAGTACTATATTGTGTATAGATTTTTACTGGTAGTCAGTTTTAAAGTACCAATGAATTTCGTAATTTATGATTTTCGCATCAAACATTAATTCAATTCAATCTTAATGTGTGAAGGCTACGAGAATTTCCTTTGATTTTTTTAATTAAATATTTCAAATTTTAGTTTTTATTGGTAAAATAATATGCGACAGTTCTCTGGCGTGTTCTTTAAGCCAACAATAACTGACCTTAGACATTAATTTAAAACGCTTTCAGAAGTAAGTATTTTGGGATGGCTCAACTAAACCGTTTATAAAACATTCAAAGCCCACATTCAACCTTTAATTCTATACAATTCAATAAACTTCTAGAGACGCACTTATAATTGGTACAAGCGCGGAAGTTACTCGACACCTCCATAAAACCACAATCCGAGAAGTTCAACCGGCTCGAACAACACAACTTTTCAACTCTGACGTCATTCGCACTCCACTCCAGCTATTAACACGGCGGGCATTCGAATGCAAAACAGATTTCTACGTCGAAAATTAATCAGCGGGCTTGCATTGTTTGTCGTCTCTTCTCGGGTCCCACTCCTTTAATAAAAGTTATGGTAATACAGATGCCCTCCCACGGAATTATCTCTTCGTTTGCGAATATATAATAACAGGGCGCGGGCCGGGCACAGTTCCTATTGGAATAAATTTACATAGCAGCCAACGATAACGGCCGCAGCTCCCGCATCGTTTTGAAACGTTTACATATTTATCGGATGATCGTGGACTTCCTTTTCACCTTCGATTGTTTTGTATTAAGAATTTAGGTCAGCGTGCCATTGATATTGATATGCCAAATTTTTATGTACCTATCTTGAGATTACTTTACCAGGAAAATATTTTATTTTTCTTACTGTACTTAAAATAGTATACAATTTTTAAAAGCAACAATTGTGGTATTCTTTGAAAAGAAACACGAAATTCACAAGAGAACACGAGCGTATCTATAATAATACTTACAAAAAGTATAGGATCATCAGTCGAAGTCGATTATCAACATCTCACGAATGAGATACGAAGTGAATTCCTTGCAGATATGTACTCCGGCGGGTATATTGTCTATCATTTCCTATAGTTTCGTTAACTTTATATTCAAATTAAATATAATATTCTTAAATTCATATTAAAAGATAAATCTCAACTCCTTCAGCTGAAAAGGGGTATATTTCATAGTTTCCTTTTCATAAACTTTTAATCCTATTCGTTAAATTTAAGTTAATTACGAAACAAAAGCTGGAACCGTGAAGAATGAAAGTTAAATTACAATGTTACATTCTTTAACTCGTTCTACTTTCTGTGACCTATTTATTATCGCAATTGTTAAACAGTTACCGAAACATAATTACACCAACCCATAAAGTAATCAACGTTTTTATGATCCTTTTGTTTCGAAAATAGAGTTTATCCAAAAATACCGTTGGGATATTTTAATCATCAGACTTGATTAAAAATTTCGAATGTTAAAAGTTATGGTACAGTAATTAGTAATCATAAAGTTGGTAGGCTTGGATGTATCAGTTGTGTTTCTGTTTATTGTAACAGATGCTACTTAATAAACGTATTACGAAATTTTAAAATGAAATTAATCTGATTCGTTTCTTTCATAACGAACAGATTTCCAGGGAAGACGATTACGTTATAAAATGTTCGAATTAATTATTTTTGTGAAAACTAATTATCTAAATAAGTTCTCAGGATCCGGGAGTATATACGGGGGGATTACGCCCCTTATTCCGTTCCCCGTTAATTACTTTGTACATTACTAATGTGCTGGTACTTTGCCACGTGAAAAAACAACTATTATTTACTTCGTTGAATTTTTCATGACACGTTATGGTTTGTCCAAAATTTACTTTTTGTCATTTCTAGATTTTACGCTACAATTACCCTTCCAATTCAAATATTTTTTTACAGAAGTACTCATCATATATTGCAGAAGTACTCCTGTATGAATATTATACGAATATTACTGATTTATATTTTGCCATGGTGAAGTAATTAGAACACGTTAGTCTTAATCAGTGATGGTCTACTCTTAAGTAAGCGCCACGGATTTTTTATATCCTCAATGTGTGTTCATAATCATCTGTTCTTGGCGGTAAGGTAAACATCGTAAAAAAACTCGTACGTGCCGTGTCAGGTGATAATCTGCCATTTCTGTATCTACTAACCGGCACAGTAAAGCGGTGAGCAGATATGAGAATATGGCTACAAATCTTCTCCTCAAAAATTAGGAGAGACGACCCAATTGTGGAAAATTTATAGTACTTCCCTTGTAACATAATAAACTTGCATATAGTATATACAAAGATTGAAATCGTCAATCCCAATTTAAAATAT
Source organism: Vanessa tameamea (assembly GCF_037043105.1). Taxonomy (NCBI): domain Eukaryota; kingdom Metazoa; phylum Arthropoda; class Insecta; order Lepidoptera; family Nymphalidae; genus Vanessa; species Vanessa tameamea. Next base: position 12,675,220 of record NC_087316.1, on the reverse strand, counting down.
TATTGCTTTTTCTTCTAGTTGGTAGTTCATCGTCAATGTGGAAACGGACGTCTGGATGAGGGCGAGGAGTGCGACTGTGGGACGATATCTGAGTGTCAGCATCTGAATCCATGTTGCGATCCCTTCACTTGCAGGCTCACTAAGGAGTCGCAATGTGCTGAGGGAGAGTGCTGTGAGCGATGTCAGGTATTGTCCATATAATATCACGTTAAGAGTCTTTGTTTTGATATTCACAAGGTACCAACGTTTAAATAAATCCTTAAATTACTTTTTGCTAATGTGAAAATCTTAACAATCGCTTAGCAAAATACATTAATAATAAAGTATGTTATAAATTCCTACTTAGACCTAAACCTGACTTGGTAACTAATTCTTTAAAATCTATAGCTAAAGCCACGCGGTATCACATGTCGGGAAGCGACTAACGAATGTGATCTCGAAGAAACCTGCACCGGCCTATCCGGTTCTTGTCCTGTGGACGCTTACCGGAAGAACGGCGAGCCCTGCGAGTCCAGCAAGGGATACTGCTTTGCTGGACAATGCCCTACACTGTCCACGCAGTGCGAAAAAATCTGGGGCACGGGCTCAAATGGAGCTGATAAAGAATGCTTCGAACAGTTCAACTCCAAGGGTTCGGTCACAGGACACTGTGGGCAAGACAATGGTGGGAATTATATGAAATGTGATGCAGAGTAAGTATAAACATAGAGCTGTTAAATGTAATATTGTTTTAAAAACGAATACCCTCTATCCATAGATAAAATGTCATGTGATATGAAACTTCTTCTTCCAATAGAGCATGTTTTAATAGACGGTACTTACAGCTGTGGTAGTACCTATATAGATCCCGTAGTCTTCAGGGTTTTATATCCCAGGGTTCTAATAAATAGTTCCGTTGTTTTTTTTTTCAACATATTCTCAATAAAAGATGACCGTTTAAAAGCAAAATAGTTTTGTAATAAATCAGTTTACATACATATGTACATACGTTAAAGTTATATTAATGTTTGACTGAATTTCTAATTATTTCCTAGAGGTTATTTATATTATTCGTGTCCTTCCAGGAACGTGAGATGCGGTTCGCTGCAATGTCAATCCGGCAACAGATATCCCGTAGTACCGGGTATGGACGAATACTACACGAGAACTGTTATTACTATCAAAGGCAATGAATATGATTGCAAGTGAGTCATCAAACCATATGGTGCTTTTTAATTAGTATTAGTAAATAAATGTCTAAGGTATTTCTACCCAATTAATTACTATGAAATAAAATGATCTAGCAAATTATTGTCTTCTGTCTAATTCTTAATCAATATTTTCAGAGCGACCACAGGTTTACCAGAACATTCCGAAATTGGGCGCTTGGGGCTGGTTCAGGACGGGACCCCGTGCGGAGACAACCTCATCTGTGTCAATCAAACCTGCACCTCTATCTTCCCGTACATTGATCACACCAAGTGCCCAACCGACCACAACAATAATGAGTGCTCCGCCAGAGGGGTGAGTTTTAATCCCATATTTGACTAACCTATATCAAAAAACATAAATAATTATGTAGACGTGTACCGAGAAAGAAAATAGATTCTAGAACGTTCTTCTATAGAGCCCTTAATTTCTTTTTTTCTTGAGTTTTTTCTTGATACGTAATTTATCATAACTTTAATCTTCTGTTACGTCATCTAAAAGATTAACGTCTTCATTTAAACTTATTACTGACCCAAAAAACGTATTCCGAACTCGGCTTTCAGCAGTAGAACCAAACTTAACATTTTAAACGTAGTTTTTAACAAATAATTTGTCCAAAGCGTCCATTAAGCTTCAGGTACTGCAGCGCGGAGTTTTAATTCAATATCATTTAATCGACCCACCGAGCTAGTTCGGAGCCCATTAATTTAACTTGCTCAATGCATTCTACTTTAAAAGTGGGCTACGATGTATAAGCGAATTATACATGCTCTTGTGACCTCATTATATTCAGTTTCAGGGCTGCAAATAAAACAAATATGCTGGACTATTGTTGTTATTTTGTAAGAACTATACAGATCGCTGCATAATATCTTAAATTGTATTTTTTTTTATTCATATTGAATTCACGTCACATTTAATAATGTAAAAATATTTTTAGATTTAATTTTAACAACATTACACTTTGTGAATTAGATTTTGTAATTTTAGTTATTAGAGAAAGATAGATTGACGGAGAAACTCTATGTAATAAGTATGAGTCTAATCATTTCGAACCAAATTTTTAAAGTATATAGTTATATCATACATTTTTTAAATTATAGTTCTTTTGGCGCGTATTGTAATGATGAGAACGAATTTTAACGATGCGCGCGCATAGTTTGACGTGTTAACTATATGAAGTTGCTCACTATAGAACCAATTGAGTCGAGTCCCTCGAAACAGAGTGCTTCGCACTGTCTTATTTTACAAGGTGGAAATGTCCTACATTTATAATGATAATTAATAATGATAATTATTATTAATTAATTAATTGCATGCAAAAATGATAATTAATTATTGCTTAAGCAATCATACCTTATTATCCACTAAACATGTGTTTATATTTTTTTAAATAATTAATGAGACGTTGCAAAATATGTATTTGAAAGAAGGTAAAATTTACTCTTGACTCGTCTATTGTCTCAATTCCAAGCGAATGCGAGCTGTTACAATAATACAATAATTTTATGTACTAAAAACTTCTCCAAAACGCGTTGCATACTTTGTCATAAGGTTTATTTATATTAGTAGTTTAAGTATTTTTTTCAGTGAGACATTACAAAAACACATCTCCTTATATAATTTAAAATATTACTTTTTGATTACTTTATGTTTCGAACCAATAATTTATTATCTGTAGAGAAAGAAAAAAGAGTTTTGGCGGGAATTAAAAAAAAAAGTATATTGATATATTATTCATTTAAAGTAATTCAAATGGAGTTTTCTTAAATTAGACATTCGCTTGTTCGGGTATTGCACATTCCTCTTAAATGATTACCTTTTATATCAACATATATCAAATGCAGTACAAATCCATCAACAAGTCCATCTGGTCAATTTAAAGTATGGTGTATACTTATAATAGATAGGCATTAAAAAAATATACGCGAGACGCTGTTTTGTGGATTGCAATCACATGAACGGTTTTTCAAGTCGAGCAATGAAGTTAATTTATTAGTAAAGATACACATATAAAAAAGTATATAACATAAAAGCTGATATTAAATAAATTAAACAATATTAGCGACTAAGAAATCGCTAATCGCTGACACTTTTAACTTACCCGAGTACAGCAGCTTATACTTTAGTAATTAACACCTCATTCTGATTTAGCGCACAGCGACGGTGAACTTCAGGTCCGGATGTGTTTATGAGTTTTCATTCGCAATTGTTAAACTTGTTATAATCTGTAGAGTTGGATACGAACTCTGCCCACACTGAATATACATTTAAATTTTAAGTTAACCGGTGCTTTTGTGCGGGCTTCTTTGAATGGTTACCCCGTCTTAGTTGTTCGGCCGCCAAATATAATAGAAAACAGCGTGGCGGCGGAGACGAATGATGAGACGAATGAGGCATCAGAGAGCGTCATACTGTTTATCGTCACGTCTTACGGGTCCTTCGTAGCCCCAATAGCGCTAATAGACGCTTCACATAAAAAAAAATTAAAAGGGATGTTTGTTGCTAGGACTTATTATGTAATTAGTGCTCCAAACCTTCTCCTCAAAAAAAAAGGAGAGGAGGCCTTGCTACCACTGCTGGAGTGGGAAATTTACAGGCTGTTAATGAGTTCATTGATTCGGATTAAATTAAAACCACGACAGTCATGAAATTGAAATATTTTTACTTAGTGGTATGGCTTTGTGCAAGCACGTCAGGTTAGATTCTAACTAATCATAAATTCAATATTCCTTTGAGCGGGATGAGTTACTCCAATAAGTAACGTCGGAGTCAAACGTTTCGTTTTCAAATAGTGATATTCTTTAACTAGCAGTGTTATTCTGTCACAATTCACTTATTTTATCAATAGAGACATTTGAATTAAGCGTACCAAAAATCTAATTCTAAATATACTTTATTTAAGTAAGCTTTGACAAATATTTTGAATCGTCATTTTACAAGGTTAAAAATGTTAAGCTACCGGCTCGAAATGTAGATTCTACCGTGAAGAACCGGCGAAAAACTTCGTAATTAATCTTCGCCAATCATTAAATATTTTATCATTTAAATGTAACAAATACCATAGTAAATGTTTTTTACCATTACACGATCGTAACTGTCTTTCAAATTCAAAATAGCTCTAATGTACTTAATTTCAAGTATTTCCAATAGTTGTAATTTTATACGTATCGTCAATAAATAACACCATAAGCGAACCGTTCACTGTTGACTTCTGTCGGTTGTAATATTATAAAATATTTGGAAATTCAAAGTTAATGCAGTTTGTAGATAATCAAATACCGTCACAGGCGGACCTTCGTTGTCACAAATTAGATTCTGCGAGCCAGTCTGATGCATTTACAGCCACACTCTACACTAGTGAACGCTTAAATCGAATCCTTTCTGAGTGGAAGCATTGGTTGGAATAATCTACGTCATATAACGAACATTTAATATTATATTTTTTATAAGAAACAGGATCAAATTGATCAAATGACAAAGTCACAATCGTCGACATTTTTCCTTATTGAAGTTCAATAGTCATATTACATATTTTCGATGTCAGACATATCGAAATTCTTTGTGTTATTACTCGAAATGAATATATACATATCTCATTGGTATGGTATCTCTAAATAAGTATAAATTTGACTTGATATACTAAGATATATATACATATATATATATATATCTTAATTGTAAATTGTAATTATTAAAATTGAATTTCATTTTTTAGTTGAAAAGCGAAGTTTTATTGCGTATCTAATTTAAGAAGCCCTTAATTCATAATGAGAACTCATTTCGTATAAGTAAAATGTATCTGTGTGAGTGCGTACGTGCGAGTATTTTATTTAATATCAGATGAATATGTGTGCGTTTTGTACGTGTTTTTTTTTATAACTGACGTTACTATTTACGTGTGTGCGTGATATTTCTTACCCATCAACACAAATTTGGTAATTCATTAAAATAAATCAAAACTTAAGTTGAAATTAGATTGTGCGGAACGGAACGCCCGGATTTGAAACATCGAAAATGATGTTTATTAAAAGAAATTATAATTAAAGAAAATCCTATAGGTTTTGTCGCGTTTATAAAATTAATATATATATTTTAATTATTATAATATTATACCGCAACGAAGTATTATTATTATATATATATATTGCGCGCCAATAACCTCGCAACAAACTGCAACAAACTGGTTAAAACTTGATTCTACATTTACAGCTGAATAAAGGGAACGTAACATATGAACAACAAATATAATCTCAACTTTGAGGCAATATAACAATGTAGACTGGAATATATTTAAACAACGCTTCGGGGAAATTCAAACGTCAAATTTGTATGGATTTTATAACAATTATAATACATTGATACATTTTCACTGGTAGCAGACCCACAGACCGAGATATGACTGGTGCCGTTTCAACGGCGAGTGTACCAGTTTAACAAAATAATTTATAAGCAACTAGTTGTCGTCCGCGGCTTCGCTCGCGTTTTAGGGGGTTGGTTTTCATATGTTAGGCAAAAGGAGTGGCTTATGTCCTTCCTTGGAGTTCAAGTTTGCTTCATACCAAATTTCGTCAAATTCGGTTCACCGGTTTGACAGTGAAAGAGCAACAGACAGAGTTACTTTCACATTTATAATATTTATTTATTATGTATAGCTTATAAAAATTTTTACGAAGAAAGAGAAATCTAAATACAATTTATTAAAATAGTACAATTTATTAAAATAGTCTGTATTAAAAGTAAATTTACCACTGGTTAGGAATGTAGATTCTATCGAGAAGAACCGGCAAGAATTTTAGTAGTTTCCTTCTAGAGTAATTAATGTAAATTCGACGTTGATTTACTCAATGATAATCTATACCAGCCAATAATATTTCAAAGCAAATCTCAATAATTGTCGACAAACTTCAATTGGAGCGGTCCGAGTCTAATTTGTAACAGTTACGAATTCCAATTATACTAAGTTCGTTTCTAATCTCAGTATATCCGATATTATGCCAGATCAAAGGTATTTAGGTAACGTGGCCTTGAAAATAAAATTTGATTAATTCCCTGCTCTTTCATCGCTATCCCGAAATGGGAACTTTGTCCAATTGTGGGACGAGTATGAGCTGTTACTGTTCATTCTATCAGTTTAATTGAGTAAATACAAACTTAATCACAGTATCGATAGGCGTAAATTTAAATATCTAGGTAAGCCTTACCTATTCATTACATTTTACTACCAAATAGCAATATTTAGTATTGTTGTGTTGCGGTCGAAAGGGTGAGATAGGCAGTAAAAGTTACATTGCCTAACATCGTAGTTCCCCAGCATCAGCGATTTAAGGAATGGTTTAAATGGTTTCGCGTTTTAGGGGGTTGGTTTTCATATGTTAGGCAAAAGGAGTAGCCTATGTCCTTCCTTGGAGTTCAAGTTTGCTTCATACCAAATTTCATCAAATTCGGTTCATCGGTTTGACAGTGAAAGAGCAACAGACAGAGTTACTTTCACATTTTTTTTTTCTTACGGTGCGAATGTGTATTATAGTGGGGACCACTTACAATCAGCCTATTTACCAGTCGATCTAATTATACCATATAAAAACTCTCATCAATATATATATATATATAATATATATTCAAAATTAATGACAACAATTTATAGATATCTATATAAAACGGGCAAAGAAAAAACAGTTCAGTATTTGACAACCTAGTCTTTTCTTGTGTTAGCTGTGGTCGACCTTTAGTGTTACCAATAAAAAAAATAGAACGTTCTATATTCGATTAAATGTAAAAAAAATACTGGAACGAACAGATTTAATGTGATTCAGTACCGAATAAGTATTACTAAGTAAGTACAGAAGTGATAGCTTATTTTTTTTTAAAGATACAATTGCCATTTACTTACTAATCCATAATACCAGGGATAAATTAAGATATCGACCAATGACGTTATGTATTCCTTAAATTATTCAAATAGACTTAAATCACAATAATATAATTAGTTTACTATTAAATCGGGCTGTATATACAGACTTTATTATAGCGTAAATTCTATCAACGAACTCGCCTGACAGCACACTAAACTCAGGCTCTGTGATCATTATTATCTAAATTATCATTACGCTAAATAGCCCTTCGTGAATTCGGTTGTTCGGTTCGGTTGTTGGATAGTAATTATAGTGTTCAATTAAGTCTCATGTTGTTTATATTTAACGTATATCATATACATAAATCAAGTCCTATATTAATTATAAAGTTAATTATTAGTTCCTTTATTGAAAACTAGTTGTCGTCCGCAGTTTCGCTCGCAATTTTCGGGTAGGTATTAGGCATAAAAATGTCCTAGCAACAGACAAATAAACTGACATAGTTAGACAGAGGAGACACTTCTTTGTATTCTATATCGGATGTCCAGGAGTTGATTGCTAATATTTATGTATGTGCTTACTACAAAAAAATCTTAGTTTTTTATTTTTACGACAATTACGGATTGAATAGTCTAGTCTGTCAAAAAGCACATCACATCGTGCATAATACTAGCCTTACTTCCTTACTTACTCGTGATTATCACAGTACGCCTGACTAATAGGAAACATCGATATTCATTGATATTGAAATAATTTATTATTAAGGAAAACCAATAAACAAATGAAGAAAAATAAATAAAATCAAAGAGTTTATGTTATGCGTCTGCAGTACACATATTCACATGGAGTAGCAACGAAGGCCACAAACTCACACACACACACACACAAGGGTAGAGCGACAGCAAGGAGATATGGCGGCAGAAGAGAGCGTCAATCCATTTGCCGATCCAGTTTTACCCCCAAAACGTGTCAATAGATGATTCCCATAGATAATAATATAAAGTAAATAATATTTTTATATGCATACACCATTTACTCCCATATGTAGCAACTAAATTCAAAACATACCTACACTTATCTCAGACCGTCTAAGTATTGTCGCGAAATGGAAACCGGTTCAAACTGGTATGATTAATCCGTAATCACATCAAAACCAAATTAGGTACCCGAGTTAAGGAACTCAATACATGCGTTTTGAAAGCAATTTGGAATGAAATAATCTAACCTATGTTATTGGTCCCACTCTCACAATTGCGAGCGACTCGCTTTGAATTAAGTTTTATCGAACTTGTTGCGAGATGAATAGTGAAATGGTTTCATTCAAATGTGTGCTTTTGACTATGATTGTGTTCAAACGAGTTTAGAATTTGAGTGATTGATAAAGTTTGGGGGAACATTCTGATTTGTTTATTGTATTCCATAATAACCTTTTCAGAGAGTATATGAAGTTATTAGTAAGAGCTTAGAGTAAATTATAATTAGGAAATCAAATTCTGTCAAATTAAGAAGATATTTTTCGTTTGTATATTTTTTTTTACATAACATTCATGTTACGTATTTTTGCTGTATTTTTTACCAAATAAAAATATACATAGTTCGATTATTCTATCTCTACATTCCATAACATATTGTGTCATATTATATATTTATATGTTTAACATAACGATACCCATTGTAAACTTTATTTCAGAAAAAATGGTAACAACTGTTTTGTTATTTAAACAATAAAATCTGTAATACATACTTCGTACATTATTTAAATTAACTAAATCTAACCCTATCTACTAAGTTTACGGTTAGATGAATTTTAAATACAAATAATTAGAAATCACTCGCTCATGTGGTTTTATGTTCGTAGTTGAAATGTTTCAAATTCGCCATGTCCACGGAGGGCATTCGGTACGCGAGAATGTCAGACATTTTTACGCTTCGAATGATATTGTTCGTGTAATGAAAATGTTTTCGACTTCTGCTTAGCGAACCTAATGATTCAATTGTCTAATGAATACATTTGTGTTGCTTATGTGTTAATTCGAAATATATAATCTTTAAGGATGAATAAAAAGAAAATTATTAACAACAGCATTGCTTACATTATATAACTTTAATGATTAAGAAAATAATCGTGTCAATTTATCAAAAAACGACAATTCATTATTCTAAGACGAACTTGAACGCTATTAAACAATAAAGCATTGCTAGGATATTTTCATAAATCGAACTTGATAAGAGTATCCATGTCAAATCAAATCAAAATATACTTTATTCAAGTAGGCTTTTACAAGCCCTTTTGAATCGTCATTTAACAAACTATTCAAAGTAAAGCTACCACCGGTTCGGAATGTAGATTCTACCGAGAAGAACCGGCAAGAAACTCAGTAGTTACTCTTTTTCTAAAAATACAGTCATGTTAGTTAAATACAATTATATATGTATGTCAATATAGATAGTCTACTTTTGTTGGTACATAGACGCATTTGAGATATAAAAGTGGTCAAATAAAATAAAAATACAGACATCCCTAGTATATAAAAATGTATTGACTTAAAATTTGTCTGTATAGTAGCCAGCTCAAAAGCTGCAGACGCTCATCTGTACTTATAAAATCGTTTCTCCTGTTTGACTAATCATAGTATAGCCGAAACAACTAAGTATAGAAAGCTGAAATTCGGAACATAAGTTTATTTTATTACGTAATTTTCAGAGAAAATTGTCCGAAGCATGCGATAGGCGCTCACCGATGTCTGAATAATGTTAAGAAGGCAACGCAAACATTGTTAAAACTCAGTACAAGTTGTTGACACCTGTAACTGTGGATAATAATTCGTTTTACGCCGAGCTTGGTAGAGACCAAACAATTTAACTTCTTAAAAACTTGTTTAAATCTTGGAAACTTACATCTTGCGTTTGAAACAAAGTGAAGCGGATCGAAGTAGAAACAGACCGTCTTTATAAAAGATTAAAAGAGTACGCGCTAATGGCGTGATCCTCAGCTTTGGCAGAAATTACAGTATACTTCTTTTTTTCGTATCATTTCTTTCTTCCACTGCGTGAAATTTTTAATTCTTTAAACGTTCAAAAATTTAAACATAAACATAATCAGCCTGTAAATTTCCCACTGCTGGGCTAAGGCCTCCTCTCCCGTTGAGGAGAAGGTATGGAGCATATTCCACCACGCTGCTCCAATGCGGGTTGGTGGAATACACATGTGGCAGAATTTCGTTGAAATTAGACACATGCAGGTTTCCTCACGATGTTTTCCTTCACCGCCGAGCACGAGATGAATTATAAACAAATTAAGCACATGTAAATTCAGTGGTGCCTGCCTGGGTTTGAACCCGAAATCATCGGTTAAGATGCACGCGTTCTAACCACTGGGCCATCTCGGCTCTTCAAAAATTTAACGAATCAGTTTTGTCAAAATATTATTTCTATAAAAAAAAAAAATTATAATCAAGTAATACGCTTCTAACGCCCACAATAGTCTTCTTAAGAAAACCTGAACAATATTCCAAAATTAAATCGACGATGCTCGGTTTTACCAAACTTTTAAATGAGGTGACTCATTAAATCATTTCATAATCAAGTTACACATTTTTATACACCAAAAACATTTTTTCAAAATATCCTTAATTTTTTAATCAAATAAATACGTTAATTTATTTGACTTTATTTTTTATTCCTAAGTGAAATCGCTTGCCTATTTTGGATTTAGATCCATAAATTTTTGCGATGTACAGAAATCGAGGGAGACCGTGCGAACCTCTCCCTCGATTTCACCATGTTTTAAGAAATATTAAGTTGTTACCAACTTCCCTGATACAATGTCGCATCTTTTCTGGATAAGTAATCGTATGTATAAAAGTATTGGAATAATAAGAAAATAATTAATCGAAAACGACGCAAGGATTTTACGCTGAGGAATGGTGGATACAAGGCGACGACCGAATAGCGCTTCGTACCTTTACTGACGTTTGTAATTTATCGGTTAATAAACACGCAACGTCTTATTAATAGTGATCTAGTACCGGAGCAACGTTATCATTAAGGACATCAAACAATCAAAAACGACACCTCTTTATCAAGATGAGTTAGTTTACCCATGCTCCGTCAAGTTGCAAGTTAAATTATTTGTAACCAATCTCATCAAATATTCTTCCGCCAAGCAAAAATACTTAGTATTATTGTATTCCGGTTTGAAAGGTGAGTGAGCCGGTGTAATTGCAGGCACAAGGTATGTCCTTTGTGGATCTGAGCTCCCAAGGTTAGTGTCAAATTGGTGTGATGTACGAAATGGTCAATATTTGCTACAGGATCAAAGTCTGTAGGCGGTGGTATCTGTATCAGGTGACCTAGTTTAGTTTATAATACCAAAATAAAAAACATAATTTTTTCACTCACGATCACGAAGACCAGATTAGGACATGCAATTTGTGTTTCGGACAACGTGTTCTGTTCAACGATCCAACTCGACTAATAAATATATATTAGGCATTAAACTGCTTATAAACGCACACAGAGCGCCGGAGCGTTCAACCGTGGACGGCAATCAATCCTCATAATTGTCACTAGTTCTGTTAACATTTACGTTAATTCTGCAATTGAGCGATTTGGTAATTGTTATGTTAATACAGATATACGACTCCGAACACATTTCGCAAAATAGTAACGACACTTATTTCTAGTTTTATAGAAAAATAGACTAGCAGCCTCTGCCTCGATTACCCCGGGAACTCCTCTAGCTAGCCCCCCACCGTCACAGTGACTTGCGCAAGCTATCCCGTGTTGCTCCCCTGAGGAGACGAAGTGGCTACCGCTGGTTTTTTTAGGAGGTATTCTGGTGAGCTTGCGCACCAAGCGTTCGCGGCACCGGCGATCTCACATACCTCCCCACTTCACGTGGGGGAAATGCGTAAGAGAGTTTTTTCAGCGAGAAAAAAAAATACGACTACGAACCCATTTGGCAAAATAGTAACAACCCATATTTTTAGTTTTATGGCGAATAAAAGAAACAGCCTCTAAAATGACCTAGCCCTAACATCATGGTATTGCCATTTTCTCAAACTAATATATTTAATATTATAAAGCTGAATAGTATTTTTGTTCATTTGGTTCTATTTAATCTCAGGAACTACTATTCTGATTTGAAAAAATATTTCAGACAGGCTATAATATTATATAGCATCACGCTACGACGAATAAAAGCTTGAATGTTAATGAAAAATGTTGCGGAAACGAAAAACGGAGGAAAATTATTCCTTTTGAGCATCGTAAACGGTTAAACTTTTGCAAAAATCATGTATAGGAAAATCTGTAATATTGGCAAGGGAAATCGGGACGAGCAGGTTGTCAAATAAGATTGCAATATTTAAATTTATCAAGTTAAATATTAAATGACTTGAGGGGTTCTTATGGTGATAGCTTGGAATAAACAATTGTCTGTTAATTTGTTCTTAGAAACTATCGGTATAACTGTTTTAGGTTTAATATTTCAATTTATTTCGAATTTGAAATACTCAGTGTATGTCTTTGCATGTTGTTTATCTGTAAACATGGCGACTGTTATATGGCTACTGTTCTTTAAAATTGTTTATTTAGTTTTACTCTGTTGTCATATCGATGATCGTTCTTCATCCTGTAACTTCAATAACAGCCTGCAAATGTCCTGCTGCTGAGCTAAGGCCTCCTCTCCCTTTTGAGGATATAGTTTGGAAGTTTCAAACCTGTGCCAGAATTTCATTGAATTTAGATAAATGCAGGTTTCCTCACGACGTTTGCTTCCCCGCCTAGCACGAATAATTACAAACACAATTTAAGCACATGAAAATACAAAATGTATGAAAACAGAACTGCCACATCGACTAATTTTTCAAAATTTACTTGATATTTAAAAACTTTATTAATTCGTATTTTACTAATGAATAATCAAATTATGATTAGTTTCAAATGAAAATCCTTCAAACCAATCTCAATGAATATATTGAATTGTTCACATTTTCCTTTCACCTCTAAAGTTAAACAAGGCCTTTTTATCAATAACTGTGGAAATCTAAACAGTCTATGCCAACAAAACTTTATATACGAAGTCAACATTGAGTTCGTTATTTATAATACACAGGATTCGAAAAGTTTCACAGAGTAATTCATCCTTCAACAACTTCTGTTTTGACGTCTGATTTTGATTTAACGCTATTTAGTCACTCGCAAATTTGAAACGAAACTAATCTTGACTGTTTTATTTCACTTATTTTGCGTATTTTCGCTTCTTATGTAAAAGATGTATAATATAGTAAAATATATATTATTTTAAATGCGACATGACGGTACTTTTCATGTTATAGGTAGGTAGGCAAATGTGTCACTTGATGATAAGCGGTCACCCTTGCCCATAGACATTGTCACCGTTAGTGATTCCATACATCTTGGTATCATCATACACTGGCTCACTCACCCTACAAACCGGAACAAAACAATACAAAGTATTGCTTGCTGGGCGGTAAAATGTATGATGTGTTTGGTTGGTACCTACCCAGAAGGGCTCGTACAAAGCCCTACTACCAAGTAAATTACAGAGTTTTATTTTGATAAAATCAAGCTAGTGTATTAAGTTAAACATTTACAACAACAACAATAATTCTAATTATCAAAACCCCGAAGATATACTTCTAATAGATCAGATCGAAAACATGTATATTAATGTAATATATGTTTGTCTGTCTGTCTGTCTGTCTGTCTGCTACTCTCTTACAGCCAAACCATTGATTACTATATTTGATCTAATTAAATGTGAATCAAGGTTGAACTGCAAAGAAACATATAGACTATATATAGGCATATCCCTAAACTGGAGCGAAACCGCGGGTGACAACTAATTTTAAATAAAATGTTAAAAACTCACAGTAGGTACACTATTTTATCTTCGTGTATTATTTAAATATTATAACAATTATAAACCCTCATCGAATTCCAAGTTTGTTTTCAAAGAAGTTGTTTTCTTACGAGTTGGCGAAGATACAGCGTTTAATATCTTAAAAACTCATGTTTGTGCAATATGAAATAAAAAAAATAAGATATAATAATTACTTATAAATGTATTTATTTTTTCAGACTTGTTCCAATGCAAACAAGTGCGTGTGTAACCGAGGATGGACTGGACCGGACTGCTCGCAGCCGGACGCCCTGCCGCCGTCGCCGACGCCCTACGTTCCAGACAACGCTACCAAAGCGGCTTACAACATGACAAAGAAGGAAACGCCGTATGGTGAGTCAAAACCAGTACCAGATAGTTCAATGAACTGTAAATATGATATATTCAAGGCCGTAGAATGACCTTGCTATGATACAATTATTAAATCACAAATACCTTGAAAGACTGGTCAGACTGAAGCGAAATCCGTCTGGAGTCGCTACGATTTAGCGAGAATCGCTCGCAATTTCCCGCATGTAATGTCTATGTTCTAGTCTTTAAACAAATTTATTTAGCGATATATGAACTAACTGCGGCGTAAATGAAATGTTTCAAATGATAAAGTTTTTAGGTTATGGCATAACCTAATTTTCATACACAACAAAGCCTTGTTTATTTACACTATAATAAATAATGTACTAACCTTTTAAAGACACGGTCACTTGGGCTAAGGGTGATGAAGTGTATCTTTAGTAGTTGTCTCCCTAGTACTTACAGAGTCACCGTCGCTCTCGGTACCACTTGATAGCTATGTTTTCTATATCAATACGAATACTATATCATAATTACTTTTCAAAGACTTAAATGTTGTGGATCTATGTAGTCAATCTTACATGTACTAAATTTTATAAAAAATATAATTGATATTATTAATCTTACAAGCTCAATTATTTTTTATCAAAACATATGTATGTATGTTTGTCTGCGGCTTCGTGATTAATATTCAAAATAAAAATCATAAAATATGTATGTACTTCTGAACGATTTTTTTGTGCCTCTAACGTTATTTTTCTTGCTTGATTAATGTGTCATTTATTTTATTGTGATGTGGATGTACTATGGTTTGTTTAATTTATAATTCTATTGCTTTCTTTCTTACAGTTTATTTTACTGGTGATTACTAACATGTTTCGCTGATTTATGATTTCAGGTGCCTTCTTACCTCTGTCAATGTATCCCTCCTATTTCCCTTTGCTATTGATGTATAACTTTGTAAAATTGGCCGAACAAATCCGAGCACTGCTCTTCGATAGGGGGGACCGGAAAATATACTTTCATACATTAAAAATAACTAAAGGCTCTGAATACTAACTGAGTCTGGATTAAATTCTTTTTAACGTAAAAGTTTGAGTGTAAGTAAAATTGGGAAAAGATATTCTTGAACGGATAAATGTCCCGGGGAGCAATGCTCGGAGAGGCGTGGATACAAGCGCGGGCGGCGCCGGCGCACTAACGCGCGGGACCCCTCTCTTCCAGGTGAGATCGAGGGCAATAAGATGAGCACCGTGAACATGGTGTTATTATTACTCGCGGTCGTGCTGTCCGTGTTCGTGGGTTTCGCCTGGATGGCGTACTGCTTCAGGTAACAGCGGGTAGCTCGGTGTTGTCGCACTGTGTCCGTTGCCTGTGCCTGCAGTGTCGTGTCGTGTCTGTCTTGCCGGCCACGGGTCCCGCCGGCGCCGCTCGCGTATCCTCGCCGTCCCGCCGCGTAGCGCGTAATGCGGAATGTGTTACGCACCACGTGGCAGGACGACGACGAGCGTGCCGGCCCGCGCGTGACTTACCCTTCTCTTTGGGCGCAGAGAACTACCACGGCTCGAACACGGTATTCCTCGTGGCGGTGCTCATGTCTGTGGTAGGGGGGGTATTCATAGTATTTGCCCTGAGCGCTCTCTGCTACAGGTCAGTCGTAGTACACAAAAACTTCTCCCTGTGCCTAAGGTTAGTGAGCAGAAAACAGACCAAAGGTAGTCTTTAAGGAGAAATTTAAATCGTCACCTTCGTATACTTGTATGTTTATTTTAGACGTTAGCGTTGGTGTTTACGTTTTTAAAGTCGACGATTGGTTTTTCGTTTTTTGATTATTTGAAGATTTTTTATGTCGTTTACGTTGTCGTCGTAGAGCTAGCTGGCGGGTCAGGCGCCCCAACTGCATTTGATCTGTGGTTCTGTGGCTCTGTGCTCGCGCCGGCGGCCGGCCCGCGGCGCCCGGCCCGCGCCCGCACGCGCCTTCGCCCCGCGAGGCGTCGCCGTCCGGCCGCCTCGCTGCATGCCGACGAGGCTTTCCACGTTGTACTCGAGCGACACCTCGATTCAAACCCTTAAAATTCTGGGCTCTTGGATGTATGCATTGGCTTATGTGAACTGTGACTCGTTTTCGTTTCCTTTCTTGGTCGGAGACCGTGTCGCCGGGCGCCGCGGACTGCTGCCCGACGGCGCGATCGCGGCTATATCTTCCCGCGTTGTGTCGCGTACGATGAGCGCATCGTAGCCGTTACGATTATTATGTTTATCAATTGACGTAGTGTTTTCATTCTCGCGTTACAATCGATGTATGACCGATCGACTCGAACCTCATGCGAAGATATAGCACGCTCGACTCTGATATCACTGATCATTTCACTATCACTAAATTATCTATAAACTTTTGCACGAAAAGCGAATGTGCGATGCACGGATTCTTCTTTCAAGCAGCTGTCTATCTAGTTAGAAACGCCTAATGTTATATTTAAGTAATTTATTATCTTTCCATTAAAAATACAAATAAAGCCGAGCTTGTAAAGATCTTTTCGATTTGTAGCTGATTTTACTTTTGTTAAACATTTCTCTTCTCGGACGCCGTGAGCTTTGACATTACAAATTCATTTTAAACTATCATTTTTACTGGAAAGAGCCTTATCACTTAAGCTAAGATCGATTTTGATTATGTTTCCATGAACATCAATTCCCATGAGGAATGAAACGAAAAATTGAAGTTTTATTCAAAAATTAATTCAGAATTAAATTTGTTTTAATTGTGATATCCAAAAGCACCAGTCTTTAAATTCTAATTGGATTAATTGAAAAGTCGAATTAGATTTGGGATTTAAATGCCCATTAATTGAATATTGTTATCATTCCCAATCTATCACTTTGACATTGATAGTAATTCCAAAATTAAAGGTCATGAATGGAAACTGACAAGGCGTCGTATTCGTGCGTACGAGCAACGAAGATAGTTCGTTACTTGAATTACCGGTATTTTTTAATATTCAAATTAAATTAACGTACTAGCTAGCGTTCCAATAAGCATTGTATAAAAAAATTAAGAAAATATACATATATGATCGTCAGCATCCATTCAACCTGTCAAAATTATATTCGGAAACGAAAACATCGACAACAAAATTGATCCCTGAGGTGTTCTCGATTCCGTTGCAATATCGAATGACTCGATTTTTTAAACTTAATCGATTGATCTGAGTGTGCGTTTCCACGCCACGCCTGCATCAGGAAAAAGAGTACGCTACCGAAGTACGACCCTCCGTACGTGAAGAAACCGATCGCAAAAAGCTTCGCAGCCGGTTCCACTACATCGAATAATTCGCAAGAGGACATATCGCTTGACGGTGGGAAGATGCACGCCTTTAATAACACGTTTAGGTAAGTATTAGGTAACCCTTTAGGTAAAAACTCCTCGCAATGTCCGTTTTTGTGAAGTCTCCCCTACATTGTGCGAATTTATTAATCAGTTTGAATGTGACTATACTGATTTTAAGGTACATTTAAATCTTATATATTTTATAAATTATAATTTAAAATTTTATGTATATGTTTTCGATTGTACCTATTTTTCTAATTATCTAATATTCACACTGTTTCCATACCTTTTCTTGAATTCTTGATCTGTGTTTTATGTATACTTTGTGTATTAAATATAATTTAGGTCCCATTAAGTTATTATAAAGTAAAACGTGCTCTAGATTATTGTCAACTGGCAACAATATTATAAAAGTCATTTCATCATAACTTTATAATTCTGACATATTTTATTATTTTAAAAATCGAAGCATTAAGAAAATAATTCGATTTTGTAACACTCCAAAAAATATTGATAATACTTATTTAGCTTCTTAAATGTACTTATACAAAATACTTTTGAAGTTGATTTACGTCATTATACCGATAAAATTACTAATTATTATCAATGAGATACTTGTACTTCATTGTAAAAACAAGTTTCAACTCGAATGAATGTTATAAGAACGCATACTGGCAGGGCCGGATCTACCATATCGCACGTTTAAACCGATGCCGTCACTGTCATAAAAAAGCAAATTTTACAGGAGAGCTATTCAAAGATTTTAAGAAAACTGTTTTTGATATAAAAAAATTAATATTTATTTACTCGAAAAATTGTATATTTAATTTGTAGCGACTATTATTCTGTACAATACTTAATTATGTCGTTTTATTACTTATAACAATCCTAAGATTCCCGAAGCATGAGAGTCGAAAGCTGACAGTAAACTTAAAATGACGGTTTAACACTCAAAATAATTATATTTTATAAACGACATGTACTTATCCGTTTACTGTCGTTGTAGGAATAGACGGAGAAGAGGAGTGGTTTAGTGTCGATCCGCAACTACTGCTTTTTTGATCAACGGCTGCGAATTAAGACACAATAATCGAAGCAAAATGTAAATTCCGCTCTCAGCAATTAGATGGTGTTAGAATATAAATTTTCTTAAATTTCGTTTAGTGACGGTATTTGAATAAGTGTGCGATATGACTTTTTGTGCTTCATCCCAGGGCCCCGTGGATACAAGGGGGCCCCAACTAAGTCAAGTCAAAGTCAAAAATAGACGATAATGCAAAAGAAGCCATAACTTTAATAAATTAAAGAGATCGTATGGTTTGCAGCCCTGCGAGTCCTGCAATTAATAAAACCCATTCAATTAATTTAATTCAAGTCGACGATCAGATGTATCTTAGGTGGCCCCTGAGTAGTGTTAGCCCAGGGCCCTCTAAACTTACGGTCCGGCCCTGCATACGGGACAAATAGCGATTCAATGATATTTCATAGATTTTAAATATCGAACATACATACATTCTAGAGCACGTTGCGATTATCCTTAATTATTTTTCGAAATTAAATTTCTCTTTCCTCTTCCTATCGGAACTGGTGTAACAGAAATCTCCTCAGGTACGTTCAAGCTTAAAGTCTCACCGCTCATACTAATTTTCTCACACGATTTTCGCTTTTATCGCATACGGCTTTGGTACAAATATGCTTCGAAGCAGTTGAAACATACGTAGCGTGTTCCAGTGTGACCGAGCACAATCACACATGCGTTAAAATACACGCTTTTTAAATATAATTTGTTTTTAGAAATCATTTAAATTGGAATTGTGAAGGTGGTAAATATGCACATAGATTCTAACAGGCACTAAATACATAGAATAGATAGATATATTGTAGACAATAGTATCATTTATGTTATGAATTTATAATTATACTGGATAACATACCATAAAATCGTCCAGAAACGATGAAAATCCAATGTGAAATAGACGACTAACGCAATTTACCAATGTAGCTGTCAAGATATCTAAACTCATCAAAGGTAATTACGACAAATCCAATCAGTAAACTTACGGAGGAGATCTTAAGGAGCGATTCGAAACGTAAACAGTAACGGCCTGGAAATTAAAAAATTCGAAAATGGAACAAAATTTAAAAGATTCCAAATTTCTCAGCCGCGGAGACTCCCAGCGCGTGATCTTCAGACACGGGAATCACATGTCGGGAGCTGGCAACACTAGCAGATATCCGTGAGTTGCCAATCACAAAAAGCAAAATTTGTACTAACTTCATGGGGTCTATCTGTCTAGGCTGATAATATTTATTGTAATTATTCTTATTTTATGTATCTTATTGAAACAAAGCCGTAGTTCCCTTAACTCCTTAGGTTACTGTATTTAGTTGCTTATATCCTAGCTAGTCCTTGTGTGAAAATAATATATTATAAAATATTAGTCGTACGAAAACTAATTAAGTTTAATTGTTAGTTCTTCATTGTCAAATTAACTC
The DNA here is from genome assembly GCF_037043105.1 of Vanessa tameamea. Taxonomy (NCBI): domain Eukaryota; kingdom Metazoa; phylum Arthropoda; class Insecta; order Lepidoptera; family Nymphalidae; genus Vanessa; species Vanessa tameamea. The sequence continues at coordinate 12,655,134 of NC_087316.1, read as the reverse complement.
AGTTTTTCACGCGTCAATATGTTTTTATTACCATCATAATATTGGCTGAATCATATCGGAGCCATTGGCATGCGCAAATCATTTTTGCTTACAGATAATTTATTTATTTATATATTTTGAAAACATTATTGAAGATTGTTTTTTTTTTCAGAGACCATAAGCAAATGAAACGTGTACATTCCGGTAGTGAGGACGAACCGACCCATTCTGGTAATTATTTATATTACTAAGAATTAAAATCATTGTACTAAGCTAGAACATGAACAATTATAACTTTTTTATGTAAAATGAGTAGAACTTATTGATGGGTAGAACCTATTGGTAAATGGCATCAGTCATAAGCCAACCATGTCTTTGATAGGCAACGCCTTTGGAACTAAAATGTTATGTCGAATGAACACAACAATGTTAAGTATTGCTTTTTGCGGTATATGATGAGTGGTACTTCTTCCATCGGGTTTGCTCAAAGCCCTACCACTAAACAAAACAGATTATCTGCAATTTCAATCTTAAAACTAAATAAGATAAATGTGTTTTTTTCAGGCGAAGAAGACATCGCCTTCATAGACGTAGCTTCCAACTCAATGGCAAAACTGCCAGAAAAGGGTATTCTGAAGAAGCATGGATATGGTGCAGTGGATGGTAAGGACAAGTGGGCGGAAGACTCGCAGTCCGAGCAGCTGGAAGCTGGATCACAATCAGACGGACAGGAGCCAGCAGGGGCTGTCGCAGACATGGAGTACAAGTTTAAGGTAGTTACTTTTTCCAAAACTCAAGTTATCTACAATATGATGTGTAAAGATGATAACAATGATTTATGTGACAAATTCAATAATGTTCAACTATACTAGAACTACAATAACACTTAACTAAACACTAAAAATAAAAATGTATGCTCATTACAGGATTTGAACGGCTATCACGAAAACATAATCGTAGCGTTAAAGACAGCCGCCGCCCAGCGAGCAAGTGCTGGTGCTGCCGTCGGCTCTGGAGACCTGCGAGCTCTCCAGGAATACGAATATAAGCGAGAAAGAGCACCCAGCGCTGAGAAAATCCATGAAGCCGATTTGAGAAGACAGCGAGGCGAAGAGGAAGAAGACGAAGCACCACCATGCGGACCGATAAGGATCAGGAACTTAGAAGATTTGATCAGACAGCTCGAACATCACTCCAGCAGACACATGAGCCCGTCTGGATCGGAAGATATAAGAATGTCGGAGACGGAAGCCGATAGACATTATCGAATTGAAGGAGAAGTACCAGCGTAAGTCAATTAATTTCAAACCTAGTAGCTTAATTTACATATATAAATATATCGAGGGGGTAAGGCATCAACTCGTTATCAGACATGATGATATCCGAAATGTAAGTCTATTCGTTCACGTTCGTAATATATCTTTTTTCGATATTCCATGAACTTTGACACTTCGTCTGTCTCGTGTACTTCTACGTCATATTGACGTTGCCAGCAACGATAAAAATAAATACTACTACATTTTAGCAACAGTCTATTTAAACTTTCATTTCACTCATGTCCAAAACGACAAAAGTCTTCTTAATATGTTTTTGCAATCATAAGTAAATTATAAATCCGCAGTCGTTGTCGCGGCCGCATCGGTGCCGGCGAGGAGGAGTCCCGCTTCGGCTACCCGCGGTTCCGCGGCAGCGCGCGTCACCACCCCGCCATGTTCGCGGCGCCCGCGGCCACGTCCCCGGCGCTTCTGGCACATGCGCCGCACAGCTCGCACGGGACGCACCCGGCGCACGGGACGCATGGCGCGCACCCGGGACATGTCGTCGCGCACGGGACGCACCGTGTCCCGCCGGATGACGACGCGCTCTACGAAACCGCGGATACAGAAAGATTACGCGATGCACCCGACAGCGAGAGGTGAGACTTTTATATAGGAGGGCTAGATCTGTTGATTGTAGATTAAGTTAACACTAACAAATTGACACTTTTGTAACCTAGCTAAGCTTTACAATAGCAAATTATAATATTGTTAATATGCAACTTTAACAGTTTAATTGCCTGAGACAGAAGAGATGCACAAATATTTAAAAAACATTCAAATAAAATTATATTTCTATTGTTTCCATATTTATTTGCAGCGACATCACACTTAACAACACTCATGAAAACGTCACGGGCGGGCTCCAAGGGTCTAAATCAAAGGACATAATCCTTATTACTTTCTGATTGGCAGTAAATTGTTACACAAATTCAATACACGGACAATTGGATAATTTTGTACTAATTACAATATTAATATTAAAAATTGGCATAAATTTTTAAAATTTAAAAACCAATGAATCACCGACTAGTCGGCCCTGCACGCAGCGCCCGCCAGTCGGTCGGACAGACTCGGGAGCCCGCCGCAGCGACGCGCCTAGACTCTCCGTTCCTCTTCTCTATCATTTTCTAGTGATGAATTTATTCAAGCTCAACAACAGTTAGCCCGGTGGGCGAGTGAAGAGGCGGTGCCGGTGGAGCGCGACTACTTCCCCTCGCCGACCTCCCCGCTCCCCCAGCTCGGCTCTCCGCGATCTCCGGCCAGCTCCGGCAGCGAGCGCCCGGCCGCCTTCCCCGAGTACACGCACTGACCCCCTGCCCGCCACCACTAGCCCTAGGACGCGCGTAGTGGACATGTGAATACGTAATCGTTAAAAGTCAAATGTAAATAATGAATCTAATTGCACCGACTTTAACGATTTGACTGAAATAATTAGATTATTTAAGAGTTAAATCGTCAATCACAATCCGCGCCGTCGCCGGGTCGCGTTCTTTTAAATATTTATATTCGTTTTAAATCAATACGCTTTATATACTCTTATCTGGGTTCCGGGCCGGCGGCGGGCGGCCGCGCGTCGGAACACAAGTCGGGGTACGCGGCGGGACGCACGGCGGGCGTGCGTCGGGACGCGCGGCGGGACGCGCGCCGGGACGCGCGAGCAGCTGTCGTCGGGTCGCTCGAACTCGGAACGCGACCGCCGAGTGGCTTACACTTAGATAGGCGTTTAACAAATTCTGGTGACGTAGTATCCGTCGAAGCTTTAATCGAGCCGGCTCGACACCGTTCGCGAGCTCGAGACGTGCGATCTGTGAATTCATCGTTCGAGCGATCGTTTCGTGTTTCGTCACCGTGTGTCCGGAGGCCGGTAGGAAGGCGGGCGTCGCAACCGTCCCCGGAGAGTAAACGATCTCATCGCACCGAATCACCTCTCCGAAACGCCCAACTTCACAGACACACGTTCGGTTAGTTATTACAGCGGTAACACCAATCTGTGCGAGTGCGACACAGCGGTTTCTTATGCGAGTTTCGTTGGAGAACTTATATAAGACGTTACGCTCGGAGGTCTCGAACCGTAATCTAATAATGTTTTTGTATTTAGATACATAAAATACACATATTCTAAAATAGTTATCTACATTGATGTGAATATAAGTTATTTCGGATTCAAAGTATATATATGTATACATGATATATATATATATATATATATATGGTATGTATAATTATCGAAACGAATTTACGCTGATGTGAAAGACGTATGTTGAAAGGGGACACTGCTTTCGATGGGATGTAATGCGTCGAATTAGAAACGATATAGCTTAGAGTTTAGATATACTATTGATATAAAACGTGTAAGTACCTATGTTATCGGTTGAATCCACTCGTGGAAGGTGTAACCATAGTTAGCGAAAAAATTACGTCAACATACGATTTTATCGAGCATAATATTTCATCGAGATAGTGTCCTTGTATGTTACAGTTTTCGTTCATTTTATTATGACAATTTAGAAAGTTATGGTTTCATTCGGGTTTACGCTAGGCTAGGTGGCGCCGCCACGATTATAGGAACTAGTAACTTAAAGTTATATAATATTGACTAGAAAAAAATACTTCATCTAGCCCACGTTGATCGACATAGGCACAGCGAGCTTTACGAACGCTAGTCAACTAAATAACCAGCGGTCACACCGGTGGCAAGCCGACTTTAATCAATCGCCAAGTTCGTTGACCCGCGTTATTACTCTAATCGATAAAAAAGCGCAACTACGCCGATGTCGATCGCCATTGCACAAGCTGCGGCCCTACGACCGCGATCATCATAATTAATCTCTTAGATAAACGTTATAATATATTATATAAGGTAAACTAGGTAACTAATTACGCGTACAGGGTAGTCTCGTTACTTATGCTCTGTACTGGGTACGACACTCGCGACCGGTGCGGAGGCGACCGCCACAGACTCAAAATATTGAATGATATAACCAGTAGGCTGTAAAATGTATGTATCAATTCGTAGGAATAACAATGTTGAATATTAGTATAGGGTATAGAATAAGTACGTTTAATTATTTTATCGCACAATAAACAGCATCGCTTCATAAATTACGTAGAAAAATCGTTGTAAATAGTGTCTCTATACAGCAGCACACCTGATTATATAAAATAGCTCACAATAGGCACATTTATAACTCGTGATTTTTCTTAAGGAAAATATTTTACTGCCATTTCTTAGTCTATTAAAGAATATTTCAAAACTAGTATTTAAGTATGTTTCCTTTGCATTTGCTTTAAAATGCAAATTGTACGATCGTGGCGTATAAGGATATATGTGTAATGTTTACTGATATTGTTGAAATGTGTGGTCGTGGCCCGAGTGTCCTTCGCACCGCGACAAGCGTTTTGTTATCCCACTGACACAGCGTGAACGTCATGTGTATTGCGGAATTCATGAAGAACAGAGAGATCGGCAGCTTCATAATTCACTTTTTTATGAAGCTAATGTGAATCGTCGGTGCGTGTTGTGTCTGTAAAATGTACGCGTTAGTGGACCGTCGTCTCGTTCGCGCAAGCGAGTGTCAATCCCAGGAGGCGTCGCGTGCGCGCGCGTTTTATATCCAAACATACATGCGCGGGAAAGCATAGCATAGCCCTCTCATGATCCAGCGTATGGCAATAATTGACTGTGAATTGTCATACAATACTTGAACCAAATCTTGAGGATACGAAACCAGTATCATTTTCCTTTTTTATCGTTATATTTTTAATAAAATTTCAATTATTAGTCTTAAAATCGTAATTTAAACGTAAGAGTGAATTTCCCGCGCATTCGTGTACCGCGCAGGCCTAATACGTCAATTGACGGCGCCATACACGGTCATTGCTCACGGTAGTGCTCTGGTGTCCTGCAAATTTCATCATTTTTTATCTGTGCGATCGACTTTTTCATAACTTTTTTTATCTGTCATTGTAGAAGTGCCAAAGAAATTGTTTTATGTAAATATTTTAGACAGTAAAACAATTGTTAGATTGTATAATGTTATTTAAATTTTATTATAAAGGATTTGAATTCAATTGAAATGTTTTTATCGAACCTATTAAAACATAATTGTAATTGTTTTAAATTATACTATAGTATTATAGTACATAGTTTAGTAATATTAATTTATTAATACATTGTAAAACATAGACAAGTTTATATCATTGAAGTTCCTATTTTCATTCATTACGATTTATTATCTGTACAACATATAGATATTTTGTAATTCGTTAAGTTTACATAAAACGTTCTTTAAAAAAATGTAGTATCGCACCTTATTTATTATTATTATGTGGAAAGTTGTGTTTTTTCAGAAAAAAAAACACGCATTTAATTAAACTTAAAATCTACATATAAAATTTGAGCCCAATCGTTAGAGCCGTTTTCGGAATACACGAATTCATTTTATGTATACAAGAATTGCTTATTAAATATAATAAGATATTAAATTGACTCTTAGAACAGCGATCACTTAGTTAGACTTCTGCGCTAATTACGGTTTCAATTAATGTTTATGAGAAAGATTGTCCTGTGAGTGATTTCAGATCCCCAACCAAAGCGGCACTTGATTGTCAAAGTTTGTTATTATTATTTGGGCGAAGATAAATAATGGCGACTATTTGTAAGCACTATCACTACCGAACTACTGTTTGTATTGTTAATTTAAGTGATATTATGTGAAAATAAATGACGAATTTTAGCGGAGAAAAACGTTAAGACGTTAAAATTTTTCAGTTTGTTTTTGTCCTTGTAAATATATTTGCTATATAATTTACTAAATGAATGTAACATATTATTAATGAAAGAAAATAGATGAACACAATTTTCTCAGCCGTTTTATTGACGCCCTTCCCATGAGTTATGTTAATTAATTAATTAAGATGTGACACAAACAATTGCGAATTTCATTAAATGTAATAAAATATAAAGAACTAACTGTCGCTCGCGGCTTCCCTCGCGTTTGTGGTTGGTAGACAGCTGTTAGGCATAAAAAAATGCCTGTGTCCTTGGAATTCAAGCTTCATAACAAATGACGAGCAAATGTGCCAAATGACGGTAAGTGGTCACTCCCACCCGTAGAAATAATGCTTTAATTTTTTTTAACCATTCTTTCTACCGCCAAGGAACCAACAGCCTTGGGAACTAAGATGTTATGTGCCTTCTGCCATTAGTTACACTGGTTCACTCACCCCTCAAATCAGAACACAACAATACTGAGTACTACTATTTGGCGGTAGAATATCTGATAAGTGTGTTACCTATCCAGACGGGCTCGCATAAAACCCTAACAAGTGAATATTATATTTCTATTAATTTATTTTTAAATCTTATAAATAAATATATTAAATATTGATACTGACCCTAATAATACGGGTATTCCTACTTTAACTCATTGAATTAGGAATGTGTATACAAAATTCTCCTATAATAAGTGTTTTATTGTTGAATATGTAAGCTGCAGTTCCTATTTGACACTGGCAATTTCTGTATAAAGGTGATAAAAAAATATTTTCTTTTTTTATTTCTTTTCAAAAGGCAGACGACGAACAGACAGACCACGTGATAGTAAGTGATCATCATAAATAACTTAATTTTATTAAGATTATTTAATTCCACTTGTGTATAAAAATTAAAAGATTAATTTTAAGATTAATTAATTAAGGATTAATAGAAAAAAATATATATAATAATTTCAAACGCCTTCTTTCATAGGTTATTTAATAGTACACTTAAACTTTTCAACAAATATTGACTTGTATTAATTTCAAATATATAAAAGACAAGGTGAATTCCAACATTGAATGTACTAGTAGGTACTAGTAGAAATATAAATAAATTAAATATACTTTCCCTACTACTAAAGGCTGTTACAGAATATAAATGTAATATTTAATTTATCTTAATTGACTCACAAAAAAATGTTTATACAAATAATATAAAATAAATAAATTTATCATCATTATTGACTAATAAATATTCGAAGAACAAATAACTTTTGAAGTAGTCCGTATAACATTTTTTATCATCAAAATAAATAAAAAAATATATATACAAGAACAAACAGAGGAATCAGTAAGATGTTTCCTGCTGGAAATAGTTTGTAATATTTTAAATTATAAATACACCATATTATAAATATAATTTTTAAAGTATTTTTTTTTAATATTCCATTCAAAGATGGGACGATTAATTAGGAAAAACTAAAGTAATAATTATTCTATTATCAATACAAAGTTTCTACTAATAACATTGCTCTAGTAGAAGATAAGTAAAACATCAATTGATAACTTTAGTATTTTAAATAACAATATCAGTACTTTCGCTCTTCCTCCTTATTACAAACCTTGCGAAGTCATCCGCCTCAGGATTGAACGGGCTGATCTTATCACATTGAGCTGTTGTAGCAGCTTGCTCAATCTGACCTCCATACGCCTTTACATCCTCTCTCTTCAATTCTACTAAATACTTCCGAGACTCCATTATAACTATAGCATCATCTCGCGCCATCGACCAGACGCTGGGCTTCACGCGCGGAAGCATATTGTGCCCAACAAACACCCCGTGGAACAGACCCTGGAATTGTGGCTTGTGAGGATAATGATCTAACGCGGACAGCGAAAGGAAATGCACTTTCCCATAGTCAACGTTTATGTAAGTATCTCTATCTTCACGTAAAAGTAAAGGCGTCTCAAAACCAGTCTCAGAAATCTTTGCGTCTAATTGGCTCAAAACAGTCATACCTAAATTCTGTTGGCTGTCTATATTTAATGCCTTTGCATCAAATGGTGTACGATTCTCGAGTTCGTACAGCATTCTCATAACGTTTCGCTCAGATATATCAGTGGCTCGTTTGTAATTAACACCACGAGATGATTTCAACATGTCTTTGTCTTCACAATCGAGTCCGTACGCAATATACGGCGAAGTTACCATATCCCCGAGATAACCCCGATGGAGGTATCGATCACCACATTTGTAAACACCAGCGGCTAAAGATACGTTGGGTCGGCACACTTCAGTCTCCAACCATGTAAACGCGACGCCGTGTTCTCTGAAATGTTTATATTCTTGGAAACATATTTGACTGGCTACTTCTTTCATCCGCATATGATAATCCCAATCGTAAATACCCATTCTACTATCGTATCTAACACCGAGACTTTGCCGGATACGATGCTCCCATAATTCATTAGCATTAAACTGATTCGTGTTTCCTGTAGTCCAAAAATTTAAAAGGTTCTCTATGTAGTCTCTCTCGCGGTATTTAGTTTGGTCGACAGATATACACGGTAGCAGACAGCTCATGTACTCCGGATTAGTTATCATGCCTACTAATTGACGAGCTTTGGCAGTTATGTACCTTGACGTTGGCGGTCGGAGAAGCAGATTTCCTTGCACCTCCAGAAATCGTCTTGTTTTTTCTAAGAGTCCACATCGAGTCGTTTTCTCTAATGCTAGAGACAGAAGGAGAATCTGTCGAGCAATAAGCTCCGGGCAGCCGTCCACTACGAACAAATTCATGTACCGCCTCGTTTGACGATACGCTTGAGCCAAGGTCTTGATGAGGTGTCTTGCATCACAACCTCCGATGATAAGAAAATTAAGCTCGTAAGCACTTTCGTCGCCATATTTAATATATTCCGATTGTAAGTCAAGCGCTGGACTAATTCCCCAGAACATTTTGTTATAATCTCGACTGTCAACGAGCGAATGCTTCAATTGTCAATAACATGACTACGTAAACAGCGAGCTGATGAAGCGTGCATAGGGCGTTGCTATAGCGACCGTCTATTATTGACGATTTAAAAAAGAAATTGCCTCTTACACGATCGCAGTAATTAAATATAGCCGATAGTTCCAGATAACCCGTCGAGTGGCAATAATACAAGAAAATCAGTTTGGGCTGAATACAGCATTTGCGTAAAAATTATAGCTCATTTGAGGGCTAATATAATTCATATATATTACGTATTTGTGGACGGTGACTGTGGATTTTCACTCAATAAAAATAATCTTAAAGAACATAGTCGCTGTTTTATTGCTTTTTCTGGTGACAATAAACTTCAACTTTTGCCCGAATTCAAATTACTTAAGTTACTTAAGTCAAATGACTTAATTCAAATTACTTAAGTGTCAAGAATATCTAAAAAAAATATTTTTACGGGATTAAGTTGTCGCTTCAATTTAGAAATATAGTTGAATCAAAGAATAATGTAGACCATGATGACCATCAGGGTCAGATTTGGGGGACGACTTCTCAATCGGAGATCGAGAGAATAAATTTATATACCCCGCAGTATAAATTTCTAAAGAAAAACCATCCCATTGTTAATTAGCTTAGTTCGACAAATTGATAGAAAATATTTTATCCCTTGGAGTTGTAAAAAAACTTTGAGATTTATTTGCGGGCTTTCGGACAGTAACGTAGAGTTTTCAATCATATTATTTCGATTTTAAAATTAATTTACCGCAATTTATTAGTTTGGTTTTTTAGTAATTGTTAAGTTTTTTATAAAATCAGTTTCACTTCTGGATATTTATTATCTATGAAAGATTTGATGTCCTTTATATAATACGTGTATAAACTAATATATTGTTGAACCATTAATGGGAATTTAATTTTAATGATTGTTAATACATCACACGTAATATATTCGAGTAGATTGTATGACGAATTTTTAAATGCTAGATGATTGTATTTGAATAAACAATTCTTATTACATGTATTTGTTTAATTTTCTAAGACTCCGTCGTCGGGCCAATTTATTTTTTATTGTAATTTAAAGAAAGGCAATTGGTCCAAGGTGTGTCAAATGGTTAAAACCAACAGACATAGTTTTGTTTGAATAAGTCATTATTTTTTTCCGTTATATATGTAGGCGAAATGACAAATTCTTCACCTGATGGTAAATTAACACATAGACATTGGCCCTTTAAGAAATATTACCTATTATTAGATGTTATGACCCTTTTGTCTCACACAGGAACACAACATTAGTAAATATCACTTTATAACGTTAGAACATATGATAATTGGGTGGTACCTCCCAAGACGGCTTGCAGAGCCCTACCACCAAGTAAAAGAATTAAAATAAGTAATAAAGTTAATTTGAAGTAGCTAGAAGTGTCTCTCTGTACTCGTAATAATTATTATATAACAATGAAATTCTTTACACGTAAAAAACAATAATGTAACACGTTTTTTTATTAAAATAAAACATTTTTTAATAAATATTTATAGTTTATTTTTCAACTGTATTTTAAATAATTGAATAATAAATGCTGTAGTATTTTTACAAATTTTAATAATTAAGAATATTTTGTTCTGTACAAGATTACTTAAAACTATTTACAATAATTGAAGTAAATAATAAATAACATACTTTTCAATAATTACCACTGGATATTAGTCATTATAATATATTTGGTAAAAACGTACAGATAATCATTTGGGATAAAAATAATAATAATTAAAAATTGTGTTTAAAATTTACCAATACATATTTGAAATTTAATTAAATATACTACTACCTAATCTTATTTAATATATAGTAAAGCCTCTTTATTTATTTAATATAAAACTAATATTTATTATAAATAAACACGTATATTATTTTTTATAGATACAATTTAATTCATGTCTTACATATAATTACAAAAAGAAGGAATAATTAAATAATACTTTAAAATAGTTTTAAAAAAGCATATTTTAGGAAGGCAGACGAATAAATTTGACACCTAGTGGTCACCTACCTTCAAAGATACCGAAAGAAGTGTCTTCTATCAATAAATAGAAATAACACTTCTGGGAATGACGAAGTGTCATTCCCGGAAGTTCTTCGTGATCTTTCAGAACCGGTTTCAGATTTTAGACTATCAATAACCAAATGTAATACTTTTATATTGATTAAAGATTTAAACATCGACTTCATTCACCGCAATGAGCTATTTATACATCTCGAGTCTCAATAAAGTTACGCCTTTGCCTCTTTTTTATAATAGATTTGCAAAAAATGCAAATGTCAGTGTCAAGTTCTATTTATAAAAACTTGCTGTCAGTGTAAAAGTCAAACAACAATCCATGATGTTTAAAAATATAACTCTGTACGTCTGTTACGTTTTCACGACATAACAGAACCATGGGAAAGACAAGCAAATATGTTTCTTTATAAAAAATTACTGCAATTATTATGTTCCTTTGTAAGAATCAAAAGACACAGTACAATTATTTTTATTACCTATGTATTAGTAAAAATAAAATTGTAATACTGATATGAATTGTAAGTGTAATTACGAATAAAAAAAAATATTAGCCAATGAACACTTTCAAGCATGCATGCATACATGACGCAGTAAATAGGAATGAATATGCACATTTAAATAAACAATATGTAAACAATTATATTACGTGTTGCATAGGTGAAAAAAAAATGTATATACTCGTATACAATATTGATTTAAAAAGTATAAATTAATTGTTAAAAATTTTGACAAAACATGTGCAATATACTGATGTGATTCGACTATTTATTTAGAATGAAACTACAAAACATATATGCATGCTTGTATAAATAAATATGCTAATATATGCATATACTTATACTATTACTCCTATTACTGAATAAAAACTTACGAGTAAAGCGTACGACTAGATAGATATCGAAAATCGATATTTTGAAAATAATTAAAGTTCAAAAGGCAAGTTCGTATCAAGCCTCGCCATTGCGTTTCTATTTTACTACAGAATTATTTTAAATTTAGAACATTAATATATCTTCAACATAAATACAGGAATGTGTCCCTATAAAAGTTAAAAAATATTTCCAAAAGTGTTTAAAAAAACACATGATCGTCAAAACGAACATTTCATGAATATTGAATATACGAGTAGGTACAATATATGTAGGTACATATATATCCTAAAGTAATGCAGGAACTTCGGAAGTTCGACGACCAAAATGTATAAAGTTTCCAAGTGTGAAATCATAGAAATGACACGTATGGCATTTCATATAACAATTTATTAATTAGAGTCAAACTATCCTACAGAAAAGTAGCCCTATTCAAGTGCCAAAAGGTCTAATCATGATGAAATAATTGATGTTTTATCAACAGTAATGAAACGAATGAATCCTTCGACGGCTGAGGATCAACCCGATGTCTAGATATGAGGAAAGAAGAAAGTCTCTCTAAAAGTGTCGATTAAAAAGAGAAAGAAAAAGTATTCAAGAAAAAATTTTAAAAGTGTTTTAATCGACAAAATCAAGTCGTCTAAGTAGCGTTAAACTCGTTTTCAAGGAGATCTCTTCTTTAGTTTGTGTCAAGAGAATCTAGAGTCATCCTGCGCAAGAGACTTGGGCTTTGACGCTTTAGCTTCGAAGTTCATGCCCTGAGTACCCCCCCTCCAACCGGTACTCCTATTAGAATAAGTCGATGACGTAACTGGTACCTTACGCGTCTGCTTGATCTTAAGCTTATTCAACCACAAATCCCTAGTCTTCTTATTACCGAGGACGAAGAACAGGAACAGCATCAAACCTTGATATGTCGCTGTCAACGTGAAAAAGTAAGCAGCGACGACATTATAAGCGAAGAGACCAAAAATCCAAGGCAAACCGAATAAGAAAACTAACAAGCAGCTGACGGAAGCGCATCGCAACGCTTCGTTCGTATCCCCGTGCCTTTGAATACCTCTGGATGCGAACACGGAACGTACTATTAGAAAGAATAGCGTCCAGTTCACTAGCAAGATGAGAGCTATCGGTGCGTACACCGCTAGCCAGAGACCGAGACCGGAAGGGTAACAAAAGGATGTACTGGGTGTCTTCTCTTCGAATGGACCCGCGTATGACTGAGGGTTGATTGAGAGAAGAACGCCAATGACCGCGCAGGGAGCTCCCCAAGAAAACGCGGACGCTCTTAGCAACTTGTGCGAAGCGTCTCTAGTAAAGACAAGAACCAATCTCCTGTATGATAGGACAGCCGCAACCAACATCCAGCAGAATGAGGCGAGTACGGAATAATGCAAAACAATACCGGTGAGCATACAAAATACATTGCATTGATCGAATTTCGCGAAAATTACTATTAAGAAACTTAGTGCTACCATAAAAATAGCTATGCAGAGTTGCAGCCAGATCTTGTTGTTGAAGTCCCTCCTCCAAGACCTGAAGATGGCGGCTGTCACTCCCACAAATATTAATCCGAATAGGGAAAGGCAGCAACCGATGATCGTGAGAAGTTCCAGGATGTCCTCATCCTTTTGAGAGAAGACACTTCGAGGGAAAAGCACCTCGGCGAAGTGAGTGAGATGGGTACATCTGCAAGTATCCAACATACCTGGTTGCGTGGCGCGGATAAGAGTGCAACCTTCTTGCGACCAGTAACCGGATCCATTATTGAGGAATTCCCAGTAAGCACAAGTTCGACTCTGATTACGGATCGGATCTACTGTCAAAGGGCTAAGATGGATGTCAATTACCTGAAAAAAACAGCATGGTTTAAATAAAATTTAATAATAGAGTCGACAGTTACTTTAGGATTAAATATTATATCAAAAATATCAACTTATTTAATACTTCATCACTTTATATACATATAGTATATTTTTTCTTTGAACGTATCGGTACGTATCGGTTCATGGCCTAAAGACGCCGAATCGTCTGTAGATGGTAGGCTATTATATTTTAAAATCGTTAACCCTTCCTTCCTTTTTCATTAAATGCCCAACGACGCGATCGGTTAACAGCTAGTACTTTATGAATTTATCCTTTTGTTATAATATAAAAGATATACATACAGTTTCCCTCGTCTCAACTCAACACATACATCTGTTGTTACAATTAAAGACAATTTGATTACAACAAGCGGCTGTAGAAATTACAATAATTAATTAACCTGGATCAAAAATCCCGCGCAAATTACTATTAAGAATCGGACCATGACCCTATAATTTATCAAAATTTCTAAACAACAAATCTTACCTCCCCGTTCTCGAACTGTGTGACCTCCCCGACCTTGATGCTCAGGACCCTACTGTTGACGGAGTACAGTCCCTCGTTAGGCTGGAAGGCTCGGTCGTTTCTGAATACGACGAAGCTAATGCGATGAGACGTTTCTGACACGGACTGCGGGAGATGGACTACTACCTCGTTGTTCTCCGAGTCCAGGACTGTTGAGTTTGGTACAGCTAAAAATTATTGCAATTGTTCGATTTAGTAAGCAATCGTCAATATTGTAAAGGTCGCCGGTTAAGTATAGCTGGCGATCCTTGGCCAGAAGGGGGATATTTTGTGCAGCAGGAGATGTCTCTCGGCTGAAATGATAATGATATTAAAATATGACATATTTTTGCGATTCAACAGGGAAACGCTGCTGGCATTCTTGCCACTATTCCACGCAATCTTGATCTGTACAGTAACTGTTTGTTTTTACTTATACATGCTTAAAGCCTTGATAAGAAATCAACATATTCTTTATTCAACTAGGATCATAAAATCACTTTTGAATAGTCATGTTACAGTGTTGAATTAAATCGAAAGCCAAGCGATGCATTTTAGTATAATACAAGAAAATGAAAATCATAAAGACGTGGCTTAGAACTACGTGTTATTTTCAGTCGATGTTTCGAGTATCGATCGCTGCTACTATTAAAATTCAGCGTACAAATTACTTTTATTTCATTTAATTGGATAATTTCTATCATCTGTATTAATATTGACGTCGAACTGCCACAGTCACATCGTCGGAGATATAACATCCTCAGTGAATACCAATTTCCGTAGCGCGACGAACCGAACGTCGTGCGCAAATGTATTGCTCTTTGATCCGGTACTAAATACAAACAACAAATATTTTTGCGGATAGTATCAATATCGAATTGGCGTTTACGTAGACAATTCTACTGAAATTCTTTAACAAAACGAATTCCTTATGAATTCAGTATCCACTCGTTAAATATTAATAGGTCTACTACTTACCAATTTTTGCAGAGGTGACCACTTACCATCAAATATTTATATTGATTGTTATTTTATATATTAATGTTTATATTCAAATAAACTCACTTGAAATGATCTCAAAAGCGTCATCCGTAAAGACATCAGTATCTCTGTTTGCTATCTTCAAACCCCTGACAGGATGACCAGGATTGGCATCTGCCATCAACAATGCAATGTTTCCTCTAACGGCGGCTGCACTTCTTGAGCCGTTCAGTTCTATGGCGGAACCGAGTCGATCCAGCAGATGCAGCAATTGTCCTGGAATTTCCAGGGTATCGTGAACTTGTAGGATGTCGTCCACCTAAAATGTGTTTTTTTTTTATAAATATAACATAGATAATATATAAGACGGATCAATTTTAAGACGGCAGAAAATGCTTGCCGGGAAGTAAAATATAAATGGGCTACCCCTATAATAGTAACCTATAGGTAAATATTTCATATTAGTCGTATGGTTCAAACTTTTGTTCACACTGTCTATTTTAAATCATGCGTGTCCTAAGCAATTTTGCATGCAAACATGCGAAATTGTTTAGGACTTGAATGGCTTGTAAACGCCTAAAGCCAATACCCCTGTAAAAGTCTTTCAATGAGGCTATTAAAATATGTTAAAATTTTCACAAATTATTTTTTATGTACCCCACACACTCGACCACCTCAAACAAATATTGTAAAACAAGATGACAACTGGCTTTCACAACAAGTCCTTGTGGATATTGAACTAACAAAGCAAATACAACAAAACTTCTTAATGAAACTAGGTAAAAGCCAACAGTTTATGAAAAAAGGGTAGTAGAAAAAAATGGTCACTTCCGATTATTTTGATTGGAAAAAAGTTAACAGCTTAATTGCAAAATAAAAATATAAATACGTAGAAGTTAAAAAAAAATCAAAATATTAATAGAATTAATTATTTGAAATATCTTTTGTGACATTCAAATTGGAAAGGTGAGTAAGCCAATTTAATTACAGGCATAAGAGACATAACATTTCACTTCCCAATGGTGGTGAATTGGCGATGTAAGGAATAGTTATTATTTCTTACGACACAAATGTCTAAAGGTGTTGGTGACCACGTATCATCAATTGTTGGCCTTTGTGCCCGTCAGCCTATTGATATTATTAAAAAAGATTAGTTACTCGGCAGCCAAAATTCGACCGTAATAATCAAGAGATCAAAATATTTGCTTGTTTCGAAGATTTTCTTCTAACTTACAAATTCCTATTGATAACACTAATATAATCCTCCTTAATAACTACAAATCAGAAAAAGAAAGTCCGTTGACAAACAGAGAATAAATAAAAAATATTAACTGTTTTGCATATTAATATATTGATAATAAGCAAAAATTACCTGATTGAATACGTCGTCGATGTCCTCAACCATCACGGGGGTACTGCCATTGTTCACCAACCTATCCAGGTCTTGAAGAACTTGCTCCAGTTGCTCTTCCGGCTGGGGAAAATATAAGTAAACGTTACTGCTATTTATTTCATTTTACCGAAATAATTTACCTTTACCTCCAATTAAAAAATAGGTCATTAAAGATGTACACACGTGAAAAATACAATTCATATGCCCTTAGTACTTACTTACTATTTAACTATTTGCATCCACTTTAACGAAATAAAAATAGAAAATAGGCAATCGCTCAAAATGTCTTGTTTGTTCGCTAATTTCTTCAAAAATTCACTAGAATGATGTATTATTATTACTTTAATTCTTGCAAATATTATATGATGCTGTATAATATGCTCTGATGTGATTAGACGACGAACATCGAACCTTCCAATTTTAATTAAGAAGGTTTACATTATGTAAGTAGGTACGTATTGAAAATTTATTAATTTTTAAAGTTTGCCATCGCCATTTTAACATCACATCACTTCAAATATAGTATCCGACATAAATAAGCAACATTGTGAAATCTTCTTGCACATAACATTAATATTGCAAAAATATTTCATGTATACCAAGACATAACGTTAAAAAACCGAACACACAAACGTTTATACAAAGTCTCATGGACTTACCGGTCTTACAATGGGAGTAGAAGATGTAGAAGATGGTGGGGATGTAGTGGTTTCTGTACACGGTTTATCTTTATCAGACGTTAGACCAACACTGTCTGTAGTACTATCTACAGTTATATCAGTAGTGCTTATTGTTGCATTGGTTGTAGTTGGTTCGTCTGTTTCTGTTTCACTCGTTACATTACTTCGATAATCTGCTAGTGTTGTAGATGTTTTAATGATATCATCTGTTATTGATTCGTATATTTCTTCAGAACTATCACTGTCGTCTAGTATTGGTAGAGATATTGTCGTCTATAATTTGTTAGTTATTGGTTAATTACATGCGATGTAGGAAATTCAGTATATTTCTTTAATTAAGAAAATCAGGTCATCGTGATAAATTATCAATCACATAAATATATTAATCAGAAATCTTAAACAGTTATTATATAGTTATTATTATTAACAAAGTGTTGGTTATTATTTGAATGATAAAAAGTAAAAAGATAGAAGAGGTGCAACTTCGAAACGTGTAATAAGGAATAGTATGTAAATAGTAAAATATTTTACTCACCGATGATGGGACCACAGAAGGCATAACGATGGCTATGCCATCGTCTTGCATTCTAAAAGTCTTGTCGATACCAACGTACGTGGTACAGTTGGCTTTTGCAGTGGTCACCCATTGGACGCCTTCGTTGAAATTTCCGACGCACGTGTGAGTTCGACACGCAGCAGTGTCGAATGATTCTCCTGAAATTGCCAAAACGGGATTATTGGAATATGGCTTATATTAAAGGAACATTTAAAAGTTTGTTTCATTTCCTAATTATTATTTTTTATGACATTTGTTCGCGGACGAGCCTATGACCCATCTGATGGTAAGTGATCACCACCGCCCATAGACGATGGCGCTGTAAGATATATTAACCATTTCTTACATCGCCTACATACATGGTCGCCCACCAACCTTGGGAACTAAAATGTTATGTCCCTGGTGCCTGTAGTTACACTGGTTTACTCTCATACTGAGTACTGTTGTTTGGCGATAGAATATCTAATGAGAGAATGATACCAACCCAATGACGGACTTGCAAAACCCTACCAAGTAAGAATACTGTAAAACCTACTTATTGAAATTTCAAATTCAAACAATGATGTCTAAAACTTTATGCAAGTAACATGTATTAAATTAGTTGCGAGCCCTTGATCTGAACAAATGAGCACAGATAAGATAATAAGATAAATTCTACAATTAAACTATAATTACAAATACTAAAATTCAAATACGCTTTCATAGGCACTTTTGAATCGTCATTTCAAACCATTGTATCAAACTAAACACGGGTATTTTCCACCGGTTCGGAATGTAATTTCTACCGAGAAGAACCGGCGAGAAGCTCAGATAACTAATAATTTCTGTAAAAAATCGTCTAAGTTCAGGTTAGGATTATTCAAGCATTTGATAAGTTATTTACTCACCAAGCGCCATTTGAGGAATCGTATCAAATCCTTTACAGTAAAAAACTGGCTTCATCGATAAAATCTCCATTTGATCCCAAAACCCTGGTGTAACCGGCTTCATGTCAGGACTCAACTCAACGTGCACCAGAACCGTTCGCCTATCCATATACAATCTTTTTAGCTTCATCTTAAGAATCACAGTTTTCTCGTTTTGAACAAATACTGAATTTTTAAAACTTTTCAAAACATCTTCCGTTATATTGGAATTTATTTCGCCATAAACGTTAATATATTTTGTTCTATAAAATATGTACTCCTTCAACTTCGCCTCCCACACTTTGAAAAGTTTTGGCAAATCGTCCAATTTGTACAGCTTATTATTCTTTAACTTTATGGCGTATACATTAATAAGTGACTGTTTTTCTCTAACGAATAAAACCTTTTTTGATTCCTTAACTGTATATTTTTTGGTATTAATATGAGTACACCAATAGTACCCGTCATCTTTTGGTTTTAAGATGAACTCATTCGTTTCGTCGACACGTTTCTTGTTAATCTTTACTGGATATCGGTTTACCGAATCAGTAAAACAGTATATATCATCACCGCTCAATGTATCGTTAGTTATCAATGTCAATTTGTTTTCCCTAAAAATGAGGTAATCAATTTATAACAAAATATTATATTTTTTTAACTACGCAAGTAAGGGATGTTTTAGGCTCTATGCAATATTAAAATTAAATTGTACTAATGGAACAATAAATCAATCTTGGTATTATCAGGAAAAAAGTGTATTTTAGCAATTTGCTTAGTTTGCTATAAAAATATTTGCAAGTATACTCTACTTTAAGTATTTAATAAAGGAAATAAAAAGATTTAAAACAAACATTATTTCTATTCCTATAAGTAACATGTTACATATTTATAATTTAATAGTATATGAAGCTATGCTTACAAATCAATGGCAACATCCAAAGTTAAGTCTTCTAAAGGAACAGAGTGTTCACAAATGACATCATAGAAAATATAAGAACTATTTACGAGGTTCCAAATATCATTATGAAGAGATCCAAACAAAGTGTCATTGTAGTAAAAGAAATTTTGAAAATTCCATTCACCTAATGGTATCTGAAAAAAATAATTACATTGTAATCATATTTAGTTAAGACATTTCATAAATTCTCTGTTCTTCCGTTCCATAAAAACAATTTAATGGCCAGACCCGTAATCAAACCCAGGATCTCAGGATCCACGATCCTTATAAATAAACTACAAGACCAATCAGACAGTCGGTCATAAAAAACATCAATTTATATAAAATATTGGCAAATTAGGCAAAACTTCTGAATCTAAGCTAACTTACACTTTAAGGGTAAATTACCTCACTATGATCATTTGTCGCATCATATCTCAACAGGGAATAATCGGAGCTCATTACAATACCCAACGGATATGTATAATTTATTCCTGAATTTCGAAACATTGGGTAATTGGAGAGTCTCCAACCACGATTCAGTAGTGAACCTCCTTTCTTCGTACAAAGATCCTGGGCCTGGTTCCATGTCGCTCGAACTGCACCACCCCCAACCCCAGTCAAGGCCGACAAGCATGTGGACTCTGGACTCCAAAACCTCAAAGAATCCTTTAAGCCTTCACAACCTTCGCCCTTAGTATTATCTTTATAATCATAAGCTTTAATAACGCAGAAACTATATTGCTGTTCGTTGCACTTCACTGCAGTATAATTGCTAACTGGGTCAATAACTAGGCATAACTCTTCTTCTAAATCTAATGTAGGATCGATTGTGACATCATAGACGGCGTCGAATTTGTCTCCGATAGTTTTCGTGTTAGACCAGTCGACGAAGAGTCCCCCTGGATGCATAGATTTGTACTCCGTCCATATCACATAATCTGGTTTCGTAATATTCATTTCATTATACAATTTGGAAGTGTACAAATTTCCGGCACAATCTTTGTATTTGTCTGCGAATGTTTCTGGTCCTTTCCGTCGAAAACAATATGGGGTATTTTTACTTTTTGTGAAGAAAATTGAATATCCGATTGGGCAGTACGTTGTGTCGTAGGTCTCCTGGCCATAGGCAATTGGTGAATCTATCCATATCAGGAGTAATATAGCTGCTTGAAGTATAACTTCAATTTGTAAATGCATCTGGAACAAAATTACTAGTATTTTACAAATCTTAGAAAAAGTTTTCGTGCGATAAAATTAATTGTACTTAATAATCTAATGATAAAAATAGTTGTTGATGAGAATATTGATAAATTTTATAAAAAAATCAACAGCAATTATTAGCAACAGTTTCAATGGAGATAATGACAATATGATCATCAATATGTTTACAAGAACATATTAGAAGGTGGGGTCGGATCACCGAATAGTTTATACAATAAAATATGTACACAGAGAGTGTATTATATCTTTTTTCGATCACAAAAAGCTGAAACATTTGGACTGGACTTTATCTAATCTAGAGATAGTGAAAAGGCACTTGACGTTATTGCCGATACACTATCATTAGCCTATGATTGTATTACCCAACGGCCATCTATTATGCAATTAGTTACTCATATATTTAGCTTATTTGTATGAGGTAGCTTACCGAAACTAATCATCCCATTTTTATTTTATACAGTATTCCTATTTCCCTTTTGATTGAACTTGGTAAAGTTTACTTACCAAAACGGCGATATCGCTCGACGGAAATACTAGTATTACTTATCGTAATGTGGCATTGTCAATCGCAAAATGCGATAATAATATAAAAAAACAGTATATGTTTATCATGATTTTAGCTTTTTATATTTATTTGAAGATGTTGATAAGTTTGTGTATTGACTCATTTCATTCGGATTTAAAAGATTTAGTAAAGCCCTTATGTCTACACTTGGTAAAGGATTTATCATTCCTTAAGAAGTGGAGCTTATTTCACCACGCAGCACCGGTACGGATTGGAAGTGTTTAATACGTGGCTGAGTTAATTTCTTCATCTCAGTGTAGGTTTCCTCTTGATGTTAATCAAAGCCTCTTTCTCCTTCATCATCGATTACGGGATAAGTTATATATAATAATATCAATATATGAAATTGTAAGTATATGAGATCGTTTTGACACAACGCAACCGATGCGTCGTGCGGTACTCCACGTGGATTCGAAAGACCTCTCATTAAAAGTGAAAAACTTACAACCCATACTTAGGTGCACCAGATAGGTGACTGACTTTAGGCTATCTCAACTCTCGCATAACATGACGTTAAGTATTGCTTAGGAAATCGAAGACAAATTACTTAATTTTCGGGTAGTCAGACAAAGATATTCTAAGCAACAAACCTGAATACTAAGTTTATTCAGTATATTAATGCTACAATTTGGAACCGTTTAAAATATTTTTTTGATATTAAATTACGTTAAATTAACGTTATAAAAATATTCAAGTCGATTCAGCTGCTTTCTTGAATTAAAAACCGCGTTCCAAAGAACAAATGGGAAGTTGGAAGGCACGTGGAGGCAATACACACCTAGACCACTGCATTTTTGTTTTGTCTTTTTTTATAAGTAATAATATTTGAGACGATTGCTTTAAGACGTATTATTTTACATAATTAAATTAGTATATACACGATTTAAGAAATTACGCTAAGCCATGAAACCTGTGTTTTTGTTAGATTTTTTGTAATTAACTTTCATAGCGATTTCCGTCCGTTGAGTCCTGTTTTTCAGTTCATTATTTCTTCAATGAAGCCGAAGGTTCGACAACTTTCGAAACGTGCGTAACTCAACCCAATCTAAAATATATGCATTTTCTAGTTCAATTATTGGTTCAGTTAAAACAGTTTCAACAAATCCACGCATACCTTGAAATTACGAAATAATATACCAAATCTTATAGTCATAATCATCATACTTGGTAAATAGGAAGAACAATTGTTAAGCAAATTGGTTGAACAAAAGGTCGCCGGTTTCATAGCCGCACATAATGAGGTCGAAACATCAAATAAGATTGGGCGCGCGGCAACCTTGATGACTGTCACCGGAGTATTTTTGTGAAATAGCTGACGTAATTGCTTTGCGTAATGAGTATGATTTGTCAAAGGTCTATGAGGACTTTCATAACATAATAGCTGTGCTGCTACCCTATTGGGTACTATTATAAATTTTACAATAAAATACCAATAAGGACTCTTATTTTAATCCAATTTAAAAAAAAAGAACACTTGAGTTCGTATAGAGAAAAAGGAGGGCGATGATGATAATCATGAGACTAAGAAACATTTCCTGAAATTACACATGATTTTATTTAAATTTAAATTTCAATAAGATATTGCGATTCCATATTATGATTACAATGTGTTAAATTGTTCGAGGTGTTGTATTGCAAGTGTTTGACATTTATTCGGACGAATACATCGTGTAGGAAGATACGGAGAACAGATGCTTTCACAATTGCATCATAAATTTCAATCGAATTTATTCATAGTAAATCATAAGCGTGCCTATTATTCATTTTTTAACCTTCATTTTATCTTCTTCGTCCTACGTAATATTGGTGAAATAATTCGTGCCACACCTTTCATGTCAGATATAAATAATCTATATAGGATTAATATAGGTAGACGACTGTTTGTATAAATACCAATTCTAATGGCGATCGGTTGAACGGTTTGGAAGTTGATGTGCTTCAGCAACTTGCAACGAAGGAGATATGAGAGTTGTCTTCAAAAAATACATATATACATTCGGAATCTTGTTGGATCAACCTTTAGGCCTGTTGCTAAAGCTTAAGAGAAATTTATATTGTAAACCATAAATAAATGTACCAATTAGAAGGTATTAAATTTAATCTTGCGCATCTTCGCGACGACAGTTCACATTATTCGATATTTATTTTACACTTCTTTCTCTTGTGAGCACAAGAGCCGTGGTCTCTAATTCCTTATACACTCAATTATTATATTCAAATAAAGAAAACAGAAAGAGTTTATGCACAAGACCAAACGATGTATTTCGCAAACACATACCATCCATTTTTTTTTTCATCAACTAATTAAGCATTGGACCATCGTAATGGAATACGTTCAAATCCTTCCGCAAATGGAGTGAAGGCTTTAGCCTAGCTATTTAGACAATGTTACTATACTTTTCATCAATATTCAAGATTTATAGTATAGAATTATAGTATAATTACACTCAAATCATATAAATGATTTCTATAGTTTTTTTTCAATTGTTTTTTAATTCGTATTTTAAACCACTTTTAATATTGTGTTATTATAATTAACATTATACATTAACATTATAATTTGTTAAAATTCGCAAGAGCTTTGTTTTAATAATTTGCTATGTTTATTTTGCTATTTCAAAATTTAATTGTACAATAAACTTTAGAACAGTAAGCGGCTTATAAATTCTACATGAAACTAATTACAATCAGGATAGCTTTTTAATTCTAAAACTATTTACTCAAATGACGATCAGAGACAAATTAAATTAATTTAGAGCACAAAATAGCACTGACGGAAATCGCATAACTATAGAAGCAAAGAATCATATAAAAAGTATCACCTTGCCTTTTTCAAGAACGACCGTCACGCTCGCACGGTGTGGTAACGATGACGCTCATCTTACAAGATTCCCATTGACGCCCGACTTCGCTTACTTTCTTAATATTTCTCGATCTGTAAAAATATAAATTAATAATTATTATGCAAGTAATACCTATGACATAGAAACTATAATCCATACTAATATTATAAATGCGAAAGTAATTCTGTCTGTCTGTCTCGCTTTCACGCCAAAACTACTGGACCGATTTAAATGAAATTTGGTACACAAATAATCTAGAGCCTGAGAAAGAACATAGGCTACTTTTTACCTGGAAAAAAGTGCTGTAAAGGGTTGAAAAGGGGCATGAAAGGTTGTAAGTTGTTGAAAGTATTGTCATTTTTAGAACTAGAAGCATAAAACTTATATTTAAGGCTGTTCACTTATAAACTAACATATCATGACACCCACTAAGGAGGGAATTTGGGAAATTCTACCCCTAAAGGGGTGAAATAGGGGTTGAACGTTTGTATGAAAATCCGTAATTTTTTAAGTTAGAAACATGAAACTTTATTTTCGGGATACTGATTAAAAAAGAGTAGATACTTAAGTGTTTCTGAATATTCTATCCTTACGGAGGTGAAATAAGGGTTGAAAGTTTGTATAGAAGACCGTCATTTTTGAAATTAGAGGCATGAAACTTTATTTTTGGGCTACTGATTAAAAATGAGTAGATGCGTATTTAAGCGTTTCTTGATATTTTAGGCCTAAAGAGAAAAATAGTTGTTGACATTTCGTATGCAGCTAACCTGCATGGAAGTCCGTCATTTTGAAGTTAAAAACTCAAAATTTTAATTTTGGGTTACCGATTAAAAATGAGTTGATTCGCAATTAAGCGTTTCTGGATGTACCGGATGTACCCTAAGGGCTGAAATACACACCAATATGTTATAACAAACGTAACATTTTAAGTTAATTTGTAAATATATTCATATTTTACGCGAGCGAAGCCGCGGGTAACAGCTAGTATATTATAATATTAAGAATAATTCGAAGTGAACAAAACCACAAAGGATATTATTATCAGTAATAAGTTTTAATAAGTTTAACTACTAATTTACTTTACATGTATTGACTATTACAGATATAATAAAATTAATAAAAGACACTTATATTTCCTCATAGACAATTATTTTTAAATATTTCACATGTCCGAAAGGCTGGAAATAATGTTACTTTTGAGATGACGTCAGACAGAGAAGTATGGAGAGGAAGACATGCTGCGCCGATCCCAAATCAAATTGGGATAAGGGCAGGAGGATGATTATAATGGATGAAATTGATTTTACATATTCATAAGATGTAACGTTCAAAACTTTTTAAAACATACATTATAAGATCTGATCTGACCTGAGACCTTAATTATAAACAGGTTCTGTATATAATTAACGAGCTCCGTGAAAGATTGTCGACCTTGAACGAATTTCTTATTAACAGCCAAAAAGTTCATCGCGTGATTTACAATAATTACTTATTGGGACAAATGATCCCATTATACCCCAATGGCTATCCGAATGAAGACAGAATTTATTGGTCACCTTGACTACTTAATGGATCAGATACGATACGAATTAACAGGTAACGAATACAAGAGGTGTCTGGAGAATTTTTATTCATTAAATAAGATTACATACATATATATCATAAAAGGAAACAAATACAAAGATTAATAAGATCTTTATATTTGGTGGAGTGAGCCATTGTAACTACAGATACAAGGATAGATAAAAGATTCCCAAGGTTGGAGTCACATTGGCGATATAAGGTATTGTTAGAAAAATTTACGGTGCCAATGTCTTTGGGTATATGGGTCGCCCTACGTCATTGAAAAAAATAAGAAATAAAAATTACACACACATAAATAACATTTACATAAACATAAACAAGAAAGGTGTACAATGAATTATAGATAACAGCCGATTTAGAAAATATTTGGTCATATAATACGACGTCATAGCAGTGATGTTAACCAAATTTGTTTGTATATTAGTAAATTAACAGACAAAACAAAGGAGCAGCAACTCATCGGAGGCGTAACGTTTAAAATAAAATATGTAGGATATGTAATGGCTTAAACTTAACTATTGCGAGAAAAACTACAAAATGTATTTTTGGCAGAGGCAGTTTGATTTTATATTTTTATTTTGTTAATAGAAATCAAAAGCCATCTGATGGCATGTAATCAACATCGCCCAGACTGTGGCATTGTTAGAAATATTATAAGATTTGATTTCTCTTGTTCTAGATAACACTGGCATATTCAGGCACTACATCAGCCAATTATGCACACAGTAAAAGTTCAGGCGAAGGTTTTATTAAAATTCCTTACCTTTAGTTGTTATTGGAAGGCCGTATACCGAAAATAGTTTCAAACCTAATCGCAGTTCAGGGAGTGGGTAACAACAGGGCGCAGTATAATGCTGATCAGAAGGCAATTTTATTATATGTGTTCTCGATTGAGTACAATATTGACACAAACGATATTAAGTACAACTCATTTGGAGATTTTCCGTAATATCTCAGTTAGATTATTTATGTTCTTGGACATGACATGACATGACGTATGTTACAAAATCGAGTAGAAGATTCAAATATATTTCCTTGGTGCTAGTCCGTTTGGGTAGGTACCACACACTTATGATATATGTATATTCTACCGGCCAGCAGTAATACTTAGTGTCGTTGCGTTCAGGTTTGAAAGGTGATTCAGCCAGTGTATATCTCAGTTCCCAAGGTTGGTGGCGAATCGGTTATGAGAGAAATCATTAAAATATCATACGGCGATGTTGACTGCTAACCATTAGGTCTCATTGCCCAACTACCAATGACATAAAAAATGAGTTATCAATAGTAACTATACTGAGGCCAGGAAGACTGATTAATATTTCGGCCAGAACAGGGCAATTGCGATTCAACATGAAAATGCTACTTGCATTTCTATTATACAGCTTTACTATTACGAGACCACGAGAAATGAATGTATAGAAATTAAGTCACGAATAAAAATATAAAAATTAAAAGCCTTTCATTAAGACGCTGACACTATTATTAGACTGGTGGCAGCGGGTGGCTTATAAGGAAACGGATAACACTAAAGATTATAATCCCAGATCTATAAAAAAATTTACATTTTTGACGTCTAGTTACCCTGAGTAAGCAGCTTGTAACAGCGGTACGCTCCCATACTTCGTTAACCACGTAAAGCCTGAGCTTAGTCTGATTTATTTCTGAAGATTATACAATTGTCGACCAATTGGACTATGAAAGTGACGGAACTTAATATAATCCTATTATTATTTTTTATTATAGGCAGGCTGTAAATTTCCCACTGCTGGGCTAAGGCCTCCTCTACTTTTGAGGAAAAGGTTTGGAGCATATTCCACCACGCTGCTCCAATGCGGGCTTGTAGAATAAACATGGGGCAGAATTTCGTTGAAATTAGACACATGCAGGTTTCCTCACGATGTTTTCCTTCACCGCTGAGCACGAGAAGAATTATAAACACAAATTAAGCACATGAAAATTCTGTGGTGCCTGCCTGGGTTTGAACCCTAAATCATCGGTTAAGATGCACGCGTTCTAACCACTGGGCCATCTCGGCAATTAGTATAATCCTATTCAGTTATTATAATATTTTTCGGATAGTGTGCCGTAACCGACAACATCATGAAAGAATAACAACGCAGGCGTTATCCGAGAAGAGACATGCTTTATCAAACTTATTATTTGTTTAAGATACAATGACTCACATGCCTACGACACCAAAGAAAGACAATGATAAGATAAGTTTATTAAATAAAACATATTATTACGTGCACCATAACTCCTGACTACATTCGATTTGGCATTGGATGTAAGATACTCTTTGAAAACGCTGTTTAAATATAGGATTTAAAGAAATATATTTCAAGAAAAAAAGTAATAATATCATTTGATGAATTGAACAGATTAAAAATTATAATTCAACAGTTATTGCATATCAATTTTCAGATTTTTCCTTCGATGCTTTGTTTTTGTAACCACAATGAATTCTCATTGTTACCTTAATTTGTAATAGTGACCAACGAGTATGTCTATATAAGACTCAGATGGTTCTTTTAATAAATATTTATCTGTCTCTGCGTATGAATACTACGAATGATAGACTGATACAATATAGTATAAATTGAAACAGGTGCGACCATAAATAATATATAAAAAATGCTGTTTGTATATAAGTTTGAGACTAATAAACTTCGAGAATGTTCGACTGATCACTGTGAAGGTAATATATATACATAAGTATTTTTAATTGAGATGGTTTTTAAGTATAAAACCTTTGCAGTAACATTAACGTGGATCCATTACTATCCAGGTTAAAATTACTCATCGCAATTTGTCACATTAACTTATCTACCGTTCCAACGTCAAATTATAAATGAATTTAACGATAGACACATATGAATATGTACTAATGACTTAAAAACTTTTTGTTCTAGTCAGGAAATAGGTTGACGGAAAATACTCAAACGTACGGTATTTTAAATATGACTGATACAAAACCACAAATATTTCGCTAGTATTTTATATAAATACATTATGTCAAATAACAACTGCCAATTCATTTGAAGTACTTTAAAAAATATTTGCTTTGATATTCTTTTGCAAACAAAATCGAGACTGGCGTACTGTTTGCACAGTTTTGATGTGAATCGGGACAAAAAATACTTCTTATAAATATATTTTAATATTTTTTTACTATAACAACAGTTGATTATTTTTAGTTTAGACTTAAATAAGTATATAAAAATAAGAATTGCATATATGTATTTTTACAATTCGAACACAGCGCCAAACTCCGATATAATCTACATAGCAAAACAAACATATTGTGTGAATATGACCTGAGTCGATTGACGGTCAACTCGTCCAATTATTTTAATCGTATTTGATTTGTTAATTTATTTGACTGATAATAAAATAAATTATTTAATTAATCTGTAATCATTGTCATTATAAAGCTTTTTAGTAAAAAAAAGAGAAGTGTAGTGGAATACCCGGTCGGAGCAAAGTTACTTTCACTATATAAATTACTAGCGCCTGCCCTCGACCATTATTACTAGACCTGCCCCGGCTTCGCACGGATGCAATTCTGATACTACATATAGTGCATAGCTTTTAGTCCTGAGATGATACAAAATATTAGAATTAATGCTGTATTGCTTAAAATCGCTTCGAAAATAAGGCATTATTTCTCGTAAAAAGTAAAGAATAAAAAGTGGTTATTACTAAGAGATAGACATATACCATTGCGGACTTTTTTGCAGACCTTTTTAAGGTGTACAATACTGTAGTACATTATTTTGATTTATCTCGTAGGGTTCAGCCAGCGTTTGCAATGTAAGCGCAAAAAAAATGTGTTTATTTATGACATTACATTAGAAACCTCTAAAATTATAAGTGTATTTTACTTTATTGTGCATGTATAATACATACAAACCTTCCTCTTGAATCACTCTATCTATTAAAAAAATCGCATCAAAATCTGTTGTGTAATTTTAAAGATAAACAGGGACAGACAGTCAGCGGTAAGTGACTTTGTTTTATACTATGTAATGATGTATTAAAAAACAGACACAATGAAATAAATTGACATCGATTGATAAATTGAATGACAAGAATTAAAATTGTTATTTAAAATGTTAAGATAAAAAAATATAAGATCTTATATAAAATCGTAATTAATAGCAAGAGACAAAACGAAAGAAAATGAGAAGGATGGGTCTGAAGATCTGGAGCATAAAGCTTTTTTCTTACGTGACGATTTGCCAGTTCACTCTACTGTAATCCCCGTAAAAGAACTTCTAAAATAACTAAAGAAAAGGAAGATAAGTACATTATAGTGTATATAATTGTATCCTAATGTAATGTATTTTAATGGCGACTAAAAGTTATTGAACTTCGATTATTGACGAAGATGCTGAGAGACCTATCCATTGTTAATATACCGGTCAAGAAAATCTGCCACATGGAACAACGTGGTCGAATACATTGGTTGGGAGTTCTCTCTGGACAAGAAGAGGCCTTTGACCATTTGTGAGACATTTTCAGTTACTATCCCTCGTATAATCTTAAACGAAATCTATTGAACATATTATTATGCATATTATATAGATGGTTAAAGGCCATATTTTTTAGATTCCGTTGTTTTTTTTTTAATATTTAATGTCTAGCGGGTAACAAATATTGTATTATAAATTAATTAAAAAAGTTTAATTATTAACTCAAATGTATCAATTCAAATTCTTTTATTCAATATAGAAGCATTACACTTACTTATTGATTGTCAAATTAAACACTACCACCGGCTCGGAAAAGAAAATACCCTGACCTGAGAAGAACCGGCGAAAGAAACTCAGTGGATCTTTTTTCTTGTCAATTTATGATTATTCACAAAGAAACAAGAAAGCCAGGAGGCGATCGTTTCATTCTCAAGGTGTGCTATTAACCATGAACTCACTAATTGTATAACCGTTTGCACACAAGAGTTCTATAACATTTTTTTTTAATTTGTCAATAATGGCAATTTCTGGAATCCTGTTGTAGAATCGTACATACACACAGCACAAAAGACTTACTGACTCTATGCAGTCGAGTAACAAGTTTATGTTGGTTCCTTGTACCAATGCTATATGCATCACAATTTGTCATAATATCATTCATATTTTCTGTACATACATAACTTTACAGAACATATATTGGTTTGGTAGTTATTTTTTCAGTTCGGTAATACAATAAAAAAACGTCACCTCATTTACTGCTATAGATTTAGACGGGTTAATCAAAACGAAATTAACTATAAATAAAATATGAAAAAGTATAATCTCGAAGTTACCATAATGACTTTTATTCGAACACGATTGAGGTGACGAATTTGATTCATTATTAACACAGCGAGGCGAGTATTAACTAGCTGAAATTGAATTTAGTGCTCGCAAATACCGAAATTAGGTTTTATTAACTGCTCCATATCGTAGATCGTAAGTCATGAGTACCTATATTTTATTAAACACATATGTAAACTGATTGCCCGTATAAAAACATATCGCCAACTATGATGTTAGACTTAGTGCTATTGGTCTTGGTGGGATTCTGTTTTTCTCAGTTGGTCTGGTATTCGGTCATTTTCGCGGATGAGATATAAAATGGAATTCTCTCCCAGTACACGTGTTCCCCTTCAAACGAGGCGTGAAGAGGCATCTTGCAGGCCAGCATGGCTAGAGCGACTAATTCAATTCATTCTTCTTGACTGAACTCTGCCCGTCTTTGCGTTTACCATCACCTTACTATCTACAAACATTTACCATCATCAGGTGTACCCAATTATTATAAAAAAATATATATAAGGTGGATTCTTTGGTGAGTTTTCTTTGATATTATATTCGGTCTTACGACTTTCCTCTATCTTTGAAATGGAGTAGGAGGACTTTAAAAGTCAACCAATCTAGCAACTAACAAAACAAGAACAAGGACAGAAAATTCTGGTGTTTTTTAGAGACGCATAATCCAAGATCAATGCGCGTTAATACTCTAAAATATTACAAATATAATTCACCTGTTTAAAAATATAATATACTTTAATTAAAACATAATATACTTTATTCAAGTAGGCTTTTTTACTGTTAAATCGTCATTTTTAGTGTTACTCTTAATATGTCCAATCCTGATATATCCAATTTTTTATACATATCTACTCGTATTACCTACCTTTTGACCGATGTTTAATTCCCTCATTATAATAAATACTAAAGTAAAATCAAACCTTTCCGATCAGCAAATATCCTATGATAGAAAAAGCCTATCGCAAAATGAGTCGCATATGGCACAAACATATACATTATTTGAGCAATGCACAAATGTTTAGCGATAGAAAATAAAGCAAATCAATGGTACCCAACCTCAACAATTAACCTCAACCCTTCACAAAAGACATACAATGCGCTCTGATTTCAATATAATCATTCCGCTCTGATTTCAATATGAGCCTTCAGGGTGATGTTTGGCCTCCCCAAACACAGTAGTGCGTCAGCTTTGAGTACGTATACGGGTTGCATTGTTGATGCGCAAAGTGCGGTCTCTCCATTGTCATGGTGAAGACGATGAGTGACAAGTTTGACTGACCTTTATTGAGGCACGGGGTACACACACGTGTTACTGTGCTCTTAACTCTAGTGTCTAATGGGATGTACTTTAGATAAATCTCTGAAATTTATAAATTACTAACACAGTTTGTGAGAAATATTGTTAGTAACATTATATTGACTAAACCTGACATCAATTGATTTTATTTTTATTTTATATATTAATTTGTATAGCTTGAACATCAACATAAAACAACAACATGAGCCGAGATGGCCCAGTGGTTAGAACGCGTGCATCTTAACCGATGATTTCGGGTTCAAACCCAGGCAGGCACCACTGAATTTACATGTGCTTAATTTGTTTATAATTCATCTCGTGCTCGGCGGTGAAGGAAAACATCGTGAGGAAACCTGCATGTGTCCAATTTCAACGAAATTCTGCCACATGTGTATTCCACCAACCCGCATTGGAGCAGCGTGGTGGAATATGCTCCATACCTTCTCCTCAACGGGAGAGGAGGCCTTAGCCCAGCAGTGGGAAATTTACAGGCTGATTATGAACATCAACGAATAGATGCTCCACGCTTTCTAATAGTTTCGACAATCTTATACTTAATATATAAACAAACACTTTAATTTTATAAAAATATGTAAACAGCTACACATTAAGTAGGAACATACCTACATATAATGTTTTAAAATGTCACGCACTCTTACACTTCTTGCGAAAGTTAATTATTATGAATATGGCGTTAGAATATTAATTCACATTATAAAAACACATTAACTATGAACATTTTTATTTCATAAAACAATAGACATAGTAAAAGAAACAATGGAAGTCCCTTCGCACGGGAAACTATGTGATAAATTTCCGTGGGAAAACTTCTGTACTTTTCCGGTTCCGGTTATAATTCTAGTAAAACTTTTCATCCAAGTATAAATCACTTATTGAAATATAGTACTAATAAATCCAATGATATTTACATATAATTGTTAAAATATAATTGTTTCTTTTCTTTTTAGTTGTCATATTTCACTAATATAGTTTTCTAGGTAAACGTGTACTATGTTGAGCATGTACGAAGGTCTAAAATAAACTAAGTTTATTAATATTTATTATTTGTAATAGACACCTTTCATTTTAATTTGTTCGAAAACTAATTTTCCGCATTTCGGGTGTCAAATGTGACCTTACATTATACAAAAATAATGATTAATTTTATTTGCATTTTATGCAAACGTGTCGTTCAAACGCATGTGGTGAAAACTATGATATAATTGTTTTGTACTTGTCGAAAATGATTCTGTTAGAATACCTCAACGTAGTGGCGACGAGGTGGAGTATGAACTGAACTGAATGAACTGTAACGGATAATT
This sequence comes from Vanessa tameamea, assembly GCF_037043105.1. Lineage (NCBI taxonomy): Eukaryota > Metazoa > Arthropoda > Insecta > Lepidoptera > Nymphalidae > Vanessa > Vanessa tameamea. The sequence goes on along the minus strand of NC_087316.1, from coordinate 12,621,196 downwards.
GCTTACAAAAAAATAAAGAGACATGACAAAGCCTATCGAGAAATCGCAAGTTTAACAATAACTGTTTTTCAATCCTTTAGTAATGGCTGTCAGTTCGAAGGTAATCTGATTCAACTTATATTTGGTAGGGTTGAAAGATATCAACAATGGTTGTTATTTACCCAGACCAAATGTCTAGATGACTTAACAAATATTGACACGCACGATCCCCGAAACAGAGGGCATGTCTGTTGACCCCTACGAAAAGCGAACTCTACCTTTCTCTTACATAAGGGAATCTAACATTTTACTATATACTAGCTGCCTGACCCGATATCGTACGGGTGAAAAAAAATATTTATTTATTTATGTTAAATAAAATATTCTGGAGCCCGATCGCAGCGTCAATAACCGGATGACTCAAGAACACAAATTTCATCAAAATCGGCCCTGTTGTATAGAAGGACTTCGGTGACATACACGTAAAGAACAATAATACACAAAGGTTAAGGACGCTCATCAAAATATATAAAAATGTTTATCATCTTGGAAAATAGTTTGCATGAGTAAACCATCGATGCAGTTTGCGTGTATTCGAACTCGGTGTGATATAAAACGCATCTATTAGTGCCAACCGTTTGCACAATAAAGCCTTAAGTTTCAAACAATTTATCATCATCAAGTGTCATCGTTCCGAAAACAATGACGGTTTTTTTATGTATTTTTTCATGTCATGTAAAATACATTTATAAATAAAGCGTATTACTCAATAAACGATTATATTAGATGACAAAAAACATGAAGTTAACAATTGTTAATTTCCATGCTAGATCCGTAGCTATTTAATTCAATAACCCGGCAATAGCTTATCTTGTTTTATAAATGTACGAATACGACAACATTCAATTCGATGGAAATATTCCGCGAATAGGTAAATTCTTTTAGTTTAAAAAAAAAACAATCAAAATATAAGTAAACGAATATAGACAAATGTTTGTACAAAAATTAACATCTGAAATTACATTAATATTTAACCAAGACGTACGTAATTCCCTAAACAATGGTTGAATGTAAACAAAACACAATACACACAAAAACATAACGTCCGATGGTAGGATTTGAATACGTAGCCTTCGATCCAATATATATTTTATCCATTGCACTATGAGTATAAAACTCGATCAAGACATGAGTGTTTGAATGAAGTCGTTGCTCAACCAATCTCTGAGGGCAATTAAGTCAGGCTCGCGGATAATTAGGTTAGTTATACTTCACGCGAAGGCTACAACAATTACCGGAGTGTCAACCGGGGTCAACAGCTACGAACTCAATGTCAGTCATGAGAATCGCTCTGTAGATTTCAAAATTTAAGAAGACTTTAATGTATCAAGACTATGCGATTTTGACGTGATGTGATTACAATTTTGCATTTCAAAGTCAACTCATGACTACAGGTTACAAAACTACATACATACATAGGTTTTATATGAATGAATACTTGGGTGTTCTAGTGCTTTTATCTCTTAAAACTGTATCATTGGTCTAGTGGCTAAGATATAATGTGCAGCTCTTGACCTCCTGAGTTCAAGGCCTGGGTCAGGCCGATAAAATGGTAAGTAGGTAAGTAGTAAAGAATGCTTCTGTCTATCTATCTGTCTGTATGAGTCCTGAATTGTATCCGGACATGTCAAATTTTGAGATTACTCGTATGTTTATAACGTGTGTAACATTTACATTATTAAATTGATTATTCTCTGTTTAGAATAGTGGAACCGAAATCATTATAATTATGTATATTATAATTGTGGACTGACTCATTTGCCACTCACTCGCCCAAGGGATCGTAATCCAACGGGTAAATCCTGCTAGCATTTTTGCTGCCAATCCACGCGGTCATGATTTGTGCAGTAGCTATTTTTAATATTGATTTGTATATTTAAGGCCTTAATTTAAATAATTGTTATGCAAATAAATATGTGACTATAAATAATTTTCAATAAATATATTGTTATAATATATGAAAAGAACAATCGATTTGTTGTAATGATCATAAAAATTCTTACAAACCATTTTATTATTATTCTTGCACTAAACAGACATACAATGAGATCACAGCCAATCGTTATTTCGGCTGTTAATTATTCTACGTATTTCTTTATTTTTAGCAACTACAATAGATTTAAATGAGTCACCATGACCCCTTCGATGAAACACGGAAATTCTCTTGTATTTCTTGTACAGCTGGTAAAGTAGTGGTAGTAGCCTAATCTGCATATATTTTTTGACATCGGCATATTGAAATATTTACGAGTTACACGAAACCATAATGAAATTTACACTTAAACCTTCCTCATGAATGAGTCCATTGATGAAAATGGAATGAAAACCCGTTCGGCAGTTTTGCAGTTTATCGCGATCAAACAGACTATGTTTTATAAAATGTAATGATAAGAGCAAATTACTGATTCGGATCTTGTTTGGATCCAATTAAAGTTATGCTGTCAAGAAGTTCATATGGAAACTAAAATTTGACGGTTATACACTTCAGTGCCTATTTAGGCATGCAAAGTCGTGGATTCTGCCCCTGATCTTTCTCCGGTCGTAGAGGGAATTTCCAAGAGAGATAAGATAAATATAAAATTAAAGTAACAGACTGCGTGAGTAAGGCATTCTCACACTCCAATACGGGTTGGCATGTGGCACGCAGTTTATCATACAGGTTTGCTCACAATGATTTCTTTCATCGCTGAGCACGAATTAATTATAAACACAAATTAAGCACATGACAATGTAATGGCGCCTGCCTGGGTTTAAATCCGCATTCATCATTATTCTATCGATAACACCTTAAGCTAATCAATAACTACAAATTAAAAAAAATTAAAAGAAAATTGATTGACTAACAGATCACCATGCACTATCATATTGCACAATGTCTATTAAAAACATAAAATAAATTTAAGAAATAATTAGAGAAGTTATAATACATCTTTTAACAATTATATAATTAATAAAACCAATAAAATATTCCATAAATTTAGAAATGTGCACAACTAAAATTCTTTATTTTTCGATTGAACTAAGGACCACTATCGCGACATATGTCTAAATCTTTTACTTTTACGCTGCGCATATTGTCGTCAACAAAAATAACCAACAAATCCGTTCTTAATCAACTGAAGTTGAACCAGACTATCCACTATATGCTACCAACGAGTCCTTGATAACTTTGGTCATATCAAATAGACAATCTGGATAAAGTGGTCGTGGTACGGAAAATCCGGTACAAAAGATACCGGGGTCGATCACCTGCTGGTCCGACCAGATTCAAAATATAAGGAGACTTAATTTTTCGACTACCCTGAGACAAGCTGAGCACAGAGTGGTGTGGAGGAAGCAAGTCGAGCTAACGTTATAATCACTTCAGGACAAGCACGGCCTTCAGTAATTTAGCACGAAGAAAAAGAAGCTCTCTTACGTAGTTCAAGAGGGTATTAGTTTATAGAACAAAAAAATTTTAATACCAAACATATAATTGTTACCACAGTAAAGTGTTTCCAAATATTTGTTAGCTATTTTTTATATCAGGATGTTTTCTTTTGTGACTCAACTATGTATTGTGAGATATAAATGTAACGTGTCGAGATAAATACGATCTGCTGCGCCAAATTGATAAGATTAGACTTATTCAATTTAATATCAAGAAATATTTATTTTAAAACTGAAAATATAACTCCAGTTAGCGCAAGAATTATTTCAAACGAACATAAAATAGAATCTGCCAAAAGGTATATTACCACTTAAAACTACATGATTGGTTGAAATTGCAAAAATTACCAAGAGGAATGATAATTGCTCTAAATTGACCTTGACCCAAGTCAAGTTTAGAGCACGACCGTCGTCGCATATTTGTGCTTGACTTACAAGCAAGCTTTAGGGTGACCCTTATAATAGAGAGTTATAGGTACATAGGTAGCACGAGGGTCTATATACGAGACTGTGTAAATGTTAGACTTGCTGTAAACTGTGTAAACTGCAGTTACCCAACAACGTCCTTCACACTCTTATACACAGTGCTCGTACTGATGAAGACGCTACCACTAACCTCAATTGGGCAGAGAAATAAACAACTACCCATTAGTTATAGAGAATTACACCATCAAAATTTCAATGCAGACAGAAACTGAACCGTATTAAAGCGCTTGACACAGATCTTAGAATGTCTTAACATTATTAAAGCAGATTACGTCACAATTTCACACGGGATATCGATAAAAAAATATTTCTGCAGGTATTCATATTCTTGATTACCATTCGCAGAGTATTGTTTTAGATTCCCATTGTGAAGTTGACTTCGTAACGTATTTTAAATATATGATATTGTTTGAAATAGTTTTGTATGATAATTATGTCTGCCTGGTCCATTCCGAGGCCTGGTCTAAACAGTGCCTATTTCCATACTTCTTGTTTTCCGTCTAAAAATATTGAGTATTTTTAGACAGAAAACTTCATTATTGTAAGGTTTATTAACTCAATCACATATGATACATCTAACGTCTAAGAAAATGGCCTGACGACCAACACTGGCGCCGCGCGTGCTCGTTGACCAAACCAAATATCGCGCGTCTCCCTGGCTTTCTGTTACACACTGCTGTCCAATTTCTCCCACTCAATAACTCCCACAGAATGCAGTCAAACGAGAGGAAAGATGTAACATGTCAAAAAGGGTTGTATCACAGCTTGACTACGTACGACTCAAAATGTGTACGTTGTTTTTTCGTTTTTTTTTTAAACTATTATGTTTTAATAGTGCTAATAAATAAATACTTTATATATCTAATTGCTATGTATATTATGACACTTTACAATAAATGTACTCATTGGCTACATTTTAACCAATTATACAATCATTTCTATTAACATATGAATGTAATCTCACAAGAAAGTATGAAATAACGTCGTATCGGCGAGGAAATCTTTCTGCGTGACTGGCTTCAGAGCAAAAACCACATGAAGTCTAATGATGTCTATAACACCTACAATATTTTATATTTACAATTTGAATTTAGAAAACCCTCTGTGATAAAAAAAGTTTCGTGGTGTTTTTTTTAATTATCCATAGTGAATTTAATTTTATCAAAATCAAAATAAAATCTGACTTCAAAGAACACAGTGTATGACTTAAAATATATATGCACTTAACTTTCACTTACAATAATATCTTCACTTATTTAAATCTAAACACTTATAAGCATATTGATAAAAGTAAATGCTAACATTATGGTTTGCAATCAGGGAAGATATCAAGGAATAAAAAAAAATTTTTTGAAGCCATCAATGATGTCTAAAACGATTCATCACAATATTAGTGCACTGGCGCCGTTTTGTTCAAACATTATCAAATGTCAGATGATCACTCCGCAACCACAGACCATGACGCTCCACTAACGTGACTGATAGCGGCCTGTCGTCAAAATATTATTATTATAATTATTCTGTACATTACTGAACTTCTAGACAGTGTGTGTGTATGTTTTGTTTTGTCTGTATGTCTGAGTGGGTATATGTCTGTTCATAAGACGTTCAATGTATTTTTATTCACCTTTTGCACTCATTTGCTCTCATGTTTTTCTTTATCAAGTATATAATATTTAGAAGCTTTATTGGTCATTATGTTAATTTTTATTTCCAATGTTTGTGTAACAAATTATTGTCCAAAATAAACTAGAATAATTAGCCTATATACTTTTATCAGACCAGATAATTTGCAATATAATATTTGAAATTGTGATTTTTGCTCAATCGTAAATTAACATTAAATTAGCTAAAGCTAATATAAATATTACCTTTGTATCAATACATTGTACATATGTAAATATTTAACTCAGTATAGTCTCTTCTATTCGAAGAAGGAATGAAGATAAACAAACCTTTGTTTTACGCATTCAATGCGATTTTCTAATAGTGTGCACCAATATCAGTTCTATTCTACTCCAATTTTTTACTTCCAGAAGTTTCAATAACAGCTTCGTTGACGTTCAAAATGCCATTTTTTTGCTAACTCATAATGTATACCATAGATTATTCAAGCTCTCGACCAATAACATCGATTCGATATCAAAATTTGTTTATTTAACTTTTGTCCTCTTGAGGTTGAATAGACTATAAGTATGTAAATATTAGGATTTTATTCACCTCCGTATAATTGTTTTGTATCGCTTTAAGACTTGTCTTATCTGATACAATAAATATTGGAATATTAAGAAATACTTAGCGATCCGATATGTTTATTAGCAACGAAGACAGCAATTCTATATTCAAATCAATAACTGTAAATTATTTTATACAATGACAATTATTTTAACCGTCAAGCTACATTTATTAAACGGCCATTTCGCTTCAATCAATATTTATAACAGTGCACTATGTTCTGAGCCACGACAAATATTCACCTACGGATTACCATTATGTTCAACATTTAACCACAAACGAGCCACCTGACGGTAAGTGGTAACTGCTCTTATACATTTTAACTGAATGTAATTAATCATTCTTCATATTACCAATGCCCCAAGGTAACGTCTTACCTTGGGAAGTAAGACGTTATGTCCATTATGCCTGTAGTTTCACTGGCCGACTCACCCTTCGAACTGGAATACAATATAATTGCTGGTAAGTTTTTATGTTTATGGACCGACATCATGAACCGATTTATGTTTGGTCCCATTCAAACTTACGTTAGATCGGTCGTTTTTGTTAAAATTTTATGTTATGCATCAAAATCGTTTCACTACATATATATGTATAGTCTTTATATTTTTTATCATAAAATATGCAATATATTCTCTTATTATTATTCCGTAAAAAATGTACTTGAAAATTGACTGCAGAACGCAATTATGAAATGTCAAAAATTAATTCGCGTCATTGATTATAACAATGATAACATTTAAAAGATACTAGTATCAAAACGGCGTATCATCAGTTTTTAATGTACCACGTGAGATATTAGTAGTTTTAAAATGGAGCGGCTGCACTTTGAAAAATCACGATTTTGTTTCGGTTAGTACACAGTATATATATCTTTGATAAACATAGTATTTCATATATTTATGAAAATAAGTGAAACAAATCCTTTATACAGAACTCCCTATTCCGACTTCGCACGGGTAAAATAAGAGTTTACATAAAACATTAATCTGATAACTTCAACGATCAGCATCATGTGTCAGCCATTTTACACATAACCATAATTAATTATATACCTATACCTTTCTCATGACTCACTCCGTCCACGAGTGAAAACCGTATAAAAATCCGTCTGGTAGTTTTTGAGTTTATCGAATACAGACGCAGCAGGAAGACTATTATCATACTTAAATAAGTCTGCAATTTAGAATGAAAGAGCCGTGTCTATTACTTTTTTCCTATACAGCTAAATGTAACACTTATGTTAGAAGCGGGTACGAAAATAGTTATTTATGCTGCGACCGTTACATGACTACCTTTAGGTCGCTAGTGTGGATATTGAGCTAGCGTGGGAGTGTTGAGGTAGTTTTATATTATAATATTATTGATATATATACACATTGTTATTAAATACAGATGAAGCGAGTACGCAAAGTGCGGTCAATTTAATTATTCATTATTGGCGTATTAACAAAAAGACGGAATCTGTGTTCGCTTTTGTTGCCTCACTATAATGTTCCTCACGCTCCATCTGACTTTTGTTTTATAATCTATGCCTTTATATGATTTACAGGTAATTTTATTATTGTACTCGTACCTATAATATCTTCAAGTAAACAAATCACAAGAGTTAGATTTAAATAAGGAAATTTATTCTTTCGGTATTAAAATTAACGAATCTTTTAAAATATGTATACGTAAAAATACAGTACCTTCTAAGAATAGTCATCTCAATTATTATCATTGATCCACCGGAAATCGGTATATAAATAGGCAAAGATATAATAGATTAAGATTTAGTTGCCTGGAATTAAAAATTGTATTCATTTTTGTTATCAAATTTTCAATAGTGATTACGATCGAATTTCGACCATTAGACGAACACTCATATAAATATTTAGAGATGATGACATTATCATTTATAATTTGATATTGTTCGATTAGATTTTATTTTTTGTTTAACGTAAATTGCATTAAAATTACTTGATATCAATCATCAAACATCAATTTATAAATAAGAATGACATCATAAACTATTCTATGAAATGGTTGCTTTAACATCAGACGTATGGCGCCTATCTTTCATTTCACTACTTTGAATGTAGTGTTTATATGATTTATAAAGCAATTATAGTACGTCTGAGATGCAATTAATGTACGAACAAAGGTCAATGAACCCTTCACGGTTGTGGGTTTTAATACTTCAAAATATATAGTCGTACCTTAATATTATTCAAAAATCTCAAGTTATTTATTTAGGGTAACGCTTAATACAGACGGCATAAATATATATATGATAAGTAAGCGTGGACTTCGTTTTCTTTGATTTCTAAACATGATATATTTAGATGATACTGTAAGATATATTAATCATAGCTCATATGATCAATGCGCCACCAGCCTTGAGAATTTATACGTTCTCTTACCTCTGGTTACACTGGCTCATTCAACCTGAACACACCAACACTAAGTTTCTGTTTGACACTAAAAAATATGATGTTATCTACCTACACGATCGATGGTTTCAAAATTTACCGGCTCTTACGAGACCTACGGGTTGAGACAGTAGGTTCTTCTTAATCTACTCTACCAGCATACGGAAGCATACGGCTTACATGACTCTACCCTTAAAATATAATATTCATATTAAATAGGGCAACGAATTTTCTTCTAAGTTTATATATTTGCGTAGTCTAATATATCTGGGTGCTATGAAAATAAAATTTACATCAAATATGAGCGTAACGTTGCAATATTTCGGACTCTACAATGCTTTCGTGTGTTACGTAACATACACTTCATTTTTTATTTGAACTATATTATATTATTTTATCTTAAAAAATGGCCATTATTCAATATTATCTGTCAGCTTTCGGATTTTTCATTTTATGAGTTTAATGTTCAAAAATTAACAATAAAACATAAGAAAATGATAAGTTTTAAGCTCTCGTATAAAGCGGTCAATATTAATATAAAATACGATATTAGGTGCTAAAAATAGCGACGTGACTTCGTGGATTTCGTGCAATTTAGCGTCGTTGCAGAGAATCCTAAGCATTTTTTATCCTGTTTTAATTATTATTTAATTAATTATACCATTAAATAATTATAGACGTAGAAAACTCATAAAATGCTTTTTGTTATAGTATAGGTACGTGGACAAACAAATAGGCCAACGGATCGTAAGAGGTTACCGTCCACAGACATTGTCCTATAAGAAATATTTACCATTCCTTACATCGACAATGCCCTACCAACCTTGGCAAGTAAGATGTAATATGGGTACCGCTGGTTTTTAGTAGGTATTCCGGTGTACCTGGGCGCAATCGGCGTCCAGGGCACCGGCGAATCCCACATACCCTGGTCTGGTCTGTACTTATAAACCTAGCAATACAATATTAAAGTGACCAGTAATTAAGATATAGATGCTTAAGTATATATGAGATTAATATAATGACGATTCAACAGAAGTGAAGAAATGGCAGTTTACTAAACAGACCAAAAAGTATACTTTTAATTTAAAAAATATGATTCTTTTTCTTCAATTATTATTGATTTATTACCACCACACATTGCCACTTAAAAATTAAATCACCAACCAAATTTGTTGATAAACCATAAAACAATGCAAGTGGCTCATTCATGTCATTTCTCCCCAACTTTTAAAAACGTACTTTTAGATAAACTTTAGTGTATCATGACGATATGATATGAATATGGCATATTTAAACGAAAACATTTTGACCTTTTATCGAAGAATGTAATATGTGACCTTATTAAATGTCAAGCGAAATTGAGTTAAATGTTTTAAGAATTATATGACAACTGTATTCGTCAAAGGTGAGATCGATTATTAATAATTATTAAAAAAAAATCTTAAAACTAAACATCTGGGTAATAATTCTTCGTCACTATCTGACATTATTCATTTGAATTTTGGAAATAAAAAACCCTAAGCATTGTTTCCTTCGTTTATGTAACCGTGCACTATGAATGGGGTCGGATAAAAAGGTCTACATTTAAAATGCAATATTAATTTTCTTTGTTTTATAATATTGGTGAGCGGACGGGCACATGGGTGGCCTAATGGTAAGTGGTCACCATCGCCCATGGACATTAGTATCCCAAGAAATTTAAGGCGTTGGGCACGAAGATGTTATGTCGTTTGTGCCTGTGTACACTGACTCCCTTACTGTTCAAACTGCGCAGAATTTGCTTAATATCTCGTTCAAAGTCAATATGCCTGACGGTTCTACAAGTTGTGCTCGTACGCCTACATGTAATCTATCTATACGTATAATAAAATTGAAGTGTCTATTTGTAATATTAAAATAACCTGATTGTGATTGGATTAACCTCAGTAACTCCATAATGACAACTCAAACAAATATAAAATAAGCACATCAATATATATACTTAAGCACATAAATTATCCCATCTACATTTAAATAAGGCTAATTTCAGATAATGGTGCAAATTAACAGTTCTTTAACCGACAATACACGTCAGTATAATTATAGTGTCAGGTAAGCGGTTTTTCCTTAGTGTGCTCTCTTATATCCGCTTCCTGGTACGAATGCTAGAATATCATGATCATTTGGTACACTGTTCGAAGAAATTGTTCTGATATTTGACACGCAAATGGTACCTTCACTTTGTACCATACTAGTTTCCGCCCTCGACTTTACCCGTGTGTTATTTAGGAGGCAGGCGCTATTTCAATTTCCATTACTGTACCACTGCCTAAGTTTATGAAAAAAATCATGGTGTTTAGTTTAGGAGATAAGACATGAAAGCCTACTATATAATATAAATTACGATAGCATTAAAACACTTAAAAGAGCTGCAGTCAGTACTTGGCAAAATCTTTTTGCTTCAAAATAAGTAAATGTCCCACTGCTTAACTATGGGCCCCTCTCCTTTTAGAGGAGAAGGCTTTGAAGCTCAGTCCGCTGCCCCAATACGAGTTAATGGACACACAAATGTCAGAATTTCCGACAAATGCAGGTTTATCAACCGCCGAACGCGAAATGAACAAAAATTTAGCGCATTCAAATTAATTGTTACTTGCCTAGATTTTAATCCGCAATCTTCGGTTAAATCTCTAACGCTGTAACCACTAGGTCATTCGCTTTAAAAAGATTACAATTATATTAATATTAATAAGCATCATAATATAAAAATGATACCTAAATTAGAAATAGAGAAATATAATCATATATTAATGACAAGATATATCATAATAATTCATTACAAAAAATAAAATTAACGACCACAGAATATAATAACATTCAAATGAATCATAGAAGTTAATCACAAAAGCAATAAAGGTAGATGAAAATAAACTAATAAAAACATAGTACAATAATGAACTTTGTAAACTTGCGATAAATTTTTATGGTAACGTTGGATTAAATGGACGGAAAATGTTTAGCATTTGCTAAGGAATTTTTGGACTTTTTTTTTTGAATGGATAGGAAGACTACTTTTATATACGTTTTACGTGAAGTAGTAAATACTTTTTATTTCGTAAAGTTTAGTGTTTTGTATAAAATGACTTTGTTGAAAACTGCTTGGTGATTTGTGCGAGACCAGCTGGGTAGGTACCACCTATTCGACTTAATAGTGTTCTAGTTTGAACGGAAATTGAGCCAGTGTTACAGGCACAAGTCACATATTAGTTCCAGCGATTGCTGGCGCATTGGCGATGAATTGGTAAATATTTCTTACAGTGCCAATTGCTATACGCCAATACCATCAGTAGCCTATTTACCCGAAGCCAATTTATATCATAAAATAAACTAGCTGCCCGACTCGACTTCATACGAATATGCTGAATTCCAAGTCAATCGGATCTATTATGTCAAAGATCTCGTGATGAGTGGTATTTCGCTTATCTATATATATTATATATAAGATAATGACATCGTTGACAGTTCAGACGAAGAACAATAACAAAACCAAAACGAGTTAAGTTAACTCGCCAGCCGAAACACGGAAGTGTTAACATTGTCAACTTACAAACTTCAGGTTTCCGACAAGAGAGGAAACCTGGTCCTTGGTACCTACAGCTTTAATAACAAATTACGAATATGAATAGCCAGTAATTTTGCTAATGCAAAAAATCACCATCTTCTATCGACCACTCGATCAATGGGGTCATCATTATTTGGCAAGCATCTATCATTATTTTTCACAAATGGAAAACCGCTTACCAAGGATGCATATTAAAGTAAATAAAATAAACTTTATTGCACTCAATTAATAATAAGAAACTAATTTTACGAAGAAAATAAAATTGCATGCAAAGAGGACGATGATGATGAATCAAGTACGGAATATTTAACCAAACTACCAATTACCATTATTCGAATTTCCTAGTCTTCATTATTTGCCATAATACATAGATAAGAGGGTAATTATGTTAAGCCGCCTTGTTGTGAGGTAAAATAAAACATGCTAATACAACTTTACTTCATTCTGTACTTTATATTATAAATGCAAAAGTAACTCTGTCTGTCTATATTTGTGTCCCGTCTCTTTCTATATCACGGCGAAACCACAGACTTGAAATTGATTAAGTTTTCCACGCAACAAGCTTGAACTCCAAGGAAGGACATAGGCTAGGGTTTTTTATGCCTAACACCTGACAACTAACCCCTAAAACGTGACTTGAAGCCACAGATGACTTCTATTTTCTTATATAAACACAATAGTAATGCAAGTTATCTAACAATTAATCTGAGCCAAATACCAGTTGGTTGACGTTATTTCGTGCGGTGTTCTCACAATAATGCCACTTTCGATAAACGACTTAAAAAAAACACGTCTACCGTAGCGTGCATTCCACGCTATCTTTTACAATTGCATTGCAATAGTTGAAGCCGATGACCGCCTTATACATGAACAGATTTTTTAGATTGTTTTAGTAAGTATTCAATACTTGACCATTTATTTAAAACTTTGCTTTACGTCCTTCGAAGAGATTTCTTCTGACGTGTCCAAGTAGGAAGAAATAATTTAGGCAAATAATTAAGATACTAGTAAAATCATAAAAAATATGTGAAAATGGTTCCTTTTTTTGTATTTTAATTTATCTTTGTATATTATATAGTAAGTAACAAAAAGATTTTCTTAACTTTTTTTATAACGGTACTCGAGATTAAGATCCATAAGGTCCTGAAGCAAAAAAAAAACCAGCAAATATTTGAGATGACAAATATTTTTAAATATATTTTTACATCTAATTGTCCCCAAATGTTTTTGGAAAAAAGGAAAAATCAGGAGGAAACAGCCAATTGACCATAAGACCGCACATTGTACTAAACATTAAGTAATTCTAAGGATTTTTCAATATTTTCTTGCAGTTTCTACTTGGTTTTGCCGCCGTCATAAAAAAGTGTGCCTCCTTATTCTTAAGGATACGCGGAGCACTAACACTATCTTGACGGTTATTGCAAACATATGGCAATCTCAAAATAAGAGGAATACAAAATAAGGTACCGTTATAATATAACGGTAATATAGTCTACTGACATGATTATAAAAAAAATTTAGATGACACTATGACTTGAAATAAACGTCTTATTATGATTGAAGTAAATTATAATTGAATAGGATTCATTAGTATGATTGATAGCATATTTAGCTGATTATTGATAGCGTATTGTCCTTGGAAATTTTTGCTATGTTTCTTTTAATTTAAAAATGTAGACAGATTTGCAATTGGGCCACCTGAAACTAAATCGTCACCAAAAATTAAGCGTCGCTCACATTACGCTTACAGGCTGTAGTTATACTGGCTCTAAGATGTTAAGTATAAGATTAAACTGCTTCCCTTACTCTTCAAACCGTTACACAATAATATTAAGTAAAGTAAAGTAAGCTGTTTGGCGCTAGAATATGTTATGAGTTTCAGACGGGCTTGCACAACCAAATAAAATTTCGATAACTTAACAAGATGTTATTGTTAGTACTTCCGAAGTGTCAATTTGACCAGGCAATATCTGTTATGACTCATACACAGCGTGAGACAAAGTTACAAGTGATTACATAAGTGTTAACTGTTATGCTAGGTATATTATATTAATTTTTCATGGTAGTAGCTACACGTTCAGCATTGTGTCTTCGTGCCCAGCTAGGGAGAGAAAATGAAGCTTGTTCCACCGTGTTGTTCCAATGATTCCCACACATGCAGTTTGCTCGCGATGTTTTCATTCGCACCTGACGCGCTTTGTACCCGTAATCTTCGGTTAAGTTTAATGTATCCACAAGACCATCTCGGCTCGTGCTTTCGTATTGTTTTATATATCTCGATCTGCGAGTTTTGTTAACGGTAACAAAATGTTTATTAACAGTTTTTTTTTTTTTTTAAATAAATTCATGGATGCGTAAAAGTGCTCACCAGCCCTACCTAAATTTTGATATCTCACTTTATAAAAGATTAAAAATTGGAATATTGGAGAAAGGACGATTAAAAACGCTCCAACTCTTTAGTTCTCGATTTAGTTTAGTCGTAATAATTTTGTAAATAGATACTGTACTCGTAATTGATATTAGTAATAACACCTTGTTAATGTTCGTTGATTACTTACAAGCAATTGCAGTCTATGAACATAAATTAATATATTCTGGCGTCTTATAATTAGCTACCCGTCTCGACTTTGCACAGATCATTTACTTCACGTTTTACGTGACTGTCAAGTATATATTAGAACCTCCTCCTCAACGCGCCGCAGCCTTTGGTATAAGTTTTATGCGTATTGGTTTTACAGTTTTTTTTCAACTAGGGAACAAGAAAAACACGTATCCTCATTTACTGATACAGTATATATTTTATAAGCTTTGGTGATGTGTTTGAGATTAATAGCCTGAAAACCGCTTGACTGATCACCATGAAGGTTGCACTGTGTTAAATCGCTACTCGCGCCGCAACTCGTGGAGCCGCATACCGTTCATCCGTTAATCATGATAATTGAGGTTCTTATATTTTTTTTAACGTAAAAGCGTCTTATATAAGGGTTTTTGGAAATGTTAATGTTAACATAATCCAATCGACCCATTCAAAGGATCATTGCTCAGTATATAAAAACAAATACCTAAAAATACAAATATAAAATAATTCAGTTAATTAGTTCACAGTGGCTGTTTCGCTTCAGTTTGTCCACCGACTTTTAAGTATATTTTTTTGCTAGCTATTTGGCAATCTCTTAGAAAAAACTCCATATGCAAATTCATATATACATATTTGCCTTAAATTTTCAAGAATGATTATGTTCGAAAGTAGGACTACCAAAACAAATAAACATGGTCATATTCGTTTTTTGGGTTAGTCGAATGTGTCGCGCAGAACACAAATGCGGTAACGCCGTAAGCAAACCGCAACGGTGTGTTCTGGTTGTAATTATAACACATATCGAGCCGAGGGATCCATCTTCCCGTACCGTGCAAATACAGCGTACCGCACGCCTCGCATTTTCTTTACATACCGACGTTTATTTAAATATTTTGTATTAGGGATAGAAATTCCAAAGTGCAAAGTTAGAGTACAACTTTTAGTCAACTTTCTGGAGATCTAAAATTCATGTACTTATTATTTATTTTGATCCTGTTTTTTTTTTGTTTGAAAATTTATGCGTTACGTTAATTTTTACTTTTTCTCTAAGATTGTTAATTTTGTTTGTTGTATAATTCGACCCTAATTGTCCTATGAACAGACGTTGTTCTGAGTATGACAACATGTGCTCTAAAACTGGGAATCTCCATTTTTTTCTGATGCCTTAATGAAAAAAATTTACGACATAAATTAAAAAAAATATATTAATATTTTAATTCATATTAATATTTATTCTTAGTTTCTTTATTTTAATTATAATGTATCTATTGTAATGTTTTATTTAGATTTTAAAATTTTAAAGTTTTTATAATTGTTAAGTCAAGTTTTAGTCTGTGTTGATGTACCTATAAATAAATAAATATATGTTATCGCGTATCTTTTAATTTTCCTTTAATATAGATCTACACTCTATTACATACCAATTTTTCATTTTATCTGATATAGTTTTGGCACCGTTAGCTTGAACTCTCCGACCAGATATAAATAATATTATTATTTTGTTTATTTACCATAAAATACATGAATTCTTGTCTCTTATGATAAATCTCCGCCAACAACCCTAGATCGTTTGCAAATTCTTTAATAACATGGTATGGGTACAGACAGCTAAAAAAAGTCATAAATAAAAATTCAAATACGCAAATATACTACAGGCGAATTAAAAATAATGGAAAACATGTTACTCATTACACTAAAAAGATAAAAAAACACTACTTATATATAAAAAATATATAATTACTTTATCGTACATAGATTATCCAGTGTCTTGGTAATATTCTGATTCAATACAATTACAATAGCACAGATTGTATTCTTGAAACAATTTGCTATTTTATAACAATAGCTCTTACAATAGAGCCCGGATTTTGAATCTACGACCCTCAGAATGCGAAAGACGGAAATGCATTGTTGATTATCATTATAATAAGGTTTTTATTACGAAAAAGTATTTAATATTAGAATTATATTTATTATTTTACATTTTAATGTTAGTAAAAAAATAGCAAACATTAAATTAAAAAATACTTACGTATAATTATTGTTTGTGAATAATAAATCAATCAATCCAAATGGCACTAACACTTTATTTAGAACACAGTCCCCAAATAAATCATAACCGATACTAAAAATGTTAGTTATCAATGTGTCACTCAAATCTAACACGATAATTTTATTTACCTGACTAAACGTATATTTCTATCAAATTTCCCGCTAACTTTCGTTGAGAGCGCGACGCGCGCGATCACGGCCGAGAACACAGACTAAACTAAAATGTTTACTAAATGGTAAAACCTTTTTTGTCGCGTGAACGCAATCGCGCTAACAAGAATAGGCGTTTTTTCATTCACTATTAATTACATAATTAAAAGTATGCTGCCAATTATATAAGTTAAGATTTACATTGTAAAAAAACATAACACAATTATTATTTATGAATAAAAAGATTTTTCATTTTGTTTTCAACAAAAGTCACTTTCTAACACTAAAGTATGTTTAACATTAAATTATTAACAAAAAAAAATTAATACTGTGTTTTTCCTTTTACAACTTTTATCATATTAATGAAAACCGACTATGACAAACATCATCTAAACGCCTGTAAACGTGTACAATGTACATACATGTTTATTTTACACGCAATTTATATGTAACTCTTCTTAGTTGCCAATATTTGAAATTTTTGCCTTCATATTTTATTACATACGACTACGTATATCATAAAGGTTTAATAGTAAAGAAGTAAATTTTTAAGAAGTTACATACTCAATAAAAAATAATTTAAAAATCTAAGTTAACAACAAATATCCATAAACACATTATTAAAATATTAATTAATATAACGAATACAGTAACATTTGTTTTTTTGTCTTGTTTGTGCGAAAATTTAAGAGATGAGATGAGGTAAAGTAGTAGGTATCTCTACTCATGTATAACGTGAAAAACGTAGGCAATGTTTTGTTTAATTAGATTCTATTTGTGAGTAAATTTCACGGCCGGATATGACAAATCACAATAAAGGCATTGTCTCAACACAATTAGATTCTTTGTATTGTACCTAGTCATTTATAGATAATAGAATCATATCTATATATTATTTTGATGTAATAGCAAAAAGCATAATGCATTATGCTTTTTGCTGTGCTGTAGTCGTCGTCGTAGTAATATATATGAAGTGCAAATATATTAAAATATTAAATTAAAAAAAATTACAAAGGGAATATCAAGTTCCGATACTATAAATAGCTCGATCTACTGGTAACAAATGAATACAGTTTAAATGTGTATTGTACACGTTGGTCACTGTCAAAATAACCGAAACATACTAATGAAGCAGTAACAATGTTAGTTTTTTATGTAAGACTCCTAACAGTGTTTAGCGTAACGCTGTGCATACAGTATGTAAGTATTTATGAGTCATAAATTTAACTCTAGTTTCTGTTGTCATTCTATGAAGCACTTTATATTATAGCTTTAAATTAAAAAAAAAAATATGAGATTTTTTTTAAATTATTATCAAGAATACACTTATCATGTCCTCTCTAATACCTTATATTTTTAATTATGATCAAGTCATTAATGATTTCATTGTAATCATTTTTGTACATTTGATGAACTTAATAAATAAAATTTATTGGTATCAATAATCTTTATATCTCCATAAAAAAGGTAATTTCAACTTTAAAAGTCAATTATCAAGTGGAATATTGAAGTAAGTAGGTTTTTAGAAACACTGTTATTTGAGATGGCACATATATTGTGAGTTTTTAATGCATCGAATGCCACAGAGAGTCATTACACTCAAAATCTAAAATATTCTTTATTCAAGTAGGCACCTAAAGGCCCGTTTAAATCGTCATGTTACAGTTTTGAATTAAATGTGAAGCCACCGTTTCGAAAAGTAGATTCTACCGAGAAGAACCGGCCAGAACTCAGTAGTAACTCTTTTCTATCATACTAATTTGTAAGACAGCCAAAGGAACTACCTTAAAAACATATTCAGAAAGAAAGGAAGAAAATTACAATCAAGGCTAATACTTGGTAATTAAATTGTATTTGTATTTTTTTATACGGTTGTAAATAAAATATAAGAGAATGTCTTGCGACTTCAAGCTTGTCGCGTCAATAGTCTTAATTTAAAGGTGATCAAGTTGCAAAGCGGAACTTCTCATATATTAAAATTATAAACTAAAACCTTCTTCGAACAGCGCTACTTCTTCTTGTTCATGAAGAAGTTCAGTTAGGCGTTATAAAAATAAAAAAACAAATCTTAATTAAGTAGTAACATAAACATAATCAGCCTGTGAATTTCCCACTGCTGGGCTAAGGCCTCCTCTCCCGTTGAGGAGAAGGTATGGAGCATATTCCACCACGCTGCTCCAATGCGGGTTGGTGGAATACACATGTGGCAGAATTTCGTTGAAATTAGACACATGCAGGTTTCCTCGCGATGTTTTCCTTCACCGCCGAGCACGAGATGAATTATAAACAAATTAAGCACATGTAAATTCAGTGGTGCCTGCCTGGGTTTGAACCCGAAATCATCGGTTAAGATGCACGCGTTCTAACCACTGGGCCATCTCGGCTCTTAGTAATTAAGTAGTATCGATCAAGATTGGTAATTCCAGCCATACAGTCGTTTTCAAAGAAAAAATCTTTAACGACACGCGTATTACACTGATAATACACCAGTATTTTGCAAAAATATATATTACGAAATCGTTACGCTAATTTAGATATTTTATTAGCATGGTAAATTTTTATTTACATAATAGATAAAACTGTTTCGATAATGTAAAACATTGAATTTTTTCTTTTACAAGGAAACATTGTTCGCAGGTAAAAATATCATTATCTTATCTTTTATAAATTAATTCACTTCACTCATTCATGATTTCCAGTTATAGTTCAAATATAGTAAGTGAAACAATTTTATGACATTTTTAATCTATTTTTTTAAATGTGAAGTACAGCCTGTAAATTTCCCACTGCTGGGCTAAGGCCTCCCCTCCTTTTGAGAAGAAGGTTTGTAGCTCACTTCACCACGCTGCTCCAATGCTGGTTGATAGATACTTCTTGGATGGACGGATATGTTTTTTGCCACATGGAGTTTTTCTGATGTTTTCTTTTACCGTCAAACATGAGATGAATTATAAACAGCAATTAAGAACATGAAAATGCAGTATTGCTGGCTGTTCACTCCACTCATTCACTTATAACCACTGGGCCTCCACGGCTTTTTTAAATACACAAAACAACTTGTAAGCATCCCACGGCAAAAGCCTTCTCTCTTCTTTAATGCGATTATTCCACCACGCCTCTCCAATATAAAATTGTGGATATCCATACATGTAAATAACTATTGGATATGTCAGGTTTCCTTCATCTCCGTGACGCCCAGCGACGAGACGGAGAGGGTACCGCTAGTTTTTTAAAGGGTATTCCGGTATACTGGGCCGCGCTAGGTGTCCTGGGCACTAGCGTGTCACACACACAACCCCAATTTATGTGGGCCAAATGCGTAACGAGTTTTTACAGTGAGAAAAAAAAACCTTTATCTTGACATTATTTCTCCGGGTTTGAACCCACTATTTTCGAATGAAATCACGTATTCTAAAGAATTGAGCTACACACCCGGGCTATTGAATAATCAAGTGATTTATTATCATTTTACGTTATACCTTTTAAAAATTGACAATTTGCTTCTGCAAGATATATACCACAGAGGCATAAAGTCGTATGTATAAATTTTAGATTTTTAATTTTATGACAAATTAGCGACCCGGATTCGCGCCTGTACTATTTATATATATGAATGATATGATATAAATATAATTTATATCATATAGAACTCATGACGTATATTAATACCAGTGAAAAAAAGGTGTGGATAATTAGTTATCGAGATTATCTCCTACATACAAACAAACAAATCTTTAAAATATAAGTCTTGGTCTTAGCTGTCACGATATCCAGGGATATTAAGCAACGACTCGGCGACGGCCGAAGAGGAAATGAGCAATTACTTTTCGAAATTAGAATGTTGACAAAAATAATTTTAAAAGCAGTTGCAACATTCCGAACTAAATTAATAGATTTGTTATCGATAGTCAAATTAAACTCGGATATCTGATCTTTGACTCTTTTAGTGTCGCAAAATATTTATATTTCACGTTATTTTAAAATAAATTAATTTGGTATTAAAGGTACACGTTTCGGTTAATTATGCAACATCTTGTCAATGGAAAACAATGTTTACAATCTTTGCTTACGCATATGAATTCCTAAATTCGCTCGATTGAATGTCAGAAATCTTCATACAACTTTTTATTCTTAAAATGCTAATGTGATACGGATTTTAAAAATAAAAAGGTAAAAACTTCATTATCGAAAAGACATGGTATTTACCATTTAGATATACTGCAAAAGTATGTATGTCATACATACAAACTGTTTGCTTAGAGTAAGGTTACACGAGAGTTGCCAGCGCATAGCGTCGTCGCAACGCTATGATTTAAACGCACTAACCTCACATTTTTTCTATCTAGATTGAGTATCGCACTACGAAAGAACTAAAAAAAAGGAGCCAATTTTATTATCTTTGTGTACGTGAACACTACGATTAACACTCGAAAAACGTCATACTACTTTAATAATATGCGTGTACTTAATGGCCAACTGTTGGCCGCTATTTTTTTTTACACGTTCTCAGCTTTGGCTGTCTATCTAGATATAAATTATCAAATGCATTACCAGTGCCACACGAGCATTGCAGTTTCGCAAGACAATCCGGTAATACGGCTTCGCCGCATTCAGCACGTAGGGTGTGTCATGTCAAAGACTTTTAGGTCTATTGTGAAAGAGAAGAAGCTTATTCTGCAGATTGATATTATTTGTAAGCAGAATAAGTAAAAAATATGGAAAGCTGCTTACGTTTCCTACAATCTTTATTTAATATAATATTTTAAAATATTTTCATGTTATTCCCATAAACTAACAAGAGATTTATTGTTTTTCATTTGGCTACTTTGCTTTATGTTTTTAAATGACAATAATATAGTTTTCCCTTTTTGTTTTAATAAATTATGGAAAAGTAAATATTATAAATCATTCCATTTTTATTACTTTACCTGTGTAGAGGTAAATTAATGGGCAATGTGCTTCTATTAATTTACAAACCGGATAAATTCTTGGTAACAAACAATGGATGCAGCACGAAAGGGATAGTTGTAAATAATAAACACGAATATTCCTAATATTTGTAGATACCTTCTGACATTTATACTTAATAATGCGTCTCGTCGTATGTGTTGTAATTAATGACGACCATGTTGACAGATTAGATTAACTACAGTTTCCAC
Source organism: Vanessa tameamea (assembly GCF_037043105.1). Lineage (NCBI taxonomy): Eukaryota > Metazoa > Arthropoda > Insecta > Lepidoptera > Nymphalidae > Vanessa > Vanessa tameamea. The sequence continues at coordinate 12,599,053 of NC_087316.1, read as the reverse complement.
TCACAACATAATACAGAAAAAAACTACAAAAAATAGTGTACCTAAATGCTAGTTTTACGCAAAGAAAAATATTTAAATCAATGGTAACAAACTCGAATTCGACATAGAAGACGCTATTAAACTCATAATATTATTGTTAGGATGTACGCGCATCAAAATAACACTTTACCATAAGTCTGTTTGTCAAATATTTATGATTTCGTCCAATTTCCCTGTGTTTACTTGTCTAAAGAAGATGATTACATTATTATTCTAAGCACCATATACCTACTTCTGTTTCTGAAAATTAAAAGGTTTATTTATGATATATCTCTATTTTTTCGATCTCAATCTAAATAAAAAATAAAGCTACTTAGGTGTATAGAAATAAATAAAAATACAGGCTATATTAAAAAACAAAATTCCTTATTGATTTTGTTTCATAATAATTTTGATTAAAATAGCCAAAAACTCGCTTTTAATGAAAATACAGGGAATATCAACTGATCGTGGATTTACGAAATTATAAATACAAATAAGGCACTTAAATAAGTTGTGCTTGCCCGAGTTTTTAAGCGGTAATCTTCAATTAAGATTTACGGGTTTAGACCAATGGACCATCTCGTAGAATACATGTTTTGAGTGTGTTTAAACTGAACCTCTAGTAGAAAAATTAAGAATGTACTCCTGAAATTTCTTGTATTTACACAGAGGTTAAAGAGTCAGCATAAAAATCAAAATATCTCGCTGGGTTTGCTTAGTTTGGGTGTCCCAGAAGTATCAAGTCTGTTCTATTCATTTTTTACATATTTAACTTGCTTTATCTTATAGGGAAGAAGCGTATTCACGTTATTTGATGATGATAACCAATGCAATAGCTGACGTAGTACATGGTTTTATATAAATAATCTAATTTTATTCAATAAGAAAACAAAAGTAGTAGTCACAGCATAATGTCATACGTATCATACTCATACTAGAACACCCGCCCCACTCCTAGTAAACTAGTTCAGGAATAAATTAAAAGAAATAAAAATATTAACTTCTCTATACTCTATTCCAACCATAACAAGAAAAAAGCTAAATAAAGAACATTTGACAGCAAACTGTCGCGACATCATTGGTCGAGAGCTTGATTAATCTATGATATTCACTATAGATTTGCGAAAAAATAGCGTTTAGGACGTCGACGAAACTGCTATCGGAATTTTGGAAGTAAAATGAAAGTGGAAATAAGTAGTTAAGTGCAATAGTGTAGTATTAGAAATAAAGATATATTAGTCATAAACTCTTAGTAATACAAAATATCGCTGTGTTATTAGCAAATCACATGAAATACGTAAATCAAAGGATTGTTTATCTGTTCTCCTACTTCCATCGGAATAGGCTATATACATTTTTTATACTTTTATGTACGTTCGAAAACATATTATCGAATTTGTTAGAAATTTTAATACCTATTACATGATAATTTTTCATGAATTCCTATTTATTGTTGTTTTTTTTTAATTATTTTGTTGTTATTTGTTATCACGTTTAGAGATTGACATTCATATTTTAATTTGTTCCTTTTTTCTGATTTAGACATATAGTAAGCATTGATAAATAATTTAATGATGGTCAATAATAAATAAATACAAAGAACAAACACAAACCTATTTAGACCATTGCGGTTAGAGCCTAATTTTTAGAGGTTTCGAAGGTTGTCCGAAAGATGAAATTGCCTGTATTGGTAAAATTCATTAAAATGTAAAGAAATGTTTTCCACATAAACAAAAGGCATTGTATAATTATTATTAGTGTTTGGAATTTAATAAGTTAATAATTTTTATTAGTAAAATAATTTCTCTCATATTAAAAATTGGAAACTTAGAAAGACGACTTAGGGTAATTACATTTGCTAATATTAAATAAAATAATTATAAAGATTTAAAATAAATAGTTATTACTTTATTTAATCTACTATTTATATTTAATGTTAGATAATAAATGCGATTTACTAGAGGAGTAGGATTGAAAAATATATATTTTAATAAATTATTGTACATAATTTCTAATATTTATAAAGTAATGAATTTCACGTATTGTATAAGGGCTATACATAACTGCATACAAAATTCTCAATTTGAAAATTAATATTACTGTCTCTTTTTATCTACACGCAACTGAATGTTTAGGATTTTTAAATTACTCCTTGGTCTTTGCCAACATTCGCGAAAATCTTGCCACACTTGCGTTTTTGTCAAAATGCCACATGTGAGGAGTAGAATTATGGCAACATAGTTGTTAATGTTGTTATCTGTCAGTTGTTTTCGATTGGTCAAGTCGTCATTGAATGAATTGGAACTTGAGTACGACGAATATCATCCTTTTGTAGTGAAATAGAACATTCGTAATATTTTTTTATTGATTTCTACTATGTAGTTACCTAAATTTATCCTACGCAAACGAAATACTCTAAATATCGACTACATAGATTTTAACATTAATCACTTAATGCTAAGGCCAAAACTTTACCGATAAAAAATAAAACATTGGCCTCCGGAGCTGTGATGGAAACTAACTTTAACAATTCAAGCAGACGGAAAAAGTCTACGGTGGAAGGTTACAAATGATATAAGTAATTAGCGTTCGGCGGTTATTTCAGAAAAATTGTTAATTAATCACGATTGTGTTGATCACCGATCGACGGATTTTATGTGCGCGTGACGGTGACATGAGCACAAATAACAAGAGGCGCGGAGCTAGCGGTTCCAGTTGTGCTGTTCCTGGGGTACCCGCGCTTGTCAACGTACCGACCGCGATGTCTGCCGATTTAGCCTCGCTTTTTGAATGCCCAGTGTGTTTTGATTATGTCTTACCACCTATTTTGCAATGCCAGAGCGGGCACCTCGTGTGCTCCAGTTGTCGACCCAAGCTGTCTTGCTGCCCGACATGCCGCGGCCCTCTCGGCAACATACGCAATCTCGCGATGGAGAAGGTTGCTAGTAATGTAATGTTTCCTTGCAAACATTCCAACACAGGTTGCACAGTAACATTGGTACACACAGAAAAAGCGGATCATGAAGAAGCTTGTGAATTTAGACCCTATTCCTGTCCTTGTCCCGGAGCATCGTGTAAATGGCAAGGAGGCCTAGATCAAGTCATGCCACATCTTATGATGTCTCATAAAAGTATAACAACATTACAGGGTGAAGATATAGTGTTCTTGGCGACTGACATCAACCTGCCTGGAGCAGTGGATTGGGTCATGATGCAGTCTTGTTTTAACCACCACTTTATGTTAGTACTTGAAAAACAGGAGAAGTTTGATGGTCATCAACAGTTTTTTGCCATCGTCCAACTTATAGGTTCACGTAAAGAAGCTGAAAATTTTGCATATAGGCTAGAACTCAATGGCCACAGACGTAGACTGACATGGGAAGCAATGCCTCGCTCTATACATGAAGGAGTTTCATCAGCCATTATGAACTCAGACTGCCTCGTATTTGACACGTCCCTTGCACAATTGTTTGCAGATAACGGAAACCTCGGGATCAATGTCACAATATCTATTGCATAATCAAACATTGCCATGTTTTAACAATAGTTGTAACACTCAACTTTTTATTCGAGTGTTAAGTTTAATTTAATTAATTTTCATGCCAATGAAAAGATACCAGAACTAAAACAAAACTATAGATAGAATGTATTATATTAATAATAATAGCAATAATATACAAGTGAATTTAATATTTTTGTGAAAACCACAAAAAAAGTTGCTGACGTGTTTTGTATCGAATTGTTTAATCATATAAATTATAATCAATGTAAAAATGAGCCAAAAATTTTTTTCATTTTTATTTTTATAAATGTGTGTTCAACTTTAGAGTAAGTAGTGTAAAGGTAATCCTTGAGTGATAACTTTCTAAATTATCTAACACTAATGAACATCAGCATATTCAAGATTAGACAGACAAGACATACCCTTCGGAGGATCTGGAAAACCTCAGAATGATATTCGTAAAAAGTTTTGCTAATTCTTTGGCAGTTAAATGAATTTGATTTCATTGTCCTAGTAGGGTCATGCCCAAAACGGCTCCTGCTCAACTAAATCCATGAAAGTGAAAGGATTTAAACATCATAAAACTCTTTTATGTTATTCCAAACAATGAACAAATTTGTAAGAAGATTATATTATTTGTATATATGAGTGAAAATGCATAGAAAAATATTTAAAATTTTCTTGAGTTAATCAAGTACTGGAATCAAAGATCACTTATTAATGGACACTGATACAAGGGATATACTCGGGATAGACAACTGAGATGTGATGTGATTCACACCAATGTTATAATTGTATTTAAGTAAAATTATTCAATATATTTTTGTAACATCTAACAGAAATGTGATGATTGTGCATCTAATTTGATGCAGTTTATAGAACTATGATAATATTAATTTCTTTATTGAAAATATAAATTGAATGACTTGTGAGTAATAAACCAAATAGTAATTCAAAATTATAATGTGTACTCTTGAATTCTCTCTGACATTACCAAGTTTCGAAAATGATTTCTTTTTGTAATGCATGCTCGTAACAAAGTGCACATTTACATACTTTTCTTAAGAATAACCATGTTCTTGTTTAGCCGACTCTTGGTTAAACATATTATAAGTTTTTATTTTAATATTGTTTTATTATTTATGCAAAATTCATGTTACTTAATTGTAGATATATTTACTCTCAAGTAAAGTTATGTCACTTTGAACATAGTGGCATTCGATTTCATTAGAATACTTCTTTATGATTTAAACTTTTTTTTACATTAGATAAAGCCTTATAAAAGATTCTGGTTGAATAAAAATTTTTGTAATGTACAAACTGTTGTTTTAATTTCAAATTCAATGACAACAAAAAACAGATGCATTGATTGTTTATTAGACAACAAGCAATGTTTATATCTTTAGAAACATGATAAGAATGTAACTCATGTTAATGGAGTCAATTCTGTTGGATAAAATCTATAAAATTAATGTAATTGATATAGTAAGATGCTTAGTGTGTTTTCAACTCCACAAATTAGCATAGATATTGTATCTTTAATCCTGACAATTAATTAAAAACTGTATAACAGAATTGGCACCAAAATAGTTAATTAAAACACGAGCCTTACAGTAGTCTGACATATCACCTTCATAAGCAACATTGACATTATGTCGACCAACCAAAGTCCAACACAATGCGCACTCATTGGTTAAATCAAATAGCGCGCGCGTCCCCGACTTCCTCTTAGACACTTCCGTTCCTTTTCACGATATCACTCTTACATACAGGAAATTGAGCGGGGAGGTGTTACACAGAAAATCTTTGTTTATATTCCCCATAATCCATTATTTCCTGGGGGTAAAGCTATCACATAATCTAGTTAGACTGAATTTGACGGACAGCACTGATGTGAATCAGTCGAAACTTCGAATAAAATAAAAGGAAACAAGAAAACTCCAGTAAAGTATAAATTTCTGCATAACATTTCCGCACAGACAATATTAATGAGAAATATTATTGGCCTCTGCATTCATAATGAAAATAAGGTACTATAAACATTTATTTTGCACGAAAAACAAAATTGAAGAAAAAAATAGACTTAATAATTGTATTAGATGTATATATAATGATTGTATCACTTTCTAGTGGCAATACATTGATGATATTCTTACTCGATAATTTAACCTATAAATAAATAACATTTACAACAAGAGTAAGTTATATGGAAACAAAATTACAATTAATTTACATAAAATGACAAAAAAATACAAAACTATTCACCTTGTTTGCGGCTGCAGAGGTGATGGAAGGAGGCAGGCGGAAGTAGGGGAACCAGAGTCATCTAAAATAGACGCTTCTTTTTGCACAGGACTGAACGGGTCCCCGGGCTCTTCAGCCGCTGCTGGCGTACAAGAATCCTGCGTTCTGTGCACAACTTCAAATGCCTCTGATGTTTCATTTGATTTCGAATCAATCAAACTAAATTCGTCGAACTTCTCCAAAACATTCTTATATGAACTTTGGCTTGTCTGTGGCTGGAACGGGTCAAATACTGGTTCTTTCTTAATCCCGTCTGGACTGAATGGGTCTTTCGGTTCTTTGGGTGTGTCCTCTGCCAAGCTGTTATCACCGCTGAAATCGGACAAATCGATATCATAATTTATGTTACTTAATCCCGGTGCTAAGTGGTCGGACCCGAAATCATCTGGAGTCATCAATTCATCTATAGATCTTGAGTCGAAAGGAGTGAATCCAAGCGGTGATGGTGTGAGGAGTTCGAAAGAACCAGTCTGCTTCAGTTCCCACGGCTGGTTTTGCGGCGATTTTGGCGGTGATGGTTTCTCCAGTGATTGAAAGTCGATAATATTCTGTGTGATCTTTTCATCGGTCGTCCTGTCGAAGGTGACTGTGACGGGTTCTTCGACGGGCATTATTTCTGGAAGCTTTATCTGTGGAATGTCTTCGGACGGTTTCATCGGCGCGGGAGTGTCCACCGGTGTTTCGAGGTCGATCAAGGGGATACTCGAATTCCGGAGTGAACTGAGTCGCAGCGGTTCCCGACGCGGTTTAATCTCCAGAGGTGTGTTGGCTAACACGTCGTTAACTTTAAACGCTATTTCTTTCTGCAAAATTTAACGATATTTTTTTAAGTCTTTACCTTAATTTCAATCGACGCTCGAAACAGATAACCCTATAATAAGTAAGTATGGGCTATATTAATAAAAAAATAATATTGATATCTACAAGAAAATTGTGGGTAACGTTTAGTACATACATTTGTAGTGCGTTCGTTATATATATATATATATACTATAATATCGTTCTGCTCGCATTAGTTCGCACAGTCAGAAGCAAGATTCGCCAGCACGCGTAATGCGAGGCAGCGGTCGCAGCGGATTGAGTACCTCGAAGCTGTCGGCGTTGGCGGCCAGCAGGTCGGCCTCGGCGCGCAGCGTCGCCACGTCGGCGAGCAGCGCGCGCGCGGCGGCGCGCTGCTCGGCCGCCTCGCGCGCGGCGCCGCACAGCGACAGCGCCGCCGCCTGCCGCGGGACTCGATTACTGTCACCTCCATCGTCGTTAACACGCTCGACGGTCGTTTCCGCCGTATAAGAATACTACTCACCCACGTGCTGCCGCCGATCGAAGCGGGCATCGCCATGTAGCAATCGAATTCTTTTTTATCCATATTAAGAGATTCAGCTGTTAAATTTTCTATGAATGAAACCGCGCAACACTGCAAGTAAAACGAAATCAGAAATGATTCATACAAACACATTCATATAAATCAATATAAACATTATACAAAAAAATTGTCTATAAACATTTGTTAACCTTGGAAACTGCAGAATTCTTGGATAATCTATGGTATCTATTATGATTTTGTGACGAAAAAATAACTGAATATCGACGAAGTTATTACGAAAACTTCGAAAGTAAAATTAGAGATAAGTAGATAAAATTAATAGTGAATATTTGCTATGTAAACAGTATGGAAATCAAGAACCGTTTGTAGTACATAATATAGCATTAACATATATGTATATCTAAAGTGTCAACAGATTATATATGCATCGAGTCACCAGGTTCGTGAAGTAGTACCCTCCCTCGCCGGTCATCAGCCGCTGCGCGTTGCAGAAGCGAGTCACAAAGTTGATGTTGCTGACGAGACGCGGTGGATTCGCTTTCAGTACCTTTGAAATATACATAAATATATACATCATCCACTCTGGTGGTAGACATGCAGTTTTCTGAGAAGGTACCACCATCTCACAAGCTGTTCTACCTCTACTCTAAATACGGTGTAATATTTTATTTGTATGAGTCGGTAAAATATGTTCGAACATTAATAAACTTATCTTTATCAAAAAAATTACTATTTTGACTTGTATATAAAAGAGGGTTATGTTAATATTATTCCGTTGTATTTTCTGATGACATTTAGGAGATCTTTCTATTGTTAACCTCCATCACTGTGAAGCCGAGACAGGCAGCTTTTTGTATCGCCAGGAGCTGATTCAGATTTTCTGAGAATAAATGGTTTTGTTCTCTTCGTGTTATTTTAAGTACTGATAAACTTTATCAATGCCTTAATGAGAATCTGGAAGGTTATTGCGAAACAATACTTTTGATCTAATGTATATATTTTTTAATTCATCTCAGAGAGGTATACAATCGGCCGGCGTGCGTGCGTGCGTGCGTGTGCGCGCGTGAGTGCGGGTACTGACGGTGAAGATGAGCGCGGGCAGCAGGTCGTCGGCCGAGGCGGAGGCGCCGCACAGCGCCAGCACGTGCCTGCAGGCGCGCCGCACCCGCGACAGCTTCCCGCCCGGGCCCGCCGCTCCGTCCACCGCCAGCAGCTCTGCGGACAATGTGCTCCTGCACTGTACTTCCTCGGTTAGGATCGATTCAGTCCCCTACAACATTTAAGAACATTTTTGGAACTATTTCGAGGGACAAAATACTTTATGATCCCACTGTTTATTAAGAATGTGATCAATAACCGTTCATAAGGTTTATGCCCGTTAATTTGGAGAGGTATAGAATGTTCTATAGGTAAAGCAGTTTAAGTAGCAGCAATATAAGCATATTTTTAGGAAAATTGCTCTAATATTTTTTTTTGTTCTATGATTTTGAATTTTTTACAAATATTGTTTAAGATTGTCCAATTCAAATTGTACCTATTATATTTATTTATTTTGTATAATTATGACATTATTAGTGTTTGTGTTGTAAATTCTTGTTATAATCAAATATTTTAAAACAATGTTGCCATTATTATAATATATTTTTATCCTAAATAAGTTTAAATTTTGAATAAAATATTTTTATTTAAAAATAAATATTGGAAAAGCTTAATACAACACATTTAACAACTTTTTTATCTTGATTCTCTTATTCACAACAAATGCTGCTTTCAACATAATAAAATCCGTCCAGTGATACTCACCACTGATAGCCTTGTACAACAGTTGGCTGCAGGCGCTGTCGGTACGGTCCAACTTACATTCCAGGTGCTTCTCGCCCACCCAGCTAAGCTGCTGGATGCGCTCCGACATGGCGCGGTCCAGGCGCTCGTCCTCTGTACCGATCGGAGAGAACACCACGCCTGGCAGGCTGGAATGTCCAATATATCACATTATTCATATCCCAACTAATATATTAAAAGCCAAAGTTAGTTTGTTTGTTTGCTTGCATTCACGTTCCAAATGCTCAACCGAACATCATCACATTTTGCATCCGCGCTATCAGAGGTACAGTAAAGGTCATAGAGTACCTAATACCGCCCCCCCCCCTCACATGCGGACAGAAACTATACCATAAATAATTCAAAATTAAAACATTAGTTCAACTCATTAGTATTAAAAGCATTAATCTCAATCAAAACTTACTCGTGTAGGTAAGTCATGGCGTGCTTCTCCACGAAATCGATCAGCAGTTCCTTTATCTCCGACTCTGCGTTCGCAAAATGCGGCGACGTATCCATGTACTTCATGAAGTGCTGTTCGACGAATTAAACTAATATTATAAACGGGTACGATAACGTTTTGTTCGCTTTTTGCTAATTAACATAATTTAAAACTAACTTGTACTAATAATTAATTATTTCTATCGAAGCTAATTTAATGTATTTCAGCAATTAATATATACCAAAAATACATAACAGGATAATGAACAAAGTAATAAAAAAGTATCGAGTTTGTCGAAGTCGAAATATACAAAAAAATATTTTCTGCATTAGATGGATCCAGTGTTTCGTTTGCCTTCTGCTTATAGATGGCGAAAGTAAATAAATTGTTTCTACCTGGTAATGTCTCTGCACCCTCTCCGACAGTTCGTCCACGGTCATCACATTGGAACACTTGATGACGTCCATGATGAAGCTATGCACGAAGACCCTCGCGTCGCGGTCGACTTGGGGGGGCAGGTTCGTGAATCGGACCCGAAACTCACGTTTCATACCCTCATTAATCAATGCGGGTATTTTGAATTCCGGCGGCTTGCGCTCCGGTGTGTGGTCATGTTCGTCTATGGACGCATAATTACTATGTTAATGCCAATAGAACAAACGAACCAACTGATGACATATGGTCAACTAAATTAAAAAAAAATACCATAAACGACTCCTAACGCTGTCCAAAGTATATCTAAAGTGACATATCACCTGTGCCGGTAGTTACATTGGCTTTTTAGTTTTATCTGTAAATAATCCTCGACAATTTACGTGCCACCGCGTATATGTGATGGTACTATGCTAGAAACCTTCACACAATATCTGAATCGAACTATACTTGTTCAACCTAAACTATCTCTGATGACGATGTCGTCCTAACCGACTCCACGGCGGACAATCTCAGAGGAGACCAGCTACACAAGACACATTATAGTACACAAGTGTGGACAGACACAGGTGCACTCTCTATTCTCACATTCTCATAATTCGATGGAATGGAAAGAACAGGCGCAGGACCAACGGCTTTACTTGCTTTCCGAGGCACGGAAGTGTGCACAATTTTAGCTTCCGAAGTCCAGGCTGTTACTGATCATTTTTCGGAAAATAAACGACACAACCTGAACTCGGGACCTCGGAATCTACGGCCTTATATCTAACCACTCTATACAATTATTAAGATAAATACTTACCGGTGCTACTCTTTTTGAATACGCTAAATTTTAACAAATTAGCCTTTTTAAGAGTTTCGCTTTGCCTTAGACGTTTTTCTTCGAATTTTGAAAAGGACGAGTGCGAGGCGAGCTTTATACCGCGCTCAGGCTTCTTCTGTTCCGGCTTTGGCAGAGTCGCTGATGATGCTTTCTCTGAAAAAACACGTCTAATTTAAAAATAAATACACATTGAATCAAAATTTAAATGCAGAATAATTTAAATCATCAAATAAGGCCAACTGACGTTTTTTAATTGAATAATTCAAAATGGAAGCATTACACTAACTGATTGTAAAATAAAAACTACCCTGACCTGAGAAGAACCGGCGATAGAAACCGATTTATTTGTGCCTGATTGTAGTTGTTACATATATGTATATGTAATATAATGCAATATCAATGAAATAAATATTCCCTTGAACACAAATATTATCCAAAGTATTTTAAGAGTTCATGATAAATAAATGAATAGCACTTAAAATATGAAGTGTTGCATGTCCAATTATATTTAAGATCAAGACATTTTGAGCACATACTCAAATATCTCATATTATGAATACATTTATGTATCTATATATACATAACAATTGTTAATACAAGTATACTAACTGTATCAATTGTATATCACATCTTTAAAGCCAGGCTACATGATGTATATTAACCACCATGTACACAATGGTTTATAATCAAATTTCATTTATTAGTACAAAATGAAGTAAAATGATGTTTGACAAATATAGTATAGTCTAATGAAATTTGATCTTTCTGCTACTTTTTTTTTTTTTATAACATTGATTGATGATTGGGCAAATGACCCATTGATCATCACCACAAATCTGATATAGATTTTTAAATGCAGTTATGCCAGATATTCATCTGGGTGGGTTTTATAATATATAAGCAACAAAACAAAGTGTAAGAACCCCTAGTAGTACCCCTGGTACTACTGGTGCAATGTACCAAAAAATATTTTTTAGATGAAAAACAAATGTAACATTAATAATCAAAGCCCCCTTTTGTAAGGACCATAGGAATTTATTTATCCAAACATAGGTGCAACTTTAACTCAAGTTATTGCCAATTATTAGAAATAAAATTATATATCTAAAAACAATATAAATAATTTGTGATAAATATTTATTACTCATAAATTTCAATAATTAACAAGTGAACTTAATCTATATAAATATAAATGATTAATTGATTTCAACTATTAATTTAACATTATGATAATATAAATGGAACTCAAGGATGATCACGATCAATCATATTGATAATTCATGTACTGTACATAATGTCTGAAACTTCAACAATATGATAATTTGATTCCAGGATGTAGATAATTAATATATTAAAAAAAAAACAAACAAAACAAAATACTTTAATTTTGCCAGTCTATATTTAAAAATTACAATACCCTATGGCAACACAGAAAATACCTTTCATAATAATTCTGGAAGTAGGGAAAATGTTATCGTCTTTCTATCAGGTGTATATTTTCCTGTTAAAAAGCCTATAGTTGACCTGCCATATAATTTTAAATATATTTTATTTATGTCAAAACATTATATATAGATTATTTTACCATTATTATTGGAGCCAACAAAGATGATTTTATGGTATTTTTTTAATTATGGCCAAGGTAACAAGTATGGAGGATGGAGGATGAAAGGATGAAAGGATGTAAGGGACATGAGAATAATTCAATAACAAACAATAGAGGAGTATTGAAGAACCTCCAATAGATTGGGACACACGCCAGTGAAAGGAAGAAGCTCTAATGGTTTTGGACATATTTCAAATGTTCATGAATAAACCTCAGATTTAAAAAGTTATATAAATATAACCGGAGATTAAATTCAATGTTTATATTCATATTTCCTAATTTCAACAGTATTTGTAAATATATTAAACTGTTTTTTGTTTTTTTTAAAGTTAAAAAATAAAAAAAATATATTTACAAGTGATCATAATTTGAATAATAACTTTTTAAATTAATATAGTCTACATCAATTGTAGAGACTGAGGAAAAATTTTAAAATTAAAAAAATAATATAATACTTTACATAAAAAGATATACTTATCTAAGATTGTATGAATTAAATATAATTATGTATTCTCTATATTATTGTTTTACCTGCTCTCCTCTGTCGCTGAAGTAGTTCTCGGTGACATTTAGAACAGTAGCCTTGCCACTGAGGATTCCCGAAATAATCACAGCCATTTTTGCACTTCAAGTCGCTTTGGTCTATCCGGAGAGACGGCATCTTACTAGCAAATATCATATACTTATAAGATCTTTGAAGATTATGACCATACCACATTTTATATAAATGAATACAACAAAAAATATCAAGTTAATTTTAATACACGACACTCAAAAATTCTGCCATAAAGCGACTCAATCAAAATATCAGCCCATTTTTGTCGAAAGTAATAATTAAAACAAATTCCACTTTCGGCGTGTGAGTTATATTTCATCGCAATTTTACGGCAGTAACGGTGGCCGTTGAACGTCGTTATATAGGCTATTCTTATCGTAAATGTACTTGAACGAGTCTACGATAACTATTGTAAGCTGAATACAAGTAAACGATTTGTACGTGATCACTCACCTCTACAAAATAAACGGCTTACAAATGTTATATCCTTGATTATGTAATAATTAAATACCTTGAAATTAATTTAGATGTACTTGTAACAAAAATAAATAAATAAAATTCAAGAAGAAAACTTTCCATCTGTCAAACGGCACAACAGTCATTGCAAAATAATATATTTTTCATATTATGACATACTGACAGTTCGTAATACGCAGAATGTTTTAATAGAGTTGACAATCGCTATAACCGTTAACCGATACAATCTTGAAATCAACAATAGTTTCTACATCGATAACTCCTATCGATATTTTTTCACGGTCAACTACAGGTTGTTTCGATACAACTATATACACTATTTTCGTTATGCCAATGATATGCTACAGGCATACTTAAATATCCCCATAATAATAGTTATTGTTTAAATTTGTTATTTTATCTTATATTTCATGTTTCATGTTCAACCTGGAAGGTCACTAATCTTGTTTATATAATAAAAGTTATACACATTTAAAATTTATATATAACCGATATTACACGTGAATAACTGTTATTAATATTTCAACAATAATTTTATTTAAAAAAAAAAGGAAAATCATTAAAACAAAAGAAATATGAAAACATCACTTTATTATGAAATGTTTTTTGTACGCATTTTACGAAAAGTTAAATTTATCCTTGCACCCAGTATCCTTTTACGAGTAGGCAAACTATGATACCACACTTCATTTGTAGGTGGATTCATCAATAGTACACTCCCATGCTCCAAATTGATTGTAACTGAAATATTATAATTTTTGAATCGTTACAAAACATTGTTTTGTAATCACGAGACTAAGCACATGTCAATAAAGTAGCACTAAATATTATCATAATTTCTAAACCATTGTCATGACAACAATTGACAAACAAACTTGTTACATGTGATAAGTTAATGATTACTAACGAATTAGAAAATATTTATTCTTTGCATCATTTAAAGTATCTAACAATGGAATATGCACAAATATCTGATGGACAATATACGAAAACTATTTATTCCATGGCAAGTATTTTCTTATAATTTTAACAATGAACTTTTATATATAGGTATATATGTATGAATACAGTATAATGGTCACTAAATCTCATTTCCTAATTAACAGAATAACAATATTCACAAAATTTATTATTACGTTTATTTTATCCCATTAATTTTTTTTTATATTTATTATTGATGAAAACACATTGCAAAAATTGTAAATAATTGAACTTTTCGGTTTGAGATTATATTAATGGTATAGAAATTTAAATGAATATGCTTTTTAAAACAATTTCTTAAATTATAATTTAATTTAGTATTATTAGTACTATTTTGTTGTAATGTACCTATCATGTTTACATCTGCATCCTACAGTTCTACAAGGTTAAACGCCCGTTAATCCTTATCAAAAATATAACACCCCAAGACAAGGTGATTGATCCTCTTGTTATTGTGTAATAAGAGTTCCTATATAATATTTTATTTATATCTTTAATCGATTTTATCAATAGCACAATTTGACCCAACCCTGAAAAGTGCCCAACCTACGCGGAAATGTTTACACGCGAACTTTTAAACGATAAACGAATATTTTATCGGTAAGTGCCGTTGAATGATAACAGCTTATTGCACTGCGCATTCCGTTTAACGAGATTTGAGATATATATGTAGGTTTTTCATAAACAGGGATTTAGGATAAAAAATACCACGAATTCAAAAGATCATTTATAAAAAGAAGTATGACATACTGACTGACTAAAATAGGCTACAAAATAAAATTTGTTTTTTCAATTATATTAATTTATTTTCATTCACAAGCGATGAATATTA
Organism: Vanessa tameamea; assembly: GCF_037043105.1. Taxonomy (NCBI): domain Eukaryota; kingdom Metazoa; phylum Arthropoda; class Insecta; order Lepidoptera; family Nymphalidae; genus Vanessa; species Vanessa tameamea. Next base: position 12,583,932 of record NC_087316.1, on the reverse strand, counting down.
ATTTTATAACTGACATATTTATTAAGTAAATTATTATGATATCTTAGAGAATCCCTTTGCGTGTTAGTCGTTTATTTATTAAGTTTGATTACGATTTTACAAAGGACCATAAATTATACAATAAAGATCTACTGTACATATGCATTAGTATGTAGATAAGATATTAAATAAAATTTAAACATTTTTAGATAAAGGAATCCAGATACGAAGATGCAATCAAGACTTTGAACGATGCCATTAATTTCAATCCTAACCGGGCCGGATTATCCTTACTCGGCTATTGCTATTTTAGAACCCAATCATTCGTAGAAGCAGCGAATTGCTATGAACAACTAACCGCTATGCATCCCGATGTTTCTGAGTACAAATTTTATTTTGCTCAAGCACTCTACGAAGCGTCAATGTTCGACGAGGCATACAAAATTACTATACAAATAACAGCACCTGAATTAGAGAAAAATGTAACAAAATTACAATCCGCTATTAAATACGGCGAAGAAGATACAATAACAGCAAAAAGTCTTGTCGATTCATATCCTCAAGACGACGTAGATAAAGATATCAACTTAGGATGTTTGTTATACAAAGAAAATCAATATGAAGAAGCGTTACAAAAGTTTTCGAGAAGCCTAAACATATTAGGCTTTAACGCCCATTTGCATTACAATGTGGCTTTATGTTACTTCAGACTGAAAGAGTATCCTCAAGCCCTGAAGCACATAACCGTGGTTATTGAAAAGGGGATAAGGGATCATCCCGAATTAGCAGTAGGTATGCAGGCTGAAACGTCAGAGGTGAAATCGGTCGGTAACACGTTGACGCTTCATGAAACAGCATTGACTGAAGTATTTAATTTAAAAGCTGCTATCGAATATCAATTGAAGAATACTGAAGCAGCTAGAGAAGCGTTGTCCGATATGCCTCCTAGACACGAACATGAATTAGACGCTGTTACATTGCATAATTTGGCTCTCACATCAATCGATGTTAAGCCAAATGACGGATTCGAAAAACTCCACTTCTTACTTCAGCAAGATCCTTTTCCACCAGAAACTTTTGCTAATTTACTGCTTTTATACTGCAAGTTTGAGTACTACGATCTTGCTGCGGATATATTAGCTGAAAACGCACAATTTACGTACAAATATTTGACGCCATATTTATACGATTTCTTAGACGCTATAATAACTAGCCAAACTTCGCCCGAGGAAGCCTTTCAAAAATATGAAGACATTGCTTCAAAGCATGCAGAACAATTAAGAAAACTTACAAAAGTTGTACAAGAGAGCCGATCTCAGGGAGACAATGACCAAGTTAAAAAAGCTGTAGTTGAATATGAAGAAGCTTTAGAAAGATACATTCCAGTAGTAATGGCTCAAGCCAAAATATATTGGGACATGGAAAATTATGGTCAAGTCGAAAAAATATTTCGAAAATCCGTCGAATTTTGCAACGAATCCGATGTATGGCGCTTAAATGTAGCGCACGTTCTATTTATGCAAGAAAACAAATACAAAGAAGCCGCTAGCTTCTATGAACCAATCGTAAAAAAACAGTACGATAACATTTTAGATGTAAGCGCAGTAGTTTTAGCGAATTTATGTGTGTCCTACATCATGACTTCTCAAAATGAAGAAGCTGAAGATATTATGCGGAAGATTGAAAAGGAGGAAGAACAGCAAATATTTGAAGATCCCCATAAGAAATTCTATCATTTATGTATTGTTAATCTAGTAATAGGGACTCTCTATTGTGCTAAGGGCAATTACGAATTCGGTATTTCAAGAGTAATCAAATCCTTAGAACCTTTTAACAAACGCTTGGGCACTGATACGTGGTTTTACGCAAAGAGATGTTTTTTATCTTTCTTAGAAAATCTGGCAAAGCACTTGATCGTTGTTAAGGACAATACAATCAAGGATTGTTTGCAATTTCTCGAAGGTTCTGAAACTTACGGCCGAAGTGTCAGTACAGTTATTGAAACGCCTTTCCAAGAGGAAGACGCAAATAATAAAGCTAAACAAACAGTTACATACGAGTCTCGACTTTTACGTTACATGTTTTTTAAATTACGAAGCATTGATGATTCTGTTACGATTAATAAATATGAAGATTTAAAATAAATAAAATATGTTCTTACTCTTTGGTATCGCTTTTTTATTTGGTCCTGGCTTCCTTGCATCTCTATGTTTTAATATGAACGGTCTTTCCGCTCCAAAAGAAACAGAAGCTATTGGAAAATTTGGATCAAGATCGGGTTCATTGTCTCTATGTTCACCCATGTGATCGTTTCCATTTCTGTACCTTCATAGAATAAATAGTATCTTAAAATAATAGCATGTGGTTAGTTTAGCTTAGATTTATTAAAACTTGAGATTATGAGACTTACTTATTTACCAAGACAAAGTCATATTTAATACCCTTCAATTTGAACAAAAAGTCTCTTATACTGAGTATTGCAGGAGTCCATGGCAAGGCCGGAACTGTGATTCCAGAATACGTATAAGATATACCAGGATCACCAAAGGCCACTTGTTGGCGAGGTAACGGATAAATCTTACCAAAAACTCTGAAATTAAATAATATATAAATTATAATTCAAAAATAAAGTACAGAAGATATTTATATGACAAGACTATATGCCTTAAAGTATTTGCTGAAAACGAAGCTTTGCATGCATGAAGCAATATTATGATTGAAATATCAATATAAATCCTTGTATATTTACATATATTACATTAATCTATAAAAATAGGCAATTATACTTTATTTTCGCTAGATCTCCAGTATAATAACACAGAGTTTCTTCAAGTTCCTTTAATAAAGTATTAGCAATTGACCTTGGGATAGTTACGGCATATTCGAGATCAAGGCTATCATTTTTAATATTTTTCCACGATAGCGAACTTAAATTGATTTCATGAAGACTTTGGGCCATAAATTTTAATTCTAAAAAAAAAGCAATAAGTAATGGCGGCATTTTTTAAGTGTCAAATATTTTTTTGAGATATGCAAAAAGTATACAAACACAAAATTGTATACAGCTTGTATAATTTCAGTTAAAATACATCCAGAAACTGTATAATAATTTAAGCCATTATAAATTTAACGAAACAATACTTACCCAAAAAAACGTTTTTACGGATACGCAAATAGTTAAAGTCAAAATTAAGCAAAACCGCATAATAACAACCACTCGACAGATAGTTAATTAAAATTGCCATATAAAAGAGATTTTCATTTTTACAACTACCTTGAAAATATAAATAAATCTAGGTTTTATTCATATGTAGTTATTTCGTATATTTGAAATTATTATCAAAAATGATAACGAGTAATTTTAAGCTTCAATGGTAGGGTTACCAGGCGTCCGGATAAAGGCGGACATAGTTAGGCTTTTGATTGTGTATCCGGCTTATGTTAGGCTTTTTACATTATATTTATTTATTTCGCAAACGGGATACATTCGATCTTTTTTATATTTCATTAGAAATTAACAAGAATCATGGTAATAACCATAAAAGCTTGATTTTACATACAAATTTTTTTATCGGGTCTATTAATACTGAGACACAAAATCTTCCATAATGTAGGATGTCTGCCGTCCGGCCTTTTTACACAAGTCTAGCAGCCCTATTCAAGGGATACATTTTTTGACCGTATATTAGGTTTCATAATTAAGAGACAATGTTTATTTATTTATTTTCAAAATAGCAAATATAATATTATTGGACACTATTAATACAAACTTAAGTCGCTATACATATTGTAGAATTAGGCGATCTTGATCGTTTCAAGACAATACTCTTATTATTTTGCAGAAAATTTTTAAATGCTTGCGAGCCTGATAAGAACCTTTGGTTAGTGACGCAAAATAAATTCGATACATCTGCCTTTTGATTATCAATAAGCGTCGTAGAACTGGAAGAAGAAAAAAAGTAGTAAAACATAGATATACAAGATGTAGTACGGTAGTTTACAGACAAACAGCTCAAGCTTACTTAGATAAGTCTACGACATGTTCTGTGTCATAATATACTGAATATTGTCTTATTCTTCTGATCGTTGTGCCATTTTGAAAGTCACTCTCATATTCGTAAAGTTTTTCAATAATTCCATCTTTATCTTTCACTGTCCAAATATAGTTTCGAACTTGTGCCTCGAAAGCACTTTTTAATTTTGGGGCGTTTTCTTTTGCAGGTATTGGATGTTCATTGTTAATAAATTCAGTTAGTTTTAAAGAACTCATTTGCTCAGAAAGTCTATTTACTGGAAAATATGCATCATCTGAAGATTTTTCAAGAAATTTTTGTATTTCAGCTTTTACATCACCATTCAGTAAATTATTTTTAGTTTGTACTATAAACTGACTGCAATAAGCTTTGAGATCATTATTTTTTGATTGACAAACTCGATTTACTAATTTAATAAGTTTTCTTTCAGCATCTTCTTTTTCTTGTGTTATGTTTTTTAGGGTTGATTTTAACAAAATATTTTCTCGGTGAGTCACTAAATACAATTTTTGGAAACCCACATTTATAGATCGGTTCTCCATTATTGTTTTTTGTGATAATACATTATAAACTATGTTTTCATTATTACATACTGATTTTAAATATAACTGCATTCTCATATTTTTGTTTTCTTGGATTGTGGGTATTAAAATGTCACTTAAATTTCTGTGCTCTTGATTTAACTCTTTCAATTTATTAAGCAAAATTAAATTAAAATTAGCGTCACGAACTTTGTTCACTTTAAGCCGTGAATATATATTTTTTATAATTATTATTATGGTATCCCTACTTTCTTTGACGGATTTTTTCAAACACGTAGATTTTAACCGTAAATAGGCTTCAAATGTATCATAATTTAAATAATTAAATTTTCTTTTCGTTAACGTTATAATTCCATCTTTTCTATTAATAATGAAAACCATACAGACGCCAACAAAATACATAGAAAATTGAAGATAAATATTATTATGTAAATTATCAATAGAGATATTTATTTCATTATTCGGTTCAAACAAGTTTTCTTGTACAATACTCGTATTTTCGTAAAACGGTAGCAAAAGCTTTTGAAGGTCATTATCTGAAATTTATATATAAATAGTGTATGTAATTTTATTAAGCATTACATACACTGACTAATGTTTAATTAAATTGAAATGAAAGATCCTGAGCGCTAATTCTACTATGAATTTAATAAAACGAAATGGTTGCCGTTTTCTAGTGGGAATACAGTATCTACTAACACAAAAAAACAGTTGCGGTTCAGTAGAAGTTGGATCGTAATCGAACTCGTATCATAACCAATATAAATGGAAGTAGAATTCGCCCTCAGTAACGATTAAGTTTAGGTTAAGTTGAGATTTATTTTTGTGAAGAATAGTAGGAGTTGGATTGAAATAGAAGTGGGAATGTACCACAAAATTGGCCTCCTGAACACTTACCAAAATGTTTTTCCATACTTTTCTTCCAGTATATGTCTAGAGAACATAATAAAACCCACATGGTCACAGCCATACCAATTAGCCATTTGAATGCAATATACATTTTTTTATTAACTTAAAAAACTTTAAAACATATACCATCAATTTATGCATAATTTAAAAACATTTAGTAGCAGTTTTAAAATAATTGACAATGAATGTCATTACTTACATCAAAATAAATGTATTAAAACAACTATTACTGTATTATTTAAACTTTTTCATCTAATCAAAAGAGTATAGGTTTGAATTGATATTAGTAGTAATTCTCAAAATATTTTATTGTAACATTTATTAAGCTTTACTTTTAACTATGGATTGTACAAGATTTCAATCATGAAATATTTAATTTAAACAATAAAATGTTAACAAAACTACAATCTCATACAAGATGATTTTTTTTTTGTAATTTGTATTCCATTCTCGTGTGCTTATAAACTATCCAATTGATTAATTATATAAAAACAAATATTGAGGATTTTTTTTTTTATTATTTTAAAAGTAATAACTTTTATTTATACATTATATTACACTCTTATAACTAAATAACCATTTAAAATGTTGTACAAAGGAAATTTTTGACTGATTTTTATTAAATTGCTACACATAAAATACAGAATTACTTTGATTCTTTTGTTCGAAATAATTTTGTAATTCTAACTTGTATAGCTAAACCTAATAGAGTTAAATTCCTTTTATACCATTCCTTGTTATATGTCAGATGGGTCTTCCAGTTTTTGTCAAGAAAAGCTTTGTAAAATACACTCATCTCGTCAGCAGTGAGATTTGCCTTTCCTTCAGGCAAGTTGTTCTTTAAATATAAATCACGTTCCTGTAATAATTTCCAAATTAATAAACTTTGCCATATATATTTTAGTAATATACTTTTTTAGTTAGTTTCAATAGTAATTATGTAATAATTATAAAATCCAATCATATTTAATTATAGAATTGTTGCTAATACTGTCACAAATTTTATTTCATTTTTGAGACTTATATTTAGGTTTTCTATCAATTTTGGCAATGCATGAAAGATATAAGAGGGATATTTTTATTCAACTAATATATATATGATGGTATATATATACTATCATATATATATACCATACCATATATATATATATATATATATTATTAAGAATGTCACAGAATTTATATTTATATAAATAGTCACATTGAAATCTATTACAATGTGATACATTGTAATGTATTACGGAAATTACCTCGAAAAACCTTGAATTGTGCTGAGCCCAAAAATTGTGGTTCCATTCCTGCACTTCCATCCTCAATTTTCGATATCTTTCTTCTAAATACGTCTCATTATCAGGTTTCTTGAATATAATTTTTCTAAGATTGGACACAGGGTCCGGTGGACCTATCATATCACTAGAAATTTTAGATGGATTCGGCGATTGAATGGATTTCGCATCTGGCGTGGTGCTTGTCTGCCTTACCACAGACTTTAGCTGCAGCCTATAGGCTTTATTAACACGAGTTGACAACATGATCAGCACTTAATAATCAGACAAACACATCGTTCCTTTAAAATAATGCGTAACCTGAATTTTACAAAGTATGACAAAAGCCTAAGTCTGAGAGTATTTATAATAACAACACGCGACAGGTCAAAGACAATTAAATTAACATAAAAAGTTTAAGCCTTATTAGAATGGATTTTGATTCAAATTACAAGTCGAATGAACATAAAATTGCAAACATTTGTATGAGAGTTCCAATAAAATGTCAAATTCGATCTAGACGTCAATTTTGAATTGACAATCATAGATGTGAAATTCAGCTGTATTTTAAATACGTTTCTTTTTACACTTCTAAGTTGTAACTTTTCTAACGAGAAAGTACTTACATGTGCTTGATTTGGTTACATAAATAATTAGATTGTTAACGTGTTCATCAATGATTTAATTATTTTTTGTATTATTTTGAGATAAAGAATTTGTTTATTACTATTTACCTTCGCTCTTGGTTGTCATATTATGTCTTGTGTGTCTGTCAAATTCTCTTTCAGTGCTGAATTATGTAAAAGTTCTATTACATACTTTGCAAATAATTTACAATTCTTTACTGGAGAGAAATTGTTTCTAACTAAATAATATAAGCTACCATAATGACGAAAGGCAAAAATGATGTCGAAGACGATTACTCAGCGAAGTTAGACATGTGTCTAACTGATGGAATCATTAAAACTGGTAGGTTTGTTTTTTGGTTAAAAATGAGTCTAGTAACCTTGAATAGAAGCCGTATAATTCATCTAACTCTTATACCAAAACGTTGATATAGCTATAAATAATTAAAACATTCAATATTTATTGTTTTCATTTGTAAAAATACAAATCTATAATAGCAAAATATCTATTATTATTCTTACTTGATATAGTAATTAATCAGAAACTTTTGGAAAATATATATGCATTTAATTTGCAGGAAGTGGTGTTTTGTTGGGAGCTCTATCTTCAGTTTTATTCTTGGGTCGGCGGAGATGGCCAGTTATAGCTGGGATGGGTATGGGAATAGGTCTAGCATATGCTAACTGTGAATATGAGTTAAACCCAAAAAAGAAAAATACTGCATAATGACTAAAACGTAATATCAGGTAAGATAAAATAATCTTAACTATACCATTAAAAAAATATATAACACTGAAAAGGTATAAGAAAATATTATAATTTTTATACCCTTTTCAGTACTGCATCTATTAATTTACCAATCTAGTACATAATAAGATAGCTTAAAAACCTTGAATAGGCACAACTAGCTAATTGTATTAATAGAACACCTTTCATTGCCATTGAGGCAGAGTCCCACATGTCTAGACTCTATAAGCAGGCAACGAAAACTTTTGTTATCCTAAAATTCTAGTTATTTCTGCAATGTTCACTAATTTTTCAATATATTTTTACAGATAAGAGTTTAGTTGAGAAGACTTGAGTGATGCAAATCATGTCCAGTAAGCAATTTCAACTTCGGTAGATAATTTATTTTAAAAGCATTCAATTTTGTTTTAATGTACAAATAATTATTAATTATTATAATGACTTTTATTTATGCCTTTATTATTTAATAAATAAAACAATAATACAAGAACAAATTTTAATATTTTATTGTACAAATGGATACTGGAATAAAGATCAAGAATTTTGTATTTTAAAAGTAGAAATTATATAACAGTATAATTTCATATGAATAGACAAAAAGCTCAGTTAACAACCCATATACAGACACCAAACATGGTGATAATTAACCTAAATTAAAGATAAAATACACAATAACACACACATCTTAAGTTGGGTATAAAATCCAAGATTACAATGACAAAATCCCAATGTAATTAGAATGATTTTTTTTAACATCCACTATTTGATATATAAGAGCATGGCTAGAAAAGATAGTTAAAATTTTATAACAATATAATGAAATGTGAACAATTATAATTGGTTTGAAGGATTATATTTAGATACATATTTATTATACAAGCTTGTCTTTATCGTCAACAACACTAAACATCATATATAATATATTGAACAGAAACAAAAAAATATATTCCAAATGCAAATTATAAAAATGAGAAATGGGAAAACTCACCTTTAGAATTTGAACAAGCATCAATTCACACAAAACATTCAAAGACATCAGAAAAAGTTTTTATTGTGGTCCTATATTAATCATAATTAATAATAATTGTTAAGAATGGCATATGAGCTCTTTATGGTTTCAGTTCTGTTTACACAATCTCCTTTCTAAAGTAATTTGACATACTTCATATCTCTGATGTATTGGGCTTAAAGAGATCTACAATACAATTTTATTTTAAAATATAATAGAAAATACCACTTAATAAAAATTGTGTGTGATGAAAATGATTAACAATTTCTAATACCAATTAAATTTAAATGAAACTGAACTCGACAAAAAGAATAATTATCAAAATTTGTTCAAAAACAAGAAGTCATAAGAGAATCTACATAAATATTCACTAATGTATTGAAATTGTTAAAAATATTTTTGAATTGTGAAATGAGTTATGAGATTGTGTACAACAGCATCAGTTAATACTACAGACTATAGATAACATATAAAATCAAATATTGTATTTATCTTGTAATATTTTAGGAATAAAGCCTCTATGATAGACTTTTATACAATTGTATATATTTTTATAAATGTAAGTAATCATACAGGTTACAAAGAATATTGAGCCCAAAATATTGTTATGTTGCATTTCATAACAGAGAATAAATTCTTCAATATGTTCAGAGAAAAGATTTTTATGCATTGTTTTTTTAGTAAGATGAATATATTATTTTTAAAGATATCAACTTGTAACCAATACAAATAATATTTCTATTTAAAAATGTGCAGCATAGTAGAACTGAAACATGTTCCTACAAATAACATCTCAAACAAAAAAAAAACAGGACTGACTACAAGCTGTTTGGTATGCAATTCGTTTTTCTTTCGTTTTCCTTAATGATAATTGAAAGCCATACCAAACCGTCCAATTGGGGTAGTAAAAGTGGGCAAAGTAGTAAAAGTGTGGTCTGTGAGTCAGTGAGGGCTTTATCATTAACTGTATATGTTTAATCTAACGTTTAAAATAATCCTCATGGTGACATGAGGATTATTTTTGAGTGATCAAACATATAAATTGTAACAACTATGTATAAATATACAAGCATATAGCTGCTTCTGAAATGGCAAAGTATAGGCAACATTAAAATTGTAACTACTTAATAACTATTTAACCATAGACATAGATTGCAATACTATCTTCGACATTCAATATTAATCCTGATAATTAAAAACGGAACAATTTATTTTAGTGAAAATACGCAAGTGAGCAAATATTTAAAAAAAAAAAGTTAATTATTCTGTGTGCATTAGTCATAACTTTTAAGTTAAAAATTGAATAATCCCGATGCTGTGTGACCTTGATCATTAACAAAAAATCGATTTATTTCATTGATAATATTGATAGTGATGAGGAAACGATTCGATAATATTTTAAGGATAACGTGTCTATGACTTTGCAATCTATGTTATTTAATATAACATTTAACTAATATTTGGTAACATATTGACTAGTAACATATAGTCCTTAAACGACAAAAAAATTCGTTAAAAACACAATATTAATAATTTAAAAATACTATTAATAGATATTTAATTTCCCATATTATGAAGCTACGAACCGTTACATAAATATTGAGACCGCTAAAGTTAAATAGAAAGATTTTGTATGACAACATGTAATAAAAAAAATGATCCCGATTCGATAATCTGTATATAGGTAAAATTTTAAAATATTGAATAACATTGGGGCTGGCCTAGATTACTTAAATACACCTTATCAACAATTAAAGATACAGATTATAGGAAGTAACTAACAATTAACTCCACCATTTTGTTGTCTACAAAGATAACTTCTATAATTATTAAATATTAAGGTATTTTTAAGAACGTAAGTCAGAGACCGTCCTTAGGCACTGATACAGATTTAATATTATAATAAAAATTACGATTTCAGCATATAGAGAGAAATGTATGAAGCTAGAATTATACTATCTATGGATAAGATATTTAAATCCGTAATTGTAAAACTTTATATTGCCATAGACATTATAATAAAGACTGACATCCTTCTTGTGTTACATCCCACAAGAAACATGCAATAGGTAGTCGAGCCATACAAATAAGAACGTCGATTTACATTTGATCTTGAAAATGTACACGTAAAGATATTTACTACAGGAAAGTTGCTTATATTTTTTAATTTGCGATTCATATTGATATTCATTTTTATAACAATTACAATAACAAATAATATATATTCAAATTCTATTTTGAAGAAAAGTATGCTTATCTTTATATTGCATATTCTAAAAAATATATTTTGAGTTTTAATATTCAAATGTAATAATAATGTCTATGGCAATATAACTTATTATTGTCAAAAACGACTATAGTGCGTTTAATACTGTCGTTAGCAAGACTAGCCGTGTTCATGGTGACGAACGCCTAATTTCTACTTCTTATAAAAGTGTGAATACTTATAAAACGTGGATAGCAATTGAATTCAACACAACATTCCTTGCTACATTACAAAAATAAAATTAATAAACGCCATTATTGACATCATAAATTAATATTCAATTTGTTAATGAAAATATCATAACAAATTAAATATTATTTAATATTGATTTAAACACATGTTACCAATATTAAATAAAATTATTTTAAACAAATCCAAATTACACACACATCAATTATTTAGATATTTAAAATTATTTTCAGCAAATTTTCATATGCAATTTAAGTTTAATTACAATAATTTTATTCAATATATTAACATCGCAAAAACTGGAGAAAATATAATAAAAAAATAAAGAATCATATTAAACAAGTAAAATAGATCATAAACAATTTGTACCGCAGATCCAGTGATAATATTACTTTAATATATCTCTATCAGACTGTGCCTCTAACGTGATACTATCAATAACTATCAAATAGACAGGCACCATAACCTATCCTATAAACATTCACTGTATATTGATGTTAAATATTATATTAGTAGTGATTGAAAACAAATTAATTCGAGACTCACATGCTTTTTATCCCTACATGAGAAAGAGATAGTCTATTGACCAAATTAGTTTAGTCTACAGAATGTTGCCAGCATTTGAGATTGTATGTCTTTTCAACAAAGTAAATCCTCGGGCAACGGCTATAGTAAAATACTACAGATACATTTGATTATACCGATTAATAAATGTATATGACATGACAAAAAAAAACAATAAATAAGGCTTATTATTTGGTAACAGTCTACATACATAGACAATAAAAAATATCGTGGAGTTAGTATTCATTGATTTTCATGCAGGATCAATAAAAATTATTGCAATAATAGGAATATAGAAAAATAAACAAGACAGACAATGCATTGATGCAATGTCATCAATCGAGATCTTGAATATTCTGTGACGTGAAGTTATGGTCTATGAACTAAAGTGGACATCAGTAGTTATGTTGAAATAAAAATATAAATTAAGAATTGTTTGTTATTATTAGCGAATCACACGGAATATGTAAATATAAGGTTTGTTTATCTTTACACCTATTTCAATAGGATAGAGTATCGTGTTTTTGCTGGTTCACTCAAAAAACAAAAGAATAGCTTTATGTTACGTCATCGAGAATATCAACATCAATATACCATGAACGCCAAAACACCAACCTACCACTTAAGTGGTCCAAAAAATCTTATTATACCTGGGCAGTATATTTCGCTTACAGATAAAAAAGGCTGAAAAGGTACCTCCGTTTCCTTTAAACATAAACAGCCAACTCATCATTTAAACAAAAAAAATAGCCCATAATAAGGCTTCGGGATAACCAAGGAGTTTTTATGTATAAATTCACTTGGTCGTCATATCCGGCCAGTAGTTGACGTAGTATCGGTGGGTGCTCCCTTCGAACAGTCGATCCAGCCAATTTCCGAGTCCATCCAAAAGGTTCTCTAAAATTAAAAGAAATATATATATATTCGTTCCAACTAATAATCAATCCGTTCACTTATCTAGGTACTAATATTATAAATACTGAGTATCACTAAACAGCCTAATCTTCAAACTGCCAATCGGGAAAGTCGCTCTGCGTTAAAGTGTGTTAGATAGAACTTGAAATGGGTACCTTGCAGCAGCAGCGGTGGGTCGTAGCGGTCGTCGTCGGAGGAGTCCGGGTCGGTCGTGAAGCCGATGAAGGCGCCCGCCTCCGGGTCCGCGGCGCGCCCGCCCAGCGACACCGTCATGCGGCTCATGCGCTGTCGGCACCAATTCATTATTCAAATTAAAAGTCTTTATTCGATTAGCGTATGGGACCTTTTCAACCGTCATATAAATTTGAATTTAACGTAAATCGATTCCGTTCAGAAGAAATGTCAGAAGCTAAGTAGCTTATTTTTTCGTCGATTACGTTATACATAAGCCGCTAGGCAAAAGTGAAGTGGAGGTCTCGAATAACTATTATTATTATATTATTGTAGAACGAAAACTAGATGACGAGTCGAGGAAGTGACGTCACCTTTGAGACGTACAAAAAGAAAAGGGCATCCATCTCAGGTTGTCACGGTGGTAACAAGTAACTGTCAGTGGCACTCTTGATAAATTTCATATTTTGTTGATATATAACTGAAACTTAGTTAATCAATGGCTGTCGATATTTATTTTAAGCGTTTTGGTGAATGGTAGATTATAATATATATATTCTTTTAATGACAATGTGAATCTGTAAACGGATTACCCAATCTCTGAAAGTGAACATTTTTTCCGTTCGATGTAATAGTTACATGCTATGCACACGTGCGACACGGGGGCGTACTATGCGCACGTGCGTCACGAGAGAGCCGGCGGCTCACCTTGTGCGGCTTGGCGCACTCGGGGTGCTTGGCGTGGTAGATGCAGAAGTACTTCCGGTGCGGGTTGAGCGCCAGCACGGTGCCCACGCAGTTGCGCGCGTTGACGCGCAGCTCGCCGCCGCCCAGCGACAGCTGCAGCACGCGCCGGAACCACTCCACGTGCCGGTCCACGCACAGGTACGCGAACAGCAGCGTCTTGTTCCTGCGGCATTGTGGCATATTATGATTATATCTCTATAAGTTCATTTACAATAGTATTGAAGGGCAGCAAATTTACGTATTTCTTTTTTATAACAACGGTAGACAGATTGGCAAATGGGCTACCTGTCGGTAAGTGCTGCTGCACAAACTGTCACTTTTCCAACTAAGTTTCTTTCCCCGATTCAGCTGTGGTCGAATCGACGGTAATTTTTTTCTTTATAATCAATAAATTATAATATTTCTTTATTAAATAAAGACTGACTTTTTGATTACAATTCAACATCATCCACATGTCCTTCCTAACATTGTAATAAGGCTACAAGATCATAAGCTGTCTTTATAAACATCTTTAACAACTTGTACTTACTTTCGATAAGGCCATACAATCTTATGGAATTTCGACAACAACTGCACTCGACTCTGCCCATCGACCAATAGGACGATAGTTCGACAACCTGGCTTAAGCAACCTGCGAATGACATGTTTATTAAATTTAAATTATTAAAATCCCGCATCTTGTAATTTATAAAAATTGACACGACATAATTCTTGGACAAATTTCCCAGAGCAGGGCTAAGGCCTACTCTCATCTCATACATAGCTTCAATGCGATAGATTTTATCCAACATACGCAATACGAGAAGAATTATCATAAGATAAAACCCACTGTATTCTGTTTGACAACGTTTTTGAAGTGCATCGTTCCTTATGAATCGCTTAAATCCCTATCAAATCCGTGACCACAGTGATTGTGCTGTTCCATGTTTTTATTTCTATCATTAAATTTTCCAAGAACCTATGGTCATTATGGTGAAGTTCTGCTATTTGTTTTTACCATGATCAGGACCCAAGTGCGATAGTCCCTAATCCAACTGACCTGACTAGACCATTATACTTCTCAGCTCGTAGCTCGTGCAGTCGCATCTCCGACTGTTGGTCATTGTTGTTTCGCTTCGTGCCGTTCTGTCGACGTCTTTCCTCCTTCTGGCGTTGGACCGATTCCTCTTCTACCCGTCTGTTATCATTACAAAGTAAATATTATTAAAATTACTATATTGTTGGAGGAATTTATGCCAACCTCGGTTTGGATGAGTTTGAGTCTCATCAAAAAATACTCTGTTCCGCTGTGTTCTAGGGCGAGAGAGCTAGTGTAATTAAAGACTTAAGGAATTTAATATAATATATTCCATTACTCGCTTATATGTTTCTGTGGTGTGGGTTTCTATATTAAATGAGCTTCGATAATAGATATACGACCTTCCCGGTTCCAAGCTTTTGAATCCCAAGCCCCAATAATTATGAAAGTAACGACTCTAAACGAGAGCTCAGAATAGTTTTTATTTAATTAGATTAGCTACATCAGAAATGATTAGCTCTACTCGACGAGTCGTTCCGACTCACATGAGGTAGGCCATGAAGTACCCGGCGGCCAGCACGAGCGCCACGGTGGCCAGCACGGACAGCGCGGACAGCGCGTGCTGCGTGCGCAGCGCCGACAGCGCGCGCTCCGCCCACTCGCACAGCCGCCACACGGCGCGCCACAGCGGGCCCTTCACCGCCTCGTCCACCAGTTCCTGCGCACGATTTTATTGCGCTGTCTCACGTCCGTGAACCTAGTCTCGACTGTGTCACCGCCTCCATGTTTACTGCATTTTCTTTGTTACTTTCGTTTGAAAACGAGTAGAAGATGAGTGCACGGACACATATTTGGATGCACTCAAAAACGAAAAAATAATACGAGACTATCTCTTCCGGGTAACATTCGAGTGGGGATTATAGTTTTACTGATGGTATTTACGAGATAAATAGATGTTTAGATAAAAAATAATACGTGCATACATTACAAAAAATATAATATCTTGGAAAAATTAAAGCGTTATTAAGGAAATGTTGGAAATGAGTTTTATTTTAACTGTATCATTTACTGCACATTTCGGCCGTAAATTATAATATCGATTCTTTTGACTAGTAAATATAAAATATATTTTGAGCCTAGATTGAGTGGACTTACCTTAACGCGAGTTTCATACGCCACTACCTCGTTGGGCTTGAGCAATCTCTTCACGAGCTGCTCCAGTGCCCTCTTCGTCTCGTTCAACCTCTCGTGGTATCTCACGGCCTCCTCCCCCCGGGCGGCTCCCTCCTCCAGCTCGTCGGGTCGGCACTGGCTGCACGTGGGCCAAGTCTCGTTGAGCCACTCGTACTGGATGCGAGTCGCCTCGCGACGCCAGATCACCACGATACGATGTTCGAGCGTCGATATGTCGATACCTGAATTAAATATGGATGTCAGTAACGATTTATTTATGGCTCCGATCCGAAGACGCAGAAGCGGAATACCAGTTGAAAGGGCAACACAGGGGGTTCGCTCGGGTTGCGGCAGATTTAAGGGCAAAGGCAGAAGAGGAGTTATTCGAGCGCTTCAGCTTATGTTCGGTCCACTGAAAATATGCTCCGACATCGAAGACTCCTCTGATGCGACAATAAAGTATTTTACTAAAGCAATGAAATTCTATAAGCCATGTTCATTTATAATTTCAAATCATGCATGCATGCAAACAAACTATCACTTATCCAGCAGCATTCAGATTTACGGAGATAGCAATCGGTATACACGACTCGAGTCGAGTCGAGTGAGGAGGCTCACCGGAGCCGTTGGCGAGCGCGTCGACGAAGTCGGGCTGCGCGTGCGCGTACACGTAGGCGTACTTGAGGCGCTCGGGCGCGCGGCGGGCCAGCGCGCGCAGCTGCGCCAGCGACTGCGCGTGCGCGCGCTCGCGCGCCACCAGCACGCAGCACAGCCGCCGCCGCGCCGCGCGCCACTCCACCGGGCACACGCTGTCCAGCACGCTCTGCGCCACGCCCGCACGTTAGGTAACGTTAGGTACCGCTAGGTACCGTTGCCCGCCGATCGCTTCGACTGGCGCAGCGGTCGAGCGCGACTCACCTGCGACGACAGCCTCGGCAGCGTGAGCATCTGGTTGGCCTCTATCAACTGGCGCAGCGTCTGCGACGGTATCTCCGTGGTGCTGACGGTGGCGGCGGGCTCCACGCTGTCCTCCTTGAGCAGCACCATGGTGTCCATGCTGCGCTGGATCTTGTACCGGGCTGTCACTTTTTGGGTGTTTTGGGCGGATATATCCACGAAACTAAAACGTGAAATTTTACCTGAGCCGTCGACATATATAGGTTATATTTAACTAAAATGTGTCTGTTATGTTTCCATTTACTTTATTATAATAGGAACTAATATGATCAGCCCAGTTTATGAGACCGTAGATTAAATTCGATGTAGTAACTCACGCGAACGAAACCCGATCTCGATAATGAAAAGCGGTGATCAAGTATCGAAGGCGAATGACTTGCCGCTCCTCGAATATCAGAGCCTTAACCTTGTTGTCTTCGAAGTCGCTCACAAACACATCCACGTTACGATCGGTCAGGTGACTGATTTGTTTGTATGGGAATTTCCAACGAATGAAATCTAAAACAACATTACTCTTTATTAAACACTGTTAATTTTATTCCTTAATTAAATACAAAAAACTTTTTTCACAAAGTTCACAGTTAGAAAACCTCGTGCTGTTTAACGTCGTACTTAAATCACATAATAATATGATATATATATATATATATATTAAAAAAAAAACAATTAATTTTCCAATGAATGGTCCATATGAAAGGAACCAAGAATGGTCTTATTGTATATACAATATATACAATGTAAACATTTACAAAATAGCAGCTACTCTTCTTTATTTAATACAAAGCAGGCACTTGATACATAAATAACATAATTCATTTAATTTTAAACCTATGTCGTAGTTGAGTCAAAGTTATCAATCCTATACTCACCCAATATCTTAGGCAAAGATGACAAGCTCTCCTTATATAAGTACACTTGTTTATCAAGTATCAAAGTGAGACATGGAACTCCATGAACACCTATCCGCCTTGCCAAGTTAGCTTCATGTCCCGCATGGACAGTTGCGAGCGTCACCCCTAACGGTTGTAGTGCTTCAACAAGCCGTCTCCAAGCAGTAGCTGATCGAACACAGTCGAAGCACCAGTCAGTATAGAATAAAACCAGTGCAGGTGTGTGAACACTCTTCTCTAAGATATTGTTTTCGAAATGTCTGCAATGAAAAAAAAACATTCTTGTCACCTCAAAATACCACCATAACTATATAACATCAAGTTTTTTATTACAATGAATGTTATTTTGTAGAAAAACCCATACAAATAATATTAGACTCATGCAAATGTATTAGATAAACAAGTTTTAATCTCATTGTCTTTATTTAACTAATACCTTCTTTACACTGTATGTCATGTAGTTTTAACCTTGCTTCTACTTTAGTTTTTTTTTTTTTCTAATTTTTATATTAATAATTTCACAGTATGTACACATTTAAAAAATGTGTGGTTCTTGTTGCAGTGATTGTTTTAATATTATTAATGCAGATAGAAACCAATAAATACATAACCAACTTACCTACTATTATACAATGTCAAATATTGTCCTTATATCACGAATACCAGAGGCTATAATGTACCATACAATGTTTAAATAACTTTACACAACAAAACTAAGATATAATTGTAAATAATAAATATTCTAAGAATTTTTTATGCATTTCTCAGATACCTTTTTACATTTTTCATATATAGTTTTATATCAAATACACTTAAAAATTTACCAATTAAATAACATACCTCGCTGTAATAGACAACTTGTGGAATAAAGTAATGTCTTGGTCTTGGGTTCTGAAGTGCGTGCCAAAGTAGTCAAATGGGTCGTTGCTGAAACAAAACATTATACGTAGCTATGAAACTTTAATTAAGGGATTCTGAAGCATTTAATCTAGGCGATCAATCACAAAGATTTGATTGTTTGTTAATAATAAATAAGATAATAAAAAAAAAGCTGATAATAAATATGTAAGTAAGGAGCAAAATAACCTCCCAAAATGATGGGGACAGGAATAAAACTCATTTTAATAGAAGAACTGTCGTGTAGCACAAAATCAGCCAGCACTGGCTTACTAATGGAAAACCCCTAAAATAAAGATTTATAATTTGTGGGTAGATATTAAACATACCTGAATCTAGCATATTGGCTATAATCGTGTCTCTGTTTGTACATGTGATCGTCTTCATTTGTTATGCCATACAAGTCATAAGCCTGCCGTCTCTCTGTGTCCAATAGCAACTCATATGCTTGCTTTATCTCAACGAATCGAGACTCAGCATTTGGATCTTCGTTTTTATCAGGATGCCTATAAAATATTGTAAACATAAGTATTTTAAGAAAACTTTATTAGTTTATTGTTTTTGCTTTAATTAATAAATAATATCTTGAATTAAATTTATAAAATATAATCTAAATATAAAATGACAGTATTAAAATTTCACATGCACATCCAAAGATTAACAAATAAAGACAATGTTTTATAGTATAGACTTATTTTATAAATTTATTTTATTTCAGAAATTGCAGAAAGTACAATTATTTTAATGAAGTTTTAAAGGCATAAATAATTCATAAAAAAAGTAATCAGTATCTTAATGATTATTATTATAAATTATCGAGAGGAATTGATGCCAATATTTAAAAAATGTGAATAACAGCAATATGTACCATTCTTTAGCTAATTGCCTGTACGCTTTGCGTATTTCAGGTAGACTTGCCCTTCGATGGATGCCGAGAATTTTATAAGGGTCACCGATCTTTTGTGCAGCCAGTATCGGTAGCACTATCACCATCAGCAGCACACACAGCCATCGTCCCTTCCAACTCTTGCATTTCCATAGCATATTATTGAGCACTAGCGACAAATCCCCGTACTCGAACCTCCGCACTATTCATAGAACTATCTTCACACTAACATGATTTATTCTATGACAAAACTCATTACTAATGAGAATTAACGGATAATTAGAAATCTCTTATCACTCATACGTCCTAAAATAGAACGAGATGGTTGAAAATTTGTGAAAATCTTGGGAAAACTGAAGACTCTTTAAACTGACAACCACAGATTGATAAAACAATAATGATAGAATGCTGATAGTACCAACTGTCATTTTTTTCACAGATTATTGACATTGCTATTGCGATATATTTATATTTCTACCCACTTTTAAGTACCTATGCGCATAGATGTAAGTTAAAGTCGCATGTTAACATTGCGACGTGAATTTGTGTACATTGATACAAGTTGAAAACTGATAAAGTTAGTCTAACAAACGCTCCCAGCTTGAATTAATCGCTTATCGCGAAAGTAAATTAATTATTAGGAGGCATCAAATCCCTTTCCACATTTTCCAATGCTTCCAGTATTCAACGAATAATTATTTAAAAAGTTAACCTTATCTGTCAATGTCAAATTTCAATGATTATAACACGATATGCGGTAAGGCTTCGTGTCACGAAACCCGTCGACTCCGAGTTCCACCAAATGTCAATCGACGTCAATCGTCAACGTCAATTCTTCGATATTTAGTTTAGTTGAAACTCGTAGTTTGTAACTTTGTACTAGTTTCATTACTAGTACTGCAACAATCAACTTCACTCACTTTTGATTCGCAAACTTCAGAAGAAGTTGTGTGATCTTGCTAAGCATACTATTGTAAAAGTTGTTATATATTATAAAGTTTTTTTTTTTAATATAGAATAAGTGACTTAAAGTTTAGTTGTCGTTTATACAAAAGACAATATAAAAAAGGTAAGATTAGGTTATTTTTTATTTATTAAAAAGTACCTATATTACTTTTAGCTTACATAATAATTAAAAATATATATACCTATTTCGTTCCCATTACATTGCTTACTTTATTTTCTACTAGAATCAATTTATGATGTAATACTTAATGTAATCTTTGAAATACGCTTACATTGCTAATAATAAAATGTTATTTTTTTATTTGGAACACAAAAGTACTTTCTAATTTATGGCACACCTTTACTAAAATCATTAATTAAGGAAGTTGAGGCAATAATTATCATAATCCAAATATTGTTCAACAAAGATTAAATAAATTTATTTTTTTAAACAAGGAAACATAAAAAATTATAGTAAGCTTTTAACAATATGCATAATATCATTAATCTTGGGAAACAAAATAAATTATGATTTTGTTGAGATGAGTTTAAAAAACAAGTATTCATTTCATTAATATAATAATACTGGTATTAATTGTAAGAAGAGTAAAGATATATGTGTAACAACAATTTTCCTGAATAGCAAAAGTATGCACCTTAAAGATTAACGAAAACAAAACAAATGTTTATTCTTGACCACAGTATACATAGCATATTTAAGGTTGGGTCTCTCTAGTGAGTATGTATTATGCTTATGTGTTTTTATATAAAACTCAGATCATATGCAATAATACTAATCATCCACAAGTTAACTGTGAATGAAAAACTAAGCCCCAAAAAACATCTTGCCAACTCAAAAGCCACTTTGTTATTTTTTTTTGTGACCATTAAATTAACAAATGTTTTTTTTCTAAAAATACCTAAGTGCTTACACTCTGAATCATATTGTACATATTTTATTGTAAATAACTGTTACATTCTTAATCATTCATTAATTAAATATTTTTCTACCAAAGACATGGTCTGTGAAATATTGTGGAAATGTTTGTTATGACTACCTATAGCCTGACTTCATATTTTATACTTTAAAAAAGTACTCAATGCAATTTAAGGTAACCTGTGTGGTAAAGACATAAAATCACAAAGACTATTCTGGAACAAAAATTATATTTTCATTAATTAAATTTCAAAAACCCGTTACAACTATTCCTAAATATCATTATCAAAGATTATCTTACAATTAATTCATAAATATTTTGCATGAGTTAGTTAGGAACTTTTTAAATTTGTCCTTCAAGATCCCTAGAAAGCGACAAATTAGAAAGTTATATTGAATACCAGAAAATAAAATTGCAAAATTAAAAAAAGTAATATGTTGTAGATATATATATCAATATGTTTGCAACCACGAAGGTCACACCGGCCATTGCGTTATAAATCCGTTACCAGAAGGTGGGTAGTGTCACACAAGTCTGGTAGATAATTCATCCGTTTACTAGCACCAAAGAAACGCACCAATGAAAACGCATTACGGAGACCTAAAAGCAGTGACGTGTGACGATAGTTACTACGTTATAGACTTCATGAAAATCAATAATACTCAATGCTTATGCTTGGTTTCTATTCAGTTTATGCAGTTTATCCACGAAACCGACTTCTTTATTGATCCCAGTTTCATGCGGCTAGAGCTTCTGCTTGCTGTTTCAGTATAAACTTTCGACGCAAAACCATGGTCGTAATTGTAATGGCCCAAGGTACATATACAACATTCAATTCCCACAGCGAACTAACCAAGGGTTCGTCTTGAATTTTGATGCTGGATATTGCTTGAACAAAATATAATATGAATGCCTGAGAAAGTTATATTTTAAATACATAGCAGATTTTTTTAAATGGTTTAAATATTTCTTTTTAATTTAATAATTAAATTAAACTTTTATTTAATAATTAAATCAATACACTTACAAATAATTGAGTAATACGGGCAATTTTGACCGCATGGGGACCGAAATGTTTCGCGTATAGGCTACACCAAGTAAGAAGTGAGTATACGCAGTATCCTTATTAACGGACAAGTGTAGTGACGTCAAATGCCGTCGGTGGGTGTGTAAATGACGCACTAGAGTCAATTGCTGATCATTTGTCTCAATAATATGCAAGGATGTGATTGTTCGTGACCCTAAACCGTTAAATGGTTTATTTTGAACTCGATGTAGTTTTTCATAATTTAAACATATTAAACACTTAAAAAATCTACAAAACGCTCAAAATTATATAGTAAATATATTTTTATAAATTGGCTTTTGAATTTGAAGATGTTGTCATATTCCAAAATAAAATAAAAATCAGTATTACTCCCATTTAATGGACGTTACCGTTATATTTTTTTAGAAAAATACGTATCTACTATTCTTTATAGTATATAAACCGTACAGAAAGAAGAAAGAAAGTATCTGTTGTATACATTATAATATACAGATAAACTTTAATATAAATAAATTATTTATCGCAGAAATTATGCAGAACAACATCCTGCTACAACTTTAAAAATATAAGACTTTATGCTTATGAACCGTGATACCAGCCTAAATGCGTAATCAAAGGCAACTTTGATTTATTAACATTTTTATCACATTATTTAGTCTGGTGTTTTAATAATGCTTCATAATTAAAAATAATTCGTGACTCTACGAATGAATTCGAGACACTTTGTTTTTATTGCTCATGGTCAAAAATGTCAAAAAATAATATTATTTGAATAAATTGAAAAAAAAATACAAAGTTTCGATATCTTCAATGTTATTTTATTTTCATTTTGAATCAGCACCCCTTAAATATTATAATGGCAACTTAAAACAGGTTCCTATTTTAGGAACTACCTGGTTCTTTATTTAAATATGTATAAATGTATTTTTGCAAAGTATTTTTTTCCAATATTCAGACTTGCGTCCGTGCCTTTTTGATTTCTTTTATGATTTTAATTTATATGTATCTAATTTAAAGCACGACTGAAACGAAATATGCAACAAAAGCATTGATTTCGCTGTCCATTACTGTTTGTATTATTCATATATAAATTAAAACCTTTAAAAAAATTTAGTATGTTTCAACTTATTTATTTTAAGAAGATAGACTTGTAAATTTAACACCAGATGGTAAGATTCACCTTCGTCCATAGACACTGTTACTAAGAAGTAATGATCAATCCTTACATTTACAATGCTCTAAACTATGGGATCTAAGATATTTTGTAAAAAAGTAAAATCCCAAACTATAAAGTAGGGCTAAGGACTCATATTCTTTTGAGGAGAAGGTATATAAAGAAATCCCAACTTTTTTTGGCGACGCTAATACAATATTTTTTGTCTTGTAACAGGTGAAAATGGAGGCATTAGGCGATATCCTATTGCCTTACAAGGAACCCGTCGCGTTAGTGACACGAATTGTTACTATGGGCCAGATGTTCTCCGGCAGTTTCCTATGTTACGATATATATAAACAGGGAAACACAAAAGGCATACCAATTATGCCTTTCCTTGGTGGTCTTATCATGTAAGTTCTATTTTCATCATAATATTTGTATTTTCAACTTTGTTATGATTTTTGCCATGTCAACATTCTCCTAAATGAAATCATAACATCATAATGTTCCGTTATTTTATCAGGAATTTCTTTTTTTAAATTTTAACAGGAAAACGTTTCGTAAATTTTAAAACATGTAGTTTTGTAGTTTAGTTAAAACACGTATCATTCATACGCATAGATAATTATAAATATATTTTTTTTAATTCAATGGCTGTTTAGTTGTTTTCTTGAATAAAATAGTAAAGAACATTAAAAAAGAAATAGCAATATAAAGTATTCATATTTGACAAAACGTTCACCTTATTAAATAAACATTTAAAGTTTTTAAACAAATTAATGGCATGAAATATAGCGTTCATAATAATATTTTTTATTTAATTTTATCATAGTTATTCGATTCGACAAATCACGCAAGCTCGATTCGATTATAATAAGTAATTCTAATTATTTTAATGATTAAATATATAATTGTTTTTTTTTTTACTTATATTCATTCTAATTTTCTATCTCAAACTCCCGAAAACAACTTTGCTGACATACAAATCATTTTTGCCACGAATCCATAATGAATACCACAGTTATTTAGATCTGTGCCATTAATGTCATGCCAATTCAAGGTCAAAGTTCTCTCTAGGTAACTTAAGTTAATTACGCATTGCCATTTTGAGTGTAACTGATCACTTATTACTTGTATTTTATTCAGATCCCTAATCTGTAAACCAATTACCAATCGATAGTTTAAAGTAGGAATTACATATTATCTATTTTAAAGATAATATTGTCAATTTTTTTAAATTAAATTATCTGACATTAGGGCCGGACCGTGAGTTTAGGGGGCCCTGGGCTAAATTGAATGGGTTTGATTAATTGCAGGACTCGCAGGGCTGCAAACCATACGATCTGTTTAATTTAATACAGTTATGGATTATTTCGCATTGGCGTCTATTTTTGACTTTGACTTGACTTAGCTGGGGCTCCCTTGAATCCACGGGGCCCTGGGCTGAAGCCCAAAAAGCCATATGGTAGATCCGACCCTGTCTGACATACAAATAATACACTGTCCTGTGCTCTCGTAGCCAATTCTAGTAACAAATTATCTACAATCCAATTTCGGTTGGTCGAAGTTGGATCGGAATATATATAGGATCGTGTCTTAATCGATATAAATAAGTAGAATTGGCCCCGAGAATATTTAATTTGTTCAAAGAAGATCCTATCATAAGAAAGTTGTCTAATATTTAGGATATGTACAATGTAATCTTCTTAATTACTTATAGTTATCATTTATTACTAACAATTTAATCACAAAATCATACAATAATTAGTTTCATTATTATTAAGAAGTATTTATAAAAAACAGCAATAACTATGATTGTATTGTTTCGTTTAAATTTTGCAAATTACGACCGAAGTCAAGTGAGCATCATCTGGGTCCTAATCAAAAATTTTTCACGTTGCTTTCTATAGAATAAAATTATTATAATGTAAAACCGTAGATTATTTTGGTTTATAAACCATTTGGTTTTATTTTAGCCGCTTTTAATTTCCATTTATTTTTTTGTTAGCTTTGACCTTTACCACTTTCCAGCGAAACTAGTTTAATCGTTACTTGTTAATATGAACAAGAATGCGGTTTTGGTATCATTATAGCTAAGCAATATCTTCTTTAAATAGTTCTATTAGTAGTGACAGACGATGTATAGACATACCTACTTCAGTAATAGGCATGTAACACAATATTAATTACATAAAATATATATAAAAAGTAATTTGCTAGCGTACTTTTGTTGAAATAATATATTTAGTCAACAAACAAACGAGGTTGACTATCTCGTTTGTTTGTTGGCTAAATATATTGTCGTGCCCAGAGCCTCCTTAGCTCATTCTGCAGCCTTAGGGCACGCATATGGAGTCGAGGCGGATGAGTTTTTTTTTTTCGATAACCTTTACTTATCATTACGAAAGGGTATAATATGTCCGAATAGTTATTAGTCGTATGTTGCACTCACATTTTTATCTTCACATTGCAAAAAAATACAGTATAAGACTTTCGGGGGCTGACAATGGGCGCACTGGTGCCCCGTGTGCCCTTATGATAAAAACGGAAATGATCGAGTCGATTATAAGTAACATAAAGCCTGGATGTTAGAAGTATGTGCTCGTGTTTCGTAAAGCGTGCATGGCCGTTGATCCTGCGGTTCATCTCTTTTCGGTCGTGATTATGCCATCTGATTATACCGTATACTATAATATCTCCCGCAAAGTTGGCTCTACTTTGAGGTCACCGTGTCCGAAACTTGCTAAGAGAAATCACTTTGTATCTCACTCGTAAAATGTTTAAAACCGATTTACGGCGATAAGTGATGATCGTACCCTTTGAATTTTATAAAATTAAAATAATAAACTAGCTGAACATGCGCCTTTACCTGCTCGAAGTTTATACTACTTTACCGTAACACAAACCGTGACCCTCAATTATACGCACTCGAGGGGCTCGCAATTAAAGAGGCCTAGTCCTTCCTCGGGACTCAAACTATTTCCATACTTAATTTAATCAAAATCGGTACATCGGTTTAAGTATGTATAGGTAACCGACTGTTACTTTTGCATTTATAATATCAGTATAGCAAATTTGCTATTAAAATAGCTCTATTTTCGTATTTGAATATTAGAAACATTTAAATTTTTAACGTTCCCGTCACGCCGGTAGATAACTAATATATTGAAGTCAAGGTCAGTGAAGTGTTATATAAAAGTTAGATCCGATCATTACTAAGTATATTAATAAATATTTTTTCAATGTGTGCTCATGATGGGTATACGCCGTAGACTTGTCATAATAATTTATACCCCGGCCTTGCACACGTTCGGTACAATAGATGAAAAGTAACCAGTACCTATGTACCTACTAAAACAAATACCAATAATTTTGTCGAATTCCCGTCGTGTTATAAATTTTCGTAATAAATTACGCTTTGACGAGCAAATTCTATCTTGATTTTTTATTTCATGCCCAATCATGTATGTAGTTCACACTGGGTTTCATGGACCCCCAATCCGTTAAGCAATTATTTTATCAAGAGTTCCTCCTTGATCCAGATAGGCTGATACTAGATTTATTTGAATTAGCTCTATCACATATAGTATTCCAACATTAACTTGCATAGAATTGCGTTATACTTAACCCCCATGGGACATTGTACCAACAACCTATACAAGTAAATAAATAAAATCGAAGAGTGTTTGTCATTTAGTCTTGTTTAAGGATTATCTTCAAAAGATGAGTAATGACGTATTATATCCAAGGTACTGGTTTTATCCAAATCGGTCGAGTCTCAAGTATTGTATCAAATTAAAGTTCACGTACATATTTGTGGCTCTTTAAAGCATGTAATAAGTATTTACTTTACTTAAAGCACATACACAACTTTGACATTGAATCGATAGATTGGTCGACATCCGGCCTGTAAAATTCCCACTGCTGGGCTAAGGCCTCTTCTCCCTTTGAGGAGAAGGTTTGGAGCATATTCCACCAAGCTGGTCCAATGCGGGTTCGTGGATACACATGTGGCAGAATTTCGTTGAAATTAGACACATGCAGTTTTCCTCACGATTTTTTCCTTCACCGCCGAGCACTAGATGAATTATAAACACAAATAAAGCACATGAAAATTCAGTCGTGCTCGCTCGAGTTTGAACCCGTAATCATCGGTTAAGATGCACGCGTTCTAACCACTGGGCCATCTCGGCTCTCGACATCCGGAACAATCTATGGTATTTATTATGGATTTGCGAATTGATGACATTTTGATTAGTGGCGAAATCGTTGCCGGAACTCTGGAAATTAAATTAAAGTGGGTATAAGTAGTTATGTAGATTTATTATTTCATATATAACACGAACATAAACAAATCAAATCTAATTCCTTTATTCAATATACCTGAAATCATTACATGAAATGAAATTATTGATTGATAAATTAAACACTACCACTAGATTGGAAAAGAAAATTCTCTCGACTGAGTAAAACCAGCGAAAGAAATTTGTAATTGTTTACATATATTCAATATAACAAAAAAATAGTCAGGAGGCGATCGTTTCATTCCCAGGCTATCAACCATGAACTCATTGATTGTACAATAACCGCTCACTCAAGCGCTCCTTTGCAATTTTATTAAATTTGGCGACAGAGGCATATTGAACGCTTTCTGCGATCTGTTGTGAAAAAAAATGAATACATTGCCTCACAAAATAGTTATTGAATCTATGCAGTTGGGAAACAGAATTATAACTTAGTGTTTGTTCCATGTACCAAATGTATGAGTATCATATTTTCTTAATATTTACTTAATCTTAATCGTTAATATTTACCCGTATATAAATACCGAAGATATATATTATAAAGCATTCGCGGTAAAACCCATTGACCATAGCCAATATAAAATACATTGATTTTATTATATATTTTTTATCATTTTCGATACATATTAGAACGTAATTTTTTGGCTCATAACTGACTTTATCTAATACCCTTCTCATGCTTTTCCTAGTTGATAATCATTACCAATTTTTAGGGGTATCCTCAACTTGAAATTCGGTTTTATCCTCCGCGATGACACGATGATTCAAGTAAACTTCTTTGGTTTGTCGCTGAGTATCCTGTACATTATGATATACTATACTTACGCCACCGAGAAGGGCCAGGTCTGGCTGCAGATGGGCGTAGCTGGTGCGTTCAGTGCTGCGCTGATCGGTTACGCAGAAATGGAAGATCCGAAGTTAATAGAGAACAGATTTGGCTCCATCATCACAGTGTTCATGTTTTATTTGATTGCATCACCGCTGTTAAATCTGGTAAGTCATTTGTAGTATTTATTTATTAACATAAGTATAAACATAACTTGAGTATAGTAACAGCATCCTAATGTACCTCTGTTGGACAAAGGTTGGATTTCCTGGATGGACTTAGAGCTAAAGCATCAGGATAAACTTACCATCCATAACGTTACTTGTACAATAAAAACGATTTTACGGAAACTAGGCGATGCTTGAACGGTGACATGACAACATTGTAAAGATGAAAAAATAATTATACTTTAAGTTACTGGATAAAATAACTTTTTGTAAGTGAAAAGGCTCAGTGGGTTTAAAACGTGAATCTGGAATAAGTCCAGGTGAAGATCACGGAATGATCATGTACATATTTAATTTGTGGTCGTAATCTCGTTCTTGGCAACTAAAAAAACATCGTGAGAAAACCTGCATTTGTCTTAACGTCGACAAAAGGAAATTTACATAAATATTATTACGAAGAATTAACAAAATTTGTAATTTAAAACATTTCCATATTAAGTATTATAGTTCTCCGTTTTATTGCAGTCGAGTTTTTATTTATATATGAAATTTATTACAGTTAGTTACAAATTTAGTAGCGAAGATAAAAATAAAATACGATTAATAAAAATGTGAAACTTGTTTTTGGTTAGTGTTGCCATGTATTGAATTAAAATAAAATAATACTTAACATTGTCTCCTATAACTCACACAACAGAAATATGTAGTCGTTATCGAGTAACATACTTATAAATATATGAAGCAGCAGAGTAATATAAAAGTGTCGATATTACAATATGCTATCAATACTCAGAATGTCGTTTATTTAAAACTTTAGGCATGTTCTGATGCCCCTGCGAATATTCGAATTTCGAACATAGTACGTTGACCTGTTCAAATCCTGTCCTTGTTATTTTTATTTTGTATAATTTAAAATAATTTATTATGTGTAGTATTATATATTATGTGTAGTATTATATATTATGTGTAGTATTATATATTATGTGTACTATTAAGTGTAGTAACAATTTTATTATCATTTTGCAATAAATGCCCCTCGGTTTCACTCGTGCACACAAAGTTGGTTTTGGTTAATCCGTCTCATAGAATCGTAGGAGCAAATTTTATAAACCTTAATTAAAAAAAGGATACTAAAATGTTATCAAATGTCACTTATATTTCCTGAGCAGATTCATGCCAGTTCTTCTCTCACAGTGGGATCTTCATTCGGTTGTACTGTTTCATACGATTACGAATTGTCGGTGGTGGTGGCATTTAAATACATGATCATTCTGTCTATTTTTCGAAGGATTTAAACTCTTGTCTCTTAAAGCCCACCGCCACGCTAAATATACATCTTTAACTCCAGATCTCACTATTATCTCCTTCTCTACATATATATATTATCTGTATGTCATTTATCTTGTCTTGATGGACTTAGTTTGGACTCGTCTGTATGATACAGGTCTGTAATTACAAGGAGACATTTTTCTTATTATCTGTTAGAAAAAACGATTTAATAAGTCGATCAATCTCACACAAAATGTACTTTGGAGTACTCGTTAAAAATCATAAGATTATTTATTAACGTTATTAAATATATTCTATAGGTCGATAGATCGTCAAATATAAAGTAATGGAGTTTGGATTACTTATTTCTCATTTCCAGCATAGTTATATCGTGATACATAATGCTAAAATATGGGAATTACGATTGCATAACAAGTTTAAGGAAAGACGCGATTACAAATTAAATTTTCCTTACTTATCCAACAGCTAAAATTAAACATAGAAGCTAGCTTGTATGGGCGAAGCTTCCAAAATCTTCAGTTAGGTCCTCTCTGTCAAGAAATTCTGTTTTTCAGTTTGCCACTTCTTGTCCCTCTTTTTAAAGCGAAAAACCTTGTTTCTTCTAATTTATCTTCGATCTTGCCGGTTTGCTGTTCCATTGCAAAGTGACGGAGTAGAAAATGCATGTATTTGCACACACACTGTGCATTACAATATCTCACGCACAGATAGCTTATCTTTGACATTGGCCGTAATGGTTAATTTCAGCACGACATAATAATATTAACATGTTATTGTTACAGAAACACATCGTTAAAAACAAAAGTACAGAAGGAATGCCGTTCCCCATAATCTTCTCTGGTACCATCGTGACCTTCATGTGGCTTCTGTATGGAATCATACTAAAGAATAAGTTCCTTGTTGTAAGTATTCATTTAATTTCTAAATAATAACATTATAAATTAAGGGCATGCACAAAAGTGGAAGTTTAAGGAAAGGAAAATGTAATTACTTACTTTATCTGAACACAAATCGAAAAAATATCATGTGAATTAAGATTGGTTATTTTTCGAAACATCTGATCTCCCGTTCAATTTGGTGGATTCAGGACCCTATAATACAAAGACAACGTGAACTCTTCACATAATATATATATATATATATATATATATATATATATATATATTATATATATATATATATATATTATATATATATATATATATATATATGGTTGTTGATTAGGATAATTAATTAATCGAGTAGTTGGCAATAATGTTCGATTGCTGATTTACTTTTAAGAGCGGATCACCCCGAATGGAGTTGTGTCATGGCAACGCGAGTCGTTATGTTTCGACAAGCTACTCGAATGCGATGGTTGCCTGCAAACCCTTTTGCTCTTAATCGAGATGAATTATTGCAATCCTTTGGTATTAATGTGGAGTACGATTATTGAATCAATTAATACAGTGATTAGACGATATTAAATACGTTTTATTTTGTCCATTGCATGCCCACATAGTCATCCAAATGTCGGATCAATCCCCGAACCCAACTGTTCGGCTTCCTGCTCCTCCGACATATATATACTTCTTCGAATCTTTATTGTGTATTTGATAGCTTAGGACTTAAGCCAGTGATAATAAACATTGACCCAATCGACCGTCAAAATTATTTATAAATATAATCGTAAAATTATACATGTTTGCGCGCAAATTTTTCAAAAACTTCAGTTAACATAAAAAAACCCCTTATTAAAAATACATTTATAGGCGACAACATATGTCAAATCTTTCCTGTTTGAGTCACTTAATTGTATTTTATATGAAAAAATATATTACACTATATTGTGCAGGCGTTTTAAGTGCTATCTGTTATAGCTGCTCATACTATAAGTGCAGGCATTGTAAGTGCTATATATCTATACAAGCTGCCCGACTTGAATTCCGAAAATCGTTTGACCGAATAAGCATGAGGTTAGCATCTTGCTCTCTTAGAGTTTAAATTTTCAAAAACTTTTTTTAGCGAATGTTTACAATAGAAAATAAATCGATGTTCCAAATATCAGCTTTCGAGGGTTGGTAATTTTGTCTATGCTTTGATAGTCCGTCAAAACGACTTTATAAACATAAATAAATGATATACGATTAAAAATAGTGTATCGTCGTGAGTTTTCAACATTTCGCGAGTAAGATACGCCGTAAATTAGTATAAAATAGCGCTGTGCTGTGTGAGCTTCAATTACAGTATTCAAAAACAATCTTCCATATTTAAAATATTGTAAGATTCTAAAAAGAAAAGTGGCAGAAGACTTAATATATAGTATTTTTTTAATTTACCATAAAATTTTGGTAATGAATTGAATAATTAATCATAGATATTTAATTTTAATGGCAGTTAGTTACGCCGCGTAGCGTACTACGTGGTATATACCCCAGATAAGATAATATTTCTATGATCAACAAGATAACAATATGATAACATTTTAATTTGAGACGTGTATTAAGTATTATGTAATATATTTTTAATACTACATATTATCTAATCCAATAAATGATTAATAATTTTGTATTATTTCGCCATGTATATTATGTATATTTCGTCTGTGTATTCATGGAAAAACATTATTTGATAGTTTCTATTTTTAAATGTTTGTCTTTGAATCTTGGTTATTTGTAAAGTTTACTGGCTATATTTACCGAAAAATCTGAAAAATATTCAATTAAACAAAAAAAAACAAAGTATAGTAAAGCATATTTACAACATTTATAAAATAATATATTCAAATAATATGAGCTCAGATAGATGCTTCTCAATTCGCCGCTACTAAAAGAACCATGAGGCGTGACAATCATCATTCATGCTGTCAAACTTAGTGTCCACAGATAATCAATAGCAATATATGTAATTTTATTCCTAAAGGGTCACGAAATTCATATTATAGTTAAGACTAAGACTAGATGTTTAACATAGACAACAATCTATCGTTTAATATTTAATTATACATTTCTATAAATATTTTACTAATTTTTCAGCTTCAAAACGTAGTAGCGTTTGCCCTGTGCGGATTCCAGCTCTCTCTATTCGCAATTTACCCATCTAAACCCAAGAGCAAGGACAAGGTTAAGGCGAAGGCAAAGAAGACAAATTAAACAAAAATAGGTGCTAAAATAATCAAATTATGCAAATAAAAAAATAAATTAAAATTTATATAAAATCAATTAGACAAAAGTTCTTTTTTTAAAAATAAACAGTAATAAAATTACATGATATATAAACGTATATTTGATAAAGTAGTACGTTATTTTTTAATAAAAACTATCTTCATGTAGATAAATCAATGACATTTCGTTAATAAATCATTAGTTTAAATATGCCAGTGTCACATGTGATATCGATTTAAGCGATTAAATGACGATGATATTTATATTAAATTTCCGTTTTTACATAAAAATGCATAATCTATAAAAAAAAAAGATAATGTATAAAGAGGAGATTAGCGTTTTTCTTTTAAAATAAAAAAAAATAAAAATGACATCAATAAACTTTCGATATTTGATTATCAAACGTTAAAATTAGTCGAACAAATTTAATAATACTTAGATTCGTAAATAACGAAGTTAAATGTTTAATAATAAAAGGTAGAGCAAATGCCATTATTCTCGTTATTCGTGTTATTATTGTTTTTCAATTATTTATAAGTAAGATTATTTGCTTGATAAAATATTTGAAAACACATAAATTTTATGTTTCTATATTCATTCCAGCTTTTACAATATTAATTATATAAGTAAGCTCAAATAAAGTATTAATATAAGTTAATATTAAATCATTTTATATTAACGAACAAAATAAATGTTAGTCCCACTCCGGGCGCCAACTTGGTTTAATAGGTTTAAAGGAAATATTTGTTAACATTCATTTATGTTGTTCTTTTCAACCGTCAAATCGACTTTATACGATATTACGCTATTTATGTATATGTACATATACTTAAATCATTGATGCATTTATTAGTATTTTGCATTTGTTATCTTAGAATTTGTAAAGAAATTTTGAGCTCCTTTTTTATTACTATACTGCAATATATATATTTACAATAAATTATCAATTATATTTTTCAAAAGAACACATTTAAATAGTAATTGAAATAAATGAATATTTTCGAATGATCAATATATTTTAAATGTGACTTTATATAATTTAAGTTACCAATTACGTCGTGACTTGTGATACAACAGTTGTGTAATTGTGAACGATTTTACAAATAAAGTGATTTTTATACGAATCCTACGTTGTTTTATTTTTTAATTTCTTATTTCTATTCTATTGGCTGTAGCCGTTTACGAGTAGGAGAAGATAAGTTGGTATTTTAACAAATCGATACTCTGTAAGTTTTTTAGAACAATCCTGTGTCTGCACCCAAGCGATAGCATTGCTTTGATCCCACGATCAACTTAATACTTTAAACATAATCTATAATATATTCCAATGACATGATGCGTAAAGATAAACATACCTTATATTTATATGTTCTACGGGATTTGATAATATATTTACAATAATGTGCATTACAAATAATTATTGAGTAACTAATTATATCCACTTAAATTTACTTGAAAATCAGATATCAACTTCGCCAACATTCAAAATGCAATTCTTCCCAAATCCATAATGAATGTTTCCGATTTTAGATCTCAGTTATGTCAACTCGAGTCAAGGTTGAAGCACTTTATTTATCTTCACTCCTTCGCCATTGGCTTCGACTATTTATTTCTTACAGTACGAAGATCTTTGGGTCCGAGCATTTCCCATACAATTACCCAAAACATTAAAAACAAAATCCATCTTTTTTTTAGGACGACAATGTTATTTAATTTTGATTAAACTAAAATTTACATATATATATATATATATATATATATCAGATGTCCCATGTTGGCCAAAAACCAAAGCTTTTAAGGAGAAGGCGAATAGGTTATTCAGGACGGTCCAGGTTGATAGAGATATGATGTGATTTTTTCAATTTAAAGACTTAAACCGCAGCTAAGATCTACTTTCATTAGCTATTTAGCCGTCTTGGAAGCACAATTCAATATACTATATTAAAGAACAAAGGATATTAAAATAATAGTCACTGAAATTATTTAATATAGAAACAGTTACTTTTATAACTTTATTTAATTTCTCGAAATTTTATTCTTGAAAGATGCGTACAATTGTAGCTGGAGTATACACTCGTTGGCAGCAAAAGTCTCGATGTCAACACGGGCTTTCTCGAAGGGAAATACGTTCGGGAAATTCTCCATCGGCACCGTCATGTTCGAGAAGCGATAAGTTCCCTATAAAATATTTTCTTTAATATACAGTGTGTTTCGGTAAATTCCCCGGTATAAGATATTTTTATAGATAAGAAAAAAATCATCAGTTCTATCGAAAAGGTAAAACCTTCACGTTCACTAATTATCTATTTTCTCAGTATCAATAACTCATTGTTTATTTATATAAATAATTAAAATTCAGTATATTTTTTTTTTTTACCTACTTCAGAAAATATTTACAGTCTTTATTTTTGCACCGAGGCCTTTAAATCGGGCCCTGATCAAATTGAGTATTTTATTAAGAGAAAGTTCTTTTTCAACCACGAGAAAAATAAATAGATTTAAACAAATTTGACATTGAATTCACGCTAATACGACATAAATCTCTAAGGTTTGTTTATCTTTAATCCTTCTGCGATTGGTATAAGGTATATGTAGGTACTTAAACATCTTTGAAAAATGTCTCGCTGTAAAACTTTTATATCATATTCTTTTATCTTTTAAAATTCATCTAAATAACCATTTGACACATATACAAAATAATAAAAATTGTAAGTACGTAAGGGGAAATAGGCCACCTGGCGGTAAGTGGTCACCACCACCCATAGACTTTGTCGATGTATGAACTATTAACCATTCCTTATATGACCAATGCGCCACCAACCTTGGGAACTAAGATGTTATACTTCTTGTTACTTATATATACTAATACTTAGCAGTATTCCTGTTTGGCGGTAGAATATCTGATGAATGATTGATATATACAAACCCCTACCACCAAGTGCGTCCTCCACGCTACACTCAGTTATACACTTAGGTACAGATAGCCCACATGTCATCCGTAATAATATCTTAATCTAAGACTTACAGGCGGAAGGGGACACGTAATGCCATACGCAAGAAGTGCAGGAGCGAAATATTTTTCATATTTCAGTAAATCACAATACTTGTAATTAAAATCTATAAACGACCGTCTGTATTCATTGTGAAGATACTCGTAGAATGATATATGTATCTAAAAATTGAATATTCAAGTTTAGTATTAGTTATAAAAACAAACAAAGATATTCCGCATCGGTTTTAATTACCGAAACATTATTAGCCCATTGATTTTTCAAGGTGGACTCAATATTGATCTGGTAACCGCTCTTCCTGCTATATCGTCTGACATCAAAGGTGTAGTTATAGAAGTATTTTTTATTTACGTATACTACTTTGGCCCTCTCTGGTATCACTTGAACAGCCTGTAAGATTAAATACGATGTATAAGTAACAGGATTTCTTAGCTCAGCAGACCTATGTTGGACCACTAGGTATTATGAAATTGCCTGAATTTATATTTTATATGTATGGCTAATGTCTTTTTCAATTAGCTGTAGAAAAAATTTCCATTATTGATTCCACCTGGTAGGGATAGCATATTTATGGTTCAAAAACAATTTGTAACTCACACAAAAAACTTCAAAAATAATAACTAAAACTATAATCACAATTTTGTACAAAATCGTGTAAGTCATTTCGGAAATAAATATCACGATTAACACAATATAACAAATAGTACAATTTCATTTGCATGGACTTTTCCATCTGCTCTAAAATTATAATCTAAGGTATACAATTGGTTTTAAACTTTAACATTATGAGATAATAATAGCTATATTTTCATTAGCTAACAATACAATAATTTCTATGGTTATATATGTATATTAATATATTTTTAATGTTTCTAATGAAATTATGATTATGGTGATCGACGAATAATGCCTCCAAATATATACAGTCATTATGATATAATAAACAAATGCTAATATTTTTATTACATTAATATATTGTATCAAAACTAAATGTTTAAAAAAATTGGCTTGAAATTTTTATTTCAAGTTAATACTAATAATATCTTTTGAGAAAAATATATTAACAATATTTTTCTCAAACATACACGGAATTGTTCAAATTAGATTCGAAAAAGAATCCGCAAAATATCACTCAAACACTTTTCCGGTCTCAACATTACTGTATTTTCGGTACCTCCTTTTTGTCAAAAAGGAAGTATGAGCACTTCACTTATGTGATATGTCAATGTCAATAATTTGACAACTAAACTATAAACATTACGACGTCCGGACGTCCAGGACTTAAGATTTGGGACATATATTTTTTTAAAATATCTAAGTTATTTTTATGTATATAATGTCTCATTATAATAATCAGAATATAACTCTAGACACAAAATATGATGATAACAAGCAGTGCATCGTTGGAACATGTTCAGACATGTGTCCACGTGAAGAAGTTACTTTGTAAGATTTAACTGCGAAAACGTTGTTAATAATCATACTCCAACATGATGGGAATAATTGTGTTATTTATTTAATTAAAGGCGGAAAAAAGAAAAGTTGGTGCATGTTCTAGAAGTTACTGGTTCGGGATACAAATTAATTAAAAGTTACTCCCGTTCGGCGGCCAGTGCTAATATGGCAGTGCCTCGTCTTTTGAGGCCATATCCAGTGCTCTTTGACACTATACACTATTTGCTGATAAAGTAAATTTTTGAATATTCTTACAGCTGTTATTTCTATACTTTTAAAAATGTAATATAAATATATATTACTTAAATATACAACTATCTCATTGATCTTTAGATTGTCTATAAGATAACTTTGAATA
Source organism: Vanessa tameamea (assembly GCF_037043105.1). Classification (NCBI taxonomy): domain Eukaryota; kingdom Metazoa; phylum Arthropoda; class Insecta; order Lepidoptera; family Nymphalidae; genus Vanessa; species Vanessa tameamea. The sequence goes on along the minus strand of NC_087316.1, from coordinate 12,545,506 downwards.
AATATCTTGTGAGTTTTTAATGGTAAATTTGTCAAAATATATTTTTTTTCATTATATACAATATATTAATAAATAATAAAATAAAATTATTTTCCAGGGTATCAAATAGATCAGACGTTCCAATGTCAGTTTTGTATGACTTTCTAAATGATCGTCTAAGGGCTGTAAGGCAAGATATGACTATACAAAGGCTCCCACCAGAGGAGTGCATTGTTCTACTAGAACCTATGATTAGATTTTATGTCTACTTTGGCTATAGGTATTTACATATTAAATTAAATATAAAATATATATGCAATCAGTAAAAATGGTAAACTTTAAAAATATAGTTTATTTATTGTGTGAATCAGGTGTGTTGTCTGTAGAGAAAAATCATTAAAAGTCAATTAATAATCTAAATATATATTTCTTTTAAAATATTTGTTTTAGGTTATGTGAACATCCACTGAGTGAATATGATCCTGTTCTAAACAAGAAATATCTGTTGGAATGTCTGAAATGGTACTTAAGTTCTTGTGACCTTATAGAACGGAGTAAGGTTGGAGTGAATGATGTTGATGAGATCATTGATAATTTATCATCTTTGAATGTTAATAGAGGGAAAGATGGTACTCTCTCATGTGACAGAATATTGGTAGAAAGCTTGTATATCTTATGTAATTTAGATGATATCCACCCACTTTATAGGTATTTGAATTTACCAAAATCTATAAAAAGGTTAGTATTATAATGATTATATGAAACTCATAGGTCATTGTCAAATGTAAAATTAAATTGAAAATTCAGCTGTCTCCTGTAAAAAGAAAATTGGCTACTTTTATTTTGTCTGGACTCTGAGCAATAATAACTATTTCTAACAAAAATTAACGTATAGAAATGTATGTATGACATGCAATGTATTTTGTTTCTCCCGGTTATAATATAATTTATTTTTGTTTTTACACTTATACACACAATTACACAAATATTTAAATTATTCTTGTACATTCACTTATTTTTTTTGTTAAAATAATGATGTTGTGATAGTTTCTCATAATAATTTGTTTTTGTATTGCCTCACATGAAGCTTTGCTCATTATTATATATAGAGTTAAAATTATTACAATATAAATATTGTAGAGTTTCTATATTAAAGCTGACCTACAACATAGCATTGGCTCACCAGCATAGGAATTACATCAGAATGTTGCAACTTTCTACAAGATTATGTCCACTAACATTCTCAGTTCTCTGCTTGTATCTGCCCTCATTACAAAAGTGAGTTGATATTTGTACAAATTTATCATATTATTTATTGCTTCAATTTTGAAAATCCTAAACTGTACAAGATGTTCTTTCTTAAATTCCAAACATTATTTATTTATTGAATGTAAAGAAATAAATCATTATATACTAATTTCAGAAGAGCTTTGCAAAGCCTGAGTACTGCATTCAACAGTAAACATTTAACTGTGCCTGTGAGGGTGGTACAAAAGTGGCTAGCATTCAACAGTGAGGAGGAAGTGCGTTCGGCTTGTAAATATTATGGTCTGGAAGCTACTGATGGTGTATTCTTTAACAAGAGTAATTTTAAACACAATGAAAATATGGTATGATAACATTTCTATCCATATTTAAATGACTAAATATTTATGAATATGTAACATCAACATTTGGTACTCACGTATATGTATTATTTTATGTTTAAAAGAAGGCTACCATATCATTGGGATAGTACATTGCCATAGATGCGCACGAAAAAAATTTCGCACACACACAATACTCCAAAAAGTTAATTAACAAAGTTTTATTTTTATTGTTTTAGCTCCCACCGAAAAAATACTATAAAGCAAAAATATTAAGTTTGAAGCTTGAAGATGTGCTATCCTATACTATTTAATGTTAAATATGTTAAGCATGTAACAACAGATCTCATTATTTTTTGTTAAAAGTTTGTCGTTTTTAAATAAAACAAAGAATTATAAAGGAATCCTTTATTTATTTACATAAGAAAATTCACCTAATTATGCATGACTAATTACATTTAACAACAAAATCTATCTAAACCGTATGTGGCCTCAACTCATTAAATCCATAACATAGAAATGGGGCCTCATATATATATACTACTTAGTAACCAAAATCATGATTACAAAAAAATATTTGTGAGCAGTAAATATATTAAATTTTAATCTGTAATTTGTACAAAAATAAAAAGAATATTTATTTTCAATAGGTTACTATTTTCACTTTGGTATCTAAGTTTTGATCAATTTATAAAATGTTATTGTAGAACGCCAATATATATAAAAACCAATTTACGTATTCCTATACTCGATTTTTTGTACAAATTAGATTAAAGTAGATAATACATAACACTATGTATAATTAGCCAATTTTATAGGTACTTTGTACCGGAGGACATACATGCATACATTTTAACAAATTTACATTGAAATAAATATATTCCTCCATTTGTAACGCGTATTTTTTTAACTTTATATTATCATACTAGAAAGCGTTTCTAAATTGAAAAGCAAATGAATGGGCATCAAACAGAATAATTGAAAATTTTATTGATTCATTGTTATATAATTTCAACTGATCTTCAACATTCGTTGTTCTGTAACAGAACATACTTGCAGCTCACTCTAACGTCTCACCCTTCGTAGTCTAGTCGGTGAAGCTTAGAGAGCTGTAGCGTCGTTACTTCATTTATGATATTACTTATTATATTTTCCAATTGTATTGATTCTAGTATACTCCGGAGTTTCCCAGCATTTGTCTATTACTTGTCTTTCAAGGACAATATCTCAAAATCACCTCATTACTAGCAATTTGGTAACATTTCTTTTCAGTATATTATACATAATTTCTTTCGCTTTACATGTAATAATACTTTCTGTATTAAACTTACAAATGTTCTTAATTTATTCAAATTTAATAACGACCTAAGATTGTAACATATCGGCTGCTCAATTAGCTTTATATTTTAGCGTATAGCACCAAGCGGGCATAAAAAGATATATAATCAAAATTAAAAATTTCACTAAAGTTTTATAGTAACAAAATTGCGAAGACTAATGCAAAGCTGGATGTGACACTGCAATAACTTTAATTATTATATTAACAAATTTTTGTTTTCAATCGCCAGTCACATTTTATCAGAAAAATAAAATTTACGTTTCATCATAGTTCCTATTCCATCAATTAAAATATCTGGCGTTACATAGACCTTAAAAGATGTCACGATCCAGCAGAGAATTAGTGTCTCCTCACGCGCGAATTCATTGTGATAAAAAATGTTACAAGACGAAATACAAAATAATTACAAAATGAATTTACACGGATTTAATCAACTATACATGAGTTAATGTACAAGATTGACCTACCCAAGGTCACATTAAGGTCAACGTATCAAATCTCTTGTGGATTAAATCTCAGCCTCATGAGCCTCACTCCACATCGCGCTGGAATAGCTTCGCGAATGACATTGTCCAAGTTCTATAATTTCATTTTTTGTTTGATGGCTAATACGGTTATAATAGTGAAGCTCAGTGGACCGAAGACCCCATAATTGTCATGTCATTACAATGGTGCTGGCAGGAGATTAAAAATATTTATACACATTGAAATACAACAGGCTAACAAATATAAAACAGCGAGGTTGTATTGTAAGTCTTTATACAACTGTTGTCATTTATTTTTAGTTTTGCCTTTTTAAGATATTTGAAATATCACAAACACATAATTTTTAAATATACAATTTTTTTATTTAAAAAGATTTGTATATAAAAACAATTACTGCTTTATACCATTTTTAAAGTCAAATGGCTAAAGAAAATGGTATTTTGTGCGTTTATAATAGACACCTTACTCCGCAGAGTTATATAAAGACATACATATAACCTCACATATTTAAGACATCTACAACAACAATAATCAACAGTAAATAAATAGACCATGCACACAACACCCTCAAAAGTCTCGACGGTAGCGTCTTCACCAACAAATGGTAACATTATTTTAATATCTAATGCCTTACGAAAAATATTTATATATCACAAAATATTCGAATTTATTTAGTTTAGCTTACTTACATTTTGTTTTTTCTAATGTTAGAAGAAAATTAAAATTGGTCCAATGTTTTCAACTTATGTCGTTAAATAAATATTATATTTCAATCTCTTCAACTATTATTATGGAGGCACAGTTTAATAATTATCTCAAGAGAACTAATTCAATTACCTTGATAAAATGTCCAGTGTGATGATCACTTCTCGATATAAAAAGTAACATATTAAATTTATAAAATGTCTGAATTATTTTCTAAATAAGCTAAAATATACCTTGGTCATAAAGAAAGACATCAGAATATTATTGTCTACATAACACACGGTATATGAAGTAAGATTACGTTAAGGTTACATTGATACTAATGTCCTCAATAAATGTTACTCTTAACACATAATCACGCTACCATCGAGACTACACAACATAACTACGATAATAATATTTAATCAGCTGCGCTGCACCAGTGCTCTCGTATGAAATGCATCCCGCGACTGCCGGCCCGTTCAGGGTATCTTAAACACCTGTAAGGGTGAGAGAAAAAAATGTATTAAAATTATTATAAAGATGTCTATTTTGAAAGAAGAAAATGTTTACATTAATGAGATATTATTGTTTAATAAATTTTACAAAATATAAATTAAATTTTTATACAATGTGTTTGGATTTGTTTAGATATCGAGAATTGTTTTTTATTTACCATTAGTTCACAATTATAGTAAAACTTACAATATCCTAATGTTTGAGGAAAGCGTCATCGAATAGTTCCAGTTCGTGGCAGAGGTAGTTCGCCTTGTTCCTCAGTTTCTTGGCGGAGGTGGACGCTCCGTCTAACATTTTAATAGCTTCCTTGACTTCGGTCAGCTCGCTGTCCATCTCGGTGGTCGCCTCGTCCACCAAGCGACAGAGCCGAGCGAACATCGTGGAGAGCTCTCTGACGTAGATAGACAGTCATTAGTAATGCAAGTTACGATTAGTGCGGCAAACTTAAATCCTAGGTAACTGCGCAGGACACGGTGCACAAACATAGATGGACTCTCAACTCTCTGGAAATCGATTCGATCGAAGAGGCATTACGT